>NC_056739.1:1624454293-1624776793 GCF_019279795.1 Protopterus annectens
GACTGTTCATCCCCCTGAATCAGGCAGTCGTCCAAGTAAAGGTAAATTTGGATTTTTCTCTGCCTGCACTATGCAATGGCTGGAGCCAGGCATTTTGTGAATACCCTGGGCGCAGTAGATAAGCCAAAGGGAAGTGCAGAGAACTGATAATGCATAGACCCTGCTCTGAAATGCAGATACTTCCTGCATGACTCCCTTATGGGATGTGCAGATAGGCTTCTTTTAAGTCTAGGGTGACTAACCAGGCATCCTTGGCTAACATAGGGAGAAGCTGTTGCAGGGTAAGCATCCTGAATTTTGGTACCCACCAGGAAGGTGTTGAGAATTGAAAGATCTGGGATTGGGCACCAAGAGCCATCTTTCCTAGGTACCAGGAAAAGTCTGGTGTAGAATCCTTAGCCTCTCTGTTCTACTGGAACAAGCTGAATAGCTCTGATACTGAGCAGGGAATGTACTTTGGTTTGAGTCTCTGCCCACTGGCTTGGAGGAAGGTCTGAAAATCCACTTGGGGTTGGCAGTGAATGGAAATAAAATTTGTACCCCTGAAATACAATGTTGAGGACCCATCGGTCCTGAGTAATGGACATCCAGTTTTTTGCATGAGGGGCAAGTTTTCTTCCTAGGGCACAATTAATTGGGCAGGGCTGGGAAGTAGAGTTGCAAAGTCATTGTGAGCTTTTTCCATAAGGAGGTGGCTTACCACTCCCTGCTTTAGGGGTGGGGGCATTCCATTGTTTAGATCTCTGCATATCCTGAAACTGTAGTCTGGGTGGTCTGTTTCCCCTGGGTCTTGTTTGGGACGGTCTGGAGGGGGCTGGAAAGGACCAGTGATTTGAAGGGCAATGCCTACTGAATCTAGGTGGTTGCACTTGCAGGAATTCTTTAACAGTTTGCATAGATTTAGCCTTTTCTTTCATCTTTTTAAGAACTTCTTCTGCTTTGGTGCCAAACAAACAGTCCTTATTCAAAGGAGCGTCTAGTAATTTAGATTTGATATGGTCTGGCAAGGTCTGCTCTTTCAGCCAAGCATGTCTTCTCAGTACAGAGCCAGTGACTGCTGCCCTGTAAGATGCTTCTAGGGCATCAAAGCCACACTGCAAAGTATGCCTACTGACTTGGTTTGCAGAGTGCATAAGCTTCTGCAAGTCTTGATGTTCTGCACAATCTGGAAAGGTTACCACTTTTTGTTTAATAAGTTCCATAATATGATGCTGGTATTTCAGCATGTGAAACTGGCCTTGATAGCAAGAGTTGCAGAGGTATATACCTTCTTGCACCATCTGTCCAAATTTCTGGAATCCCTGTCCGAAGGGGTAGGATTTTTGGCTGTAGTAGCCTTAATACCTTTATGTCCCTGGGAAATTATCTCTGGATCAGCAGCAGGATTCTTGAAAAAAAACTTGTGAGAATCAGGTACTCTGTAGTACCATTCTGGTACCTAGGAACCTGGGGTAAAGTGTCTGGAGTAAGCCTGGATTTCATAAAAACATCATCCACAACATCCAGGACAGGGGGTTTAACTAAGGGCCTGTGCTGAGGCAACTCTAAAAATTCTCGGAGTCTCTTTTTGGACTGAGGATAGTCTTGGCATTCCCAATGGAAATGCTCTCTCTTAATGTATGCAAGGTTTCACCAAAAGAAAAATCCTCTGGAGGGGAGGCAGAGGAAATGGATTCCTCTGCATCTGAATCCTCATAAGCGGATAAGGGCATGTCTTCATAATCAGAAAGAACAGAATCATCGGACTCCTGGTCTGTAGAACCTGTAGGGTACTGGGTTCTTTGTCTCTTGGCAGGGGAAGGCTGGCTTCCCCTAATCAGCATAATAAGGTCTTCAGCCATTCTAAGAATTTGTTTTTGTGACATGGGTGCCTGAGCATGTGCTTTGGTCGTTAGTTTTCTAGGCATAGTGCCTACTCTGGACCTAAGTAGTTTTGGTTAAAAATTAAGCCGTCGGTTTGATTCAAACATCGGTAGGATGAAAAACTCCTTAAAGGGTTGGTGCCTGCACAGCAGCTCAGGACTCATCCAAGGTAGAGACATCCACTGGTTCCATAGTCGTAGAAGCATCTCACGGCATACCGGTCCCTGAATTGGTCTCAGCAGAGGCCTGTGAATCCACAGAAGTGGGCATCAGGGACTGAAAAGTTGTCTCACTGAGTACCGGCAGACTGGCGACTAGTTTAACGGAAGAGTCGTCGGCAGTTTGGACCTATGCGGTCTGTCTCTATCTTTATCCTTGTGTTTTTTAGGAAGATTGGTAGTCGAATGGCTTACTGAAGCCATTTCAAAATACGGAGATCGAGAGCAAAAGAATTTAGCGACAAAGATAACCAGACGACAAATGGTTCGGGTGTTAAAAGAAGCACAAAACCAACAGCGAAGGACGTTGTGGTCTGGGCCTAAACAGGTGACGCAGTAAGAATGAAAATCTCTGTGAGGTATTTGTTTTCCACAGGCAAAACAATTGTTAACTTTTTCTAACATCGGTTTAGAGCAAGAAAAAAGGATCCCCAATGGGGTACAGGATTATTCAACTCGAAAATGAAAATTCAGGTAGCGGCTGAGTGGCACTTGTGAACTGCTTCTACTTTGGGCTCTTCCTCGGCAAGAAAAACTGTTGTAGTAGTGTCAGCTGCCTGTTTTTACACCCCTGACGACCTGACGTCATAGAAGTGACAGCATCCGACGCAGAAATACTAAGTCTCTGGTATTTCGGCCGATTGAGGGCTACCTGCAGGCAGATAACCCAAGTGTGATGACTGCAACAGTGAAACACGAAGAACATCCACAGTACCAATCAGTAAGAATTTGTTGATTCCACGTGCTAAAAACAGCAAAGTAGTAAAAGCTCAACTCCTAAAGAAGAGTTTGTCCCAAAAGTCCTACTATGACAAAGCTAGCAGGCCGCTGAATCCATTAAAAGGAGAGATAGTGAGGAAGCAGACAGCAAAAGGATTTGACCGTATAGGATTTGTGAAACATTTTGTGTGAGGAATTGTGACTGTACATCAAGTCACAAGGTATGGAATTCAGGCAGAATTGAAAACATTTACTAATGGTGTCCGAGCCAGTGTTACAGCATCTAGTCTGTAATGAAGAGACTAATTCTCAGAGTGATTTGTCCAATGTTCCTGCTCCAGAGAACATTTCATTGTCTGTTCATGTTCCTTAATGCATCGCTGAAAATCCTTAAGCAGAACATTCTCCAGTGACTGTCCCTGTTGCCAAACCCAGTTCTGATTATTACATTATGTGGTCAGGTTGTATCTCAAGACCTAGTCCGAGATATGCGGCAACCTGGACATGATTGTTATTGTTTGTATATGTCTGTGTAATTTACATGCTCATCCAAGTGTCATTTTCATTTGCATGACAGAATAGTCAAAGAGGGAGGATGTAGATCAGAGTGCGTGTTGTACCTTTAAGAGCCATTCCAGTCTATGGGCAAGTGCATATAAGTATTGAGCATGTGCAAGCAAGAGTGCCATTTTGAGTGAGCAGCCGGAGTGAAAGCATGTATGTGTGTAGCAGTCGGCCAGTTAGTTTGTTTAGGTTTTATGTTCCAGTCATCTATCATGATGTGTTTATGTGTAATAAACAAGTTAAACGAACACCCAAGCCTCACTGTCTTATCTGAATACACAAGATGAGCAACAGTAACCACCAACTCCTTAATCCAAAGAAAACCAAACTCCTTTTATTTCTACCCAAAACCCAAGAGAAAAATAACTTTAAGATCCCATCCCTAAACAATATGCAAACTGAAGTAGTGCCCATATAAAACTGATGGGAGTTGCAATAGATGACAACCTGAAATATGACCTCCACATACACACATATGTACGCTGGTACAGGCAGTGGTAGCAGACAATGCATTATGCTTAAGAAGGAATATATTAAACAACATTGAAAAAAAAGCATAACTTAACCATCAATGGATATGTGCATACTAAAGCAATACTAATGAAAGCAGATGGCAACTTCCCTGGCCTATCTGAGAAGTAAGAAGGCAGAAGACTGCATTGTTAAGTATTAGTCTAGCACTTTACTGGACTTCTTGTAGCAATTATTGTAGCACATAAAAGTGCTACCAGCACTAAACGTTCTACAAGGAAACAGCTCCAGTACTTATTAATGCCCACTCCTCCAGGCATGTCTAAAGGTCAGCTCCCTGTGCTTTCTCCTATTAAATTGGTGAACTTGTGGATCCAGAGGCAATGCAGCAACTGCCTCATGTACACTGACAACCCTCTCCTCTTACCTCTCAACACTCAGACTTGCGAGAGATACACTTATATATCCAAAGTGGAAGCCACACACTCTCCAGCCAAGACCGGAATAGCTGGTCAAGAGGACAAGGTGAACATTTGCACCACATCACATGGAACGCATAGCTCTCCAGAACACACACCAGCACTGCCTTCACATAAAAACACAATCCACACACCCACCTATGCGGAGGCAATCAATAAAAATCTACCCAAACAGCAGAGACCTCCAAACGCACTTGACCACCACAAAACAACACTAATCACGAGACACATAACTGTCCTAAACAGTGTGTCACTCAACCAAAGCCCCCAAGGTAAAACAGCATGCCCAACACACTAGTCATAGGTGACTTGATAGTGAGGCATACTGATGTCCCACTCACTAGGTTGAATAAGGAGAAAGTAATAGTCAGCTGCCTGTCAGGTGCCAGGATCTGCCGCATAACAGATGCACTCAGGTCCCTCAACAACAGGTACAAATATGACTCTGTCATTGTACATGTGGATGTGAATGACCTGAGACGTACCCCCCTGGACTACATGAAAAGAAACATGGAGGAGCTCTCGGTTTATGTAGCACAGGCGTGTATGACCCTAGACCTGAGCAGCATCCTACCATCACCCAGAATGATACCACAGTAAAAGCAGAAAATTATTGATTTCAATAACTGGCTGTCTGCCTGGGATGACATGATTGACAGACCTCAATGCTTTGCCAGAGATGGCCTGCATCTGTCACCCCTGTGCTTCCGAATACTGGCCAGGGCTCTTGCCACCCCTATAGTGCCTTTTTTAGGCGGTGTTACAAAGACCAAATTACCACCGTAACAGCTACAAACAAATGCAATCTGAGGGTCATGCAGCTCAATGCTAGAAGTCTAAATCTCAAAATGGACTCACTCAAAGCACTCCTTAAAATAAAGAACATTGACATTTGTGCTGTAACAAAGACCTGGTTCAAAGCAGCAGGAAGCACCCCTGCACTACCAGGCTATAACTCATTCCACACTTTCTGGCCCCACAACTTGGATCGAAGCTCCAAAGGCAGTAGTGTTTCCATATTCACAAAGGATGTGCCCACCTTCAGACTGGTAGCCCAACAAAACGCATCAGAGATACTTCAGGTGCAGCTAAGATTGGGTAAGACAGCGATTCAGGTCATAACCTGCTATAGGTCCCCAACCATGTTCCAAGAGGCCCACTCCACGTTCCTAAGCACCCTGGAGAAAATTAGGGGCCAACCTAACACTCTTACTGGGTGATTTCAACTCTCCCTCCATTAACTGGGAAAACTACTTATGTGCCAATACACATGCCCAATGTTTCCTGGAATTCATTAATTCCATTGCCCTAGACCAGCTCGTTCTTACCCCCACTAGAGGTAGCAACATCCTCGACCTGGTCATTACTAACATGGGTGACCATTGCTCTACACCAATAGTCAATTCCTCCCTGGATAGATCCAACCACAAACTAATCACCTTGGAAATCCACATCCCCCCCCCCCCCGCAAAGGTAACCACTATGAAAAACTTATCCAAAGCTAACTTTGGGCTCCTAAAAACAGAGGTGGCTAACGTCACAGCACCCATGCAAATGGAGAATATTTGCATGCCTGCTGAATCATACACCATATATATATGTATGTACGAACACATACACAAATGCATGGATCTCGCCATACCCAATAGAACCAAGATGTTCTTCAAAAAAAGGAAGCCAACCTGGTGGTCCCCTACCATAAACAAACTCTACAACAGAAGGAGGAAACTGATGCGGAATAAGGTGAAGTCCCAAGACTGGAAAAACTCCCTTATCAGCCTCAACAAAAAGTTGAGATCCGTCATCAAATCCTCTAAAGCTAGCTATGAAAATAGAATTGCAGCAGATAGTAAAGATAACCACAAGGCCTTCTATAGTTATGTAAAGAATCTCCATGGCAATGCCAGATTTGCTCTGAGTTACTGCACAATGGTACCTCCTATACCGAGACAACAGATATTGCCAATATACTAGCTAACAGATTAAATGCAAACTTTACCCTGCCCCCCCCCCCCCAAAGGACCAATCACAATACCAGTATATTGCCAGGCACCCAGTATTACTGCTGCACAGGTTACAATAGCACTGTCCAAGGCCAAGAATACAGCTTCTATGGGACCTGACAATATCCCAGGCTGTGCTCTACATGAACTACAGAGTGAATTGGCACTTCACCTGTGTGCCCTGTTCAGTCACAGCCTCACCTCAGGCTTTGTCCCTACCGAATGGCGCTCTGCTACAGTCATCCCTCTCCACAGAGGAGGAGCGATTACAGACCCTGGGAACTATCACCCCATTAGCCTGATGAGTCTGACATGCAAAGCTATGGAACGCATCATCATGGACCTGATAAGGATATAGGGAATCTCCAAACTCTGGATCCCACACAGTTTGGTTTTGTGAAGAGTAGATCATGCCTACTCAACCTGGTTGACTTGAGTCAGTCACCAGAGCTGTGGATGAAGGCAAGGTGGTTCATACAGCCTACCTTGATCTGGCCAAGGCCTTTGTTACCATTCCCTACTTAGGAATCATACAAAAACTCACTAAGGTAGGCATCAACCCCTATATCACTAGGTGGGGTGCAAACTGGCTCAAAGTGTGAAAGTATTGGACTCCAAGTCAGACTGCCTACCAGTCACGAGTGGAGTCCACAGGGTTCGGTCCTGGGTCCTCTCCTGCTTGGTATCTACTTTCTCTGATGTCCAGGCCAACAAGAAGGGACTCTGGCTGACAAAGTTTGCAGACAATTGCAAGTTGGGAGATACTATTAACTCCCCAAGTGATGTTGACGTCCTACAGAAGGGCCTCATTGAGACCAACGACTGGTGTCAGAATGATGGCCTTAAGCTCAATGCCAAAAATATGTCATCATCCCCTTTGGGAAAAACCCAGTTCCCATGAATTACCACATCGATGGTAGCCCACTGAACACAGAAGGCATTATAAGAGATCTGGGAATGCAGGTTGACAGCAATCTCTCTTTTGACCACCACCACATTGCCACGGTGGTCAGAAGGTCCTTCTATGCGGCACATCTCATTACTAAGGGTTTTGCATCCAGGAAGAAAGAGTTCATTGTCTCCCTCTACTCTTCCCTCATTAGATCAAACAGAGTACAATGCCCCATTTGGCATGTACCTCACTAGACACGTGGAACAACTAGCATACCTCTCAAGTGTACCTCATTATGAGGAACGTACCTCATTTGGGGTCTTAAAGAGTTCATGTTCCTCGAAGTTCCACACTGAAAGAGTCTGTCATACATTCAGTGTTAGGAATTCATTTAAGTGAAATCCATGCTAAATAGAAATTAATCATATTAATTCATTCAAAGATCTTCTTTATAAGTAAAACCAGCATATTTTAACCATACTACGACCTTCCTAGTTGAAGTTGTTAGTAAGCCATTAGTATATGTTCCACATTTTGCCCATTTGTTCCATATTATAAGGGCTAGTGTTCCTCATTTTGAAGATGGAAGGTTGAGAGCTATGCTGGAGAGGCCACAAAAGTACCTCACAAAGAGGATCCTAGGCCTTAAACACTTGTCCTATATGGACAGACTCAAAAAACTCCAACTATTCGCTATCTCATATCGCCTACTTAGAGGCGATCTCTGCTTGACTTACAAAACCATGTCTGACCCAGCTCTGTTAGAAATGCTACATCTAAAGAACTCCCAAACCCTCTGCACCACATGCTCTAGAGACCTCAATCCCATTACCACAATCAACAGAACATGCTGGAAGAACAGGTTTATAACCCAGAGACTGCCCATGCTATGGAATAGACTTCCCATACATGTCAAACAGAGCAGTTCACTGGCCCTCTCCAAGAAAAATCTTGATGAGTGGATGGGAAATAGAAAATGCACCCAGGGGATCACTCCAGTGGTTCTACTCGACAGAGGCACTGGCAACTAAGGTCGGATGGTACAATGCCAGGGTAATCCTATGGGTTAGGCTTGTAAAGGCTCCAAGGCCATTAGCCTAGTACACACCTATGAACATGTTAGTAAAGCTCCAAACATATGAGAAGAAGAAGTTGACCCTAACAAAACTGTGGCAAAAGGGCAAAGTATTAAAAGTTGGAGAGAGTAGAGTGTTTGTGGAAAATGGTTATTCACTGTACATCGGGCAGAAGAGAAGCAAATTTATTCTGGCAATCAGGGAATCAAGAGGCAGATGTGTGATTCAAGCTGCAGTATTCAGCTTTCTTCAGAAGATAGAAAGTACTCCAGAAGTTGCAGCTAGTGAGTGGGATAAAATGAACTGGAGTTTAAAAATAGGGTAGAAATAAAAGAAAGAGATCTGGTTAAGAAGTAATAAGAATTATTTAGAGGGGCTGACAAAGGTTATATAGCATAAATCTCACAGAACAAAAGGAAGCACAATTGCAGAGTGTTAAATAGAGAATAAGGGAGCACCTGGATAATATGAATGCATGAGTTCAGAAAGATCACTGTTAAGCAACTGTTTTTTAATAATGAGTCTACAGCACAAAAACTTTTGGCACAATGAATTCTGTAACTGAAAGCAGAAAGGGTGGTTGCCAAACTTAGGAAACCTATAACAAGAAAAATTACCAGAAATCCTGTAGAGGTATTAGAGTTATTTCAGAAATGTTATGAAAACTTGTATAAAGCAGAGAAGTGGTGAAATCAAGAAAATACATAAATAGAAATTTAAGAAACACTTAAATATGCCAAGGTTAGAGGTAGATGAGGCTCAACAACTAACAAAGACAGGAAGAGATGAGATAAAATGATGATGTATAACTAATCTACAGGAAAGTCTCTAGAAACAGATGGCATTCCATTGAGGGAAGAAAGTAATAAACATCTGTAAGGTTTGGTTTAACAGTACTTTAAAAGGAGGAGAGATACCAACTTCCTGAATGAAAGCTGTGGTAGCTGTAACACCTAAAGACAGTAAAGACCCATCTGTTTCAGCTTCATATAGAATAAAGTGTTTATGTCTATAATGGCTAAAATAATGGCAAAGGTGATGCCAAACTTGATAGAAACAGACCAATATAGTTTTGTGGACGCGAGGCAAACATTTGCCAACATTAACAGATCAATGATGATCCAGAAGGAAGCAGAATGTAAGAAAATACAGCTGTTTTTGGTGGGTCCTGATGCACAGAAAGCATTCAATAGAGTAAGCTGAGATTTTATGAGTAGGGTAACAGAAGCATTTGCATTCCCTCATACCATAATAAGATTAATTAGAAGAATACATGAGGGATTGAAGGCAAAAATAAAAGCGGGAGGGGCTCCTCTCTGATGCAGTGTGCCTGAACAGAGGAACCAGGCAGGGGTGTCCTCTTTCCCCTTTGTTATTTGCATTACATTTAAAACCACTAGCAAAGAAAATAATGGACTCAGAAATTCAAGGAAATAATTGGTGCGGTGTTCAAGAAAAATTGGCATTATTTGTAGGTGATATTATTTTATAGCTGACGTAACCAGAAAAGGACATCTCGGTGTTGTGGAATATTCTGAGACAGTTCCATATTTTTTTTTTTTAAATATAAAATTAATGAAGATAAAACAAAGGCTATAGCTATAAACTATGTACCCACATGTGGATTGGTCCAGCGATACCCATCTTTATGGAGACATGATAAAATCAAGTATTTAAGAGTACAGATTACAAAGGATTCGGTTATGGCAGCTAAAGATACATGGAAAGAGACTAAACAAAAGATAATACAAAAACTGAGAAACTGAATGCTCTTGTCTATGGTTATGGACAGCAAGATAAAAAGGATGTTTTTAGTTCATTTAGTTTTATACACAGGTCAGGTGTATTTTTATCAACCAGAGGTGAAGTTGTGCACATTAATTAATAAACAGTTGCTGGAGTTTACTTGGGAAGAGGGCAAGAGTCAGGTGGGATAAGATGATCCTCCCAACAGAACACGCTTTAGGACTACCTGACTTGAAGGGATATTTCAGAGCTGCACAGTTAAGACTCTTATACATAACACAAGCAGAAAGCTACAATTCAAACAGGAAAGGGATGATGATGATGATGATGATGATGAAGCAGTGGGTTAATTCAAGAAATAAGGAAAAAAATGGAATTTTGGACACAGATCTTTAAGGAGAGTAACAATCATACAGAATATTATATTCACACAACAGCAGAAAGTATGCAGAGAACTAAGCCAACATGTAAATAGAGAAAGGAGATTCTATCGATAGGGATGACTGCAATTAGGGGTATTGAGAATAGACATGAAGGACCTGGAATTTACTTTAGGAAGCTGGCAAAGGAACCAAGGTACTGGGAACAAATAATTAAAGAAGGAAAGGTAATAGAATGATAAGAGGCCAAGAAGAATATTTGGATTGCAGGCTAGTGATTGCTTTCCCTATCAAGGACTGATATCAGCATACAGATACAGAGAATGGGAACTTGCTAATATGGTTTGATTACTTTTATATAAATGTAAGTTTATCTATGTCACAAGTGATAATTCACTAAAGGTGTTAAAAAAGAAAGATGGGAAAATACTGAGAACTTGGATAATGAATGAGGCTTCCATATTTTCCCCAACCCCCATCCCTTACCTCTGCTGGACGCTGGATCTGCCTAATGGATTCTCTACCTTCACTCACTCAGTCATTCATTCTATCTGGGGTGGGTGTAAGGATCAGACACATCCCCAGATTATGTGAATCCTGCAATGCACGTGTTCCAGCTCTTGGAGCCCAAAAAATCCAAGCATTCCCTCTCTGGTAGAAACTAGGTGGTACACAGCAAGTCAGCTTCCAGGTCCATTGGAATGGCATACACAACTCCTGTGAAACCTCCCTCAGTGGCTTTCTTGATCTGCACTAATGTTGAATCATCTAGGCAATATGTGTGCTGCCACATATGGTGTCCCAACATATGTGATGCACTGGTAGTACAGTGTGCTCTGTAGGCTTATTCAAGCAGAAGCAACATCAAGTGCCTTCTCTAGGTATTATCCAAGCAGCAAGCTAGATCAACCTCCCTTACCCCAAGATGGGTGAGCCAGCATGAGCAGCTCATTTCCATCCTCCTGGCTGAACTCCTCCAGTGCCCATGCTGTTAATCAAACTTGGGTCATCTGGGTAGTTGCAAGGGCTCTTTTCATCTCAGATCTGAGGACTAGGGAGAGGCTTTCCATATGTTTGTGACTCAGGAATGTTTGACGGGTCTGCTTCATATTACAGATACTGGACTGGCAATGCCATCAGGTACTAAGACTAGATATACTAGGGAACATTGTCAGTAGTTAGTCTTTTTTTCTTTTTTGGTTATAGATAAGTTTTAGAGTGAGGTTAATGGGTACTGGAGTGGATTTGAAAAAGGAGAGAAACAAAAATGATTTGAGATCACAGAGCCCAAACAGCCAACACATTCACTCTATAGTGAAAACTGGGTGATACAAAGCTTCTATTTCCAGCAGGCTGACATACCCAGAGGGATGGGGGATGGACAGCATTTATCTTCTAAACAAACTATTTGAAATTAGTACCAGCTTAGACAGCACTCCATAACTTAAAAACATCTTCACTGACAGATACTTCATAGCTAAAATAGGATTCTCTCATTCAGAACCTGCACCTTTCATCAAAGCTGTACCACAAGGAGCCATTCCTAACACCTCTCCTCTTCTTCACATTCATTATCAAACTTCATTGTGAACTACCCCATCTCCCACTCCGCATTTATGCTGATTATGTGGTCATTGCTCTCACATCAACATTCACTCCAAACTCCAGTCAGACTTCATGAGCTCCAGTGATGGCCTACAAACTAAAAACTACTTCATAACCACTCCAAGACCAAAACTATGTTCAGAGGAACTCTACAGAAAATTCATCAAGTACCTGATTCTAACCATCCTTGACTTACAAAACCATGCCAAAGAAATGGTCTCCACCTTCAAATACAAAGGAGTATGGCTTGATCAGTCTCCTGGCTTCAATTTCCACATAGACTGACAGCAAAAATAAATTCCTTCCTCTTCTGGGCAAAAAAATCTCCCCTTTCTATCTCAACCAGCCACAGCAGCCACAGGCAAATGAGTTCGCCTCACTCATTTAGAATATGGACTACCAATTTTCACATCCTCCTCCAAGAAAAACACCACCACACAATCTCTAACAGCATCTGCCGATTCATTACAAACTCACCCCTCAGTAAGCATCACTGTATCATCCTATAAAAAGCCAAATGGCTACCCATAAACAAAGATCTAATCTACTATTAGGATCCCATCTCTACAAACTACTCCATCTCCAGACATCTACTACCCTTGCAACTAAGCTTCACTTTATCTTAAGCTCCATTATTTTTTATCTCTTTTCAGAATAAGAGTAATTCCCTGTGAGCCATGTGAAAAAGTCTCCCATACAATTTAATATTTCCACAGAGGAAAACTTTTCCTTATCTGAATGCTGACTGAAAGGATTTATGTCACAACAATCACAACATATCACATGTGGGGTGGCCAAGATTAGCATTGTCGCCTCGCACCAAGAGGTTCTCTGGTTCAATTCTCGGCTGGGGTGCCTTCTGTGCAAAGTCTGCATGTTCTCCTTGCAGTCATGTGGGTTTCCTCCAGGTGCTCTGGTTTCTTCCCGCATTCCAAAGACATGAAGTTAAGTGGACTGGCACTCCAAACTGGGTGTAGGTGAGTATGTGTGTGTGTGTGTGTGTGTGTGTGTGTGTGTGTGTGTGTGTGCGCGCGCGCGAGTGAGTGTTACGAATAAACTACCACAACAGGGCTAGCCATGTGGCGGTGTAAAACTTGGCTCAAGATGACTGTCACTGCTGAAGTGACACCCTGACCCCATGTGCAAAATGGAAAAAGGGGTTGAGGATGGATGCAATCACAACATATCATCCCAGTCACTTGATAACTTAGGGGAAAGTTCTTTTTCTCTCCGTTTTTACCTCTTAAACTCTTACAGATTCCTGCACAAATCTACATGTTTACGTCATACCCACAGATTGACTATAGTCCAACAAAACTCAGTATGTAGGCTCCTGGTGTTAGAATACAATTATGTACTACAATGAAATACTCCTTTGCAAGTACTTACAGTCCATTGAAGCTACATTAAGCTAGGGACGGAACTAAATGTAGGCAGTGTGGAACTAGCTTTACCAGACTTATCCAATATTGAGGTCCTTGGATCTGACATGATCATAGGCAGTGTAGGTATCAGCAAAGTCACTGCTAAGATCTCAGTGAGGAGAATTTTTGGTGTTCGAAAAATGATTTCATATCCCTGTTTTTGAAACTTGGTTCAATACTAGTACCCCTCCTCAAAATTAATACCAGAACAAGTGGATTTATTAACTTTTGTTGTTCACTTTGAAAATGTATCTTTGCAGACCTTCATCATAATATCCTCCACCTTTTACAGATTCGTTGAACTCTATAGAGGGGAGCACACAGTAAAATGTGTAAAAAAGTGCAGTAACCTGTCAAATGGGCAAATTCAAACCATAATCACAATAAAACACCACACTTTCTGAAGATATAGGTTCATAGGTTCATAGGTTCATACTAGGCTATCTGCCCGAGGGCATTTACAAGCCTAGCCCATAGTTTTGTGGCTTACGCCACCCTTTAGTATGGGGACCTATACCCATTATTTTGCTGTGCCTCTGTCGAGCAGTGACACTGAGGTAATCCCTGGGGTATATCTGCGATCTCCCATCCATTGGTCAAGATTTCTCTTGAACAAGGCCAGCGAGGTGCTCTGCCTCACATATACCGGGATTTTATTCCACAGCATAGGGAGTCTTTGGGTGATGAATCTATCCCTCCAGCACGTCCTATTAATAGCCGTGTCGAGGTTTAAGTCTCCCGCCCTTGTGGCTCTGACGGATCTAGATTTTTTGAGGTGAAGCATATTCATCAAATCTGGGTTTGACATGGCCTTGTATGTTAGGCAAAGGTCACCTCTGAGCAAGCGGTAAGCGACTGAATAGAGCTAAAGTTCTTTCAGTCGGGCAGCATAGGACAGATGTTTGAGACCCTTTATCCTTTTGGTGAGGAACTTTTGTGGCCTCTCCAGCTGCTGCAAGTGTCGGGTCAGATACATTCCGAATGGGGCATTGTACTCAATCATTGGTCTGATGAGTGATGAGTATAGGGAGACTATGACCTCCCTTGATCTAGATGAGAATCCCTTCATGATAAGGTGGGCAATGTAGAAGGTCTTCCTAACTACTTTAGCTACATGGGTGTCGAATGACAGACTACTATCAACCTGGGTCCCCAGGTCCCTGATAACTTCTTCTGTGCTCAGTGGATTGCCACCTATTTGGTAGCTAGGGGTAACCTTGTTTTTCCCGAAGGGTACGACTATGCATTTTTTGGCATTTAACTTTAGGCCATGGCTCTGGCACCAGTTATCTGTTTCTGTGCGACCCTTCTGAAGGATATCTGTGTCAGATGTGTTTTCTACTATGGCCCAGTTTGCAGTCATCTGCAAACTTTGTCAGCCATAACCCTCCTGTGTTTGCTTGTACTTGGAAAAGTAGATGCCAAACAAGAGTGGGCCCAGGACTGAGCCCTGTGGTACACCACTTGTGACAGGCTTTGAGTCTGACATGGCGCCAGCAACTCTGACCCTGTGGGTTCTGTAACTCAGCCAGTTTGCAACCCATCTTGTGATGTATGGGTTAACATTTAAGCTGATGAGTTTTTCAATGATACCCGAGTGGGGTATTGTATCGAAGGCCTTCGCCAGATCGAGGTAGGCTGTATGGACTGCCTTTCCTCATCAATGGCTTTGGTGACTGTTTCAAAAAGTCAACCAAGTTTAGAAGGCATGATCTGCCTTTGACAAAGCCAAACTGGGATGGATCCAAAGTCTGCAAATTCCCTATGTCTTTATTTATGAGGTCCATTATGATCCTCTCCATGGCTTTGCAGATAAGGCTTGTCAAGCTAATGGGCCGGTAATTTCCAGGGTCGGTGGAGGCACCGCCTTTGTGAAGTGGGACCACAGTTGCAGTGCGCCACTCCTGCACGTATCCAGAGGTAAGACTATGATTAAACAGCTGTCCTAGCTGTGGGTTTAATTCCTCGTTGAGTTCGTGGAGCACACAGCCGGGGACACCATCAGGTCCCATGGATGCTGTGTTTTTTGCTTTGGAGAGAGCAGTTCTCACTTGGGCGTTGGAGATGTCTGGGGGGCTGCAATCGCTTGGTATAGATATCTCTCCTTTTGGGGGGGAGGGGAGAAGTTTGCACTGAACCTGTCAGCCGGTATGTTGGCAATGTCTGTAGGATCAGTAATCTTCACATCATTTTGAACTAGTTCTGAGCATATCTGGGAGTTTCCTCCCAGGTTTCTAACATAGCTAAAGAAGGCCTTATGATTGTCTTTTGAGTCTTTAGCTATTTTTCTCTCAAAATTTGCTTTGGATGATTTTATGAGAGCTCTTAGTTTTTTACTTATAGTGATCAAGGGTGTCTTACCTTTTAAGGATTTTGCTCTATCTTGTAGTAGCTTCCTCCTTTTGTTGTAGAGTTTGTTTATGGCTGGGGTCCACCAGACTGGACGCTTGCCTTTGGTACAAAGAGTCTTTGTTTTGCTTGGGATTGCCTTATCCATGCAGTCCTGCAGGTGCTGGTAGAAGGCATTTGTAAGTGATTCAGCGGCTTGAGTACTGTTTTCCGCCAGCTCGGGGGCCTTAATGTTGAGTTTGCAGCACTATACATTTGAAATTTTCCAGCTCTGATAAAGGATGAGAAGCACTGAGAGCAGAAAGAACTAAAGGAAATGCCTAACAACACTGACTGTATAGAGTTGTGCATCATACACCAGCCAAGGTTCAATGACATTAAACCATCAATGGTCAAAGACAAAGGGATTTCTGATGAATATTCTGGAATATAAAGAAGGCACACAATGAGTGTGGGCCCAGCTGTTATGATTTACTGCATACATTGACTTCCCACCAAAGTAAACTATTATTCTGAGTACATATAAAAAACGTGTCTCATTCATTTAATGTTACGCATAATGAATAGCAACATTTATTTATACACAGCATGATCAGCTTACAGAATATTCTCCTAGTGAAGCAGCTCAGCAAAGGATACTAAATCAACTAAATACAATTTAGAGTACAGCAAAACTGTTGTACACAAAATCTATGTGTCTGAAAAAAACGAAGTCACAAATGTTTTAAATATTCATCATAAATAACTCAACTCAAACATAAAAAGACCATAACAGATTTTTTTCTGTCAAGCATTTCATCTGTTGAATAAAAGCACAGTAACTATTACTTCAAAATAGTTTGTATATATAATTTGATGAACAAAATCATGCAATAAGACATCATACAATGTATTTTCACATGTCAAACACTGACCTTTATGGCATGAGGCAATTTATTCTGGTTAATGAACAACCTCAGGTGGGTGGCCACGGTGGTGCAGTGGTTAGCATTGCTGCCTCACAGCAAGAGGTTCTCCGGTTCGATTCTCAGCTGGGGTGCCTTCTGTGCGGAGTCTGCATGTCCTCCCTGTGGTCGCTTGGGTTTCCTCCGGGTGCTCCAGTTTCCTCCCACATCCCAAAGACATGCAGTAGGTGGATTGGACACTCTAAATTGGCCCTAGGTGTGAGTGTGAGCGTGCATGTGCCTTCTGTGGAAGGTTGGGTGCCGGGCTGGCAACTTGACACTGTAAAACTCCACTGCCAATCATGAGCGGACAGATGATCTGCTGTGGCGACTCCTAACCGGGAAAAAGCCGAAAGAAGAAGAATGAACAACCTCAGGTGCTGTACATAATATTTTACAGACCTACCTCTGGGGCAATGTAGTCTGGTGTACCGCAAAATGTTGTTGCTTTATTTTCTCCAGCTATGTTCTCTTTACACATTCCAAAATCTGCTACTTTAACATGCCCATCTTTGTCCAGCATCACATTGTCCAATTTAAGGTCTCTATGGTGAAAGCAAAAATATTCCACATAAGGCAAAAAACAGACAAGATGTTTTGAATAAAGCTGTGTGAGGTACACAGCTTAAATTATGCAATTATACTCCCCACATCTTGTTTGAATAACATAGTTACTGCTGCAGGAGTCCAACACTTCAAGAGGGAAACCGCCAAGTGGACACCTTTCTCTGGCAGGATCTTTTTACCAATCAAATATTGCTATGCGTACAAAGACATACAATCTTAAGCCACAGCCATTGAAAGGATCCCATTTATAAAACAGAGTGCAACATATGCCTTTGACATTTTCTTTTCTGGAGACCAAACAAGAACAAAAGAAATGTACCACCAACTAATTTGTGGGTAGGACATAAGGGTTAAATAACTTCTGAGAATCTCTAACTTCCAATAAAAGTAAACATTCCCAGTAAAAAGGGTGCACTAACAATAAACATTCTGTTACCAACACTATTCTAAAAGAGGATAAAAAGAAACACAGCATTATGTAATGAATAAAACATGGCAAGGTATAGTCTGCTATCCAATCAGAGCTTGCCCTGGTGCATATTAAGAAGCAACACATTTGTGCAGAGTACCTCTAGACACTGCACTACATGCTGAAGTGTCTTATACCACTTATAAAATGGCCCTCCAAGCAAAAACAAATAAAGAAACATGAGTATATGGTGTATGTAATAAAAAAATCAATTATTGGAAAAAAGAAAAACTGTCTGATTAGATAGTTTCCATTAATAAAGAAATAATCAATTATTAAAAAAGGTGATAAGTACTTCTTTGGATTAGACTGCTTCTGCCAGTCATAACAAATAATATTTATGTGCACACAGACACACATTTTTTGTTTAAGGTAGGAGTAGTAGCATTACTGTACAGCTGCAGAACTGCACAAAACATCATATTCAGCTCTTACAACATGATGTACTCAGTTGACATGTTAAATAGTCAATCAGCAAAGGAAGTGGTTTCAACATAAATTCAGTTCATTTTTATTACTGCATTTGCAGTTGCTTTTTATGTTTCACACAGCACTGCATATGAGTATGTGTACCAAGCATTTTTATTGATTGATTTAAATTTGTTTAACATTTATTTACATTTGTTTACTAGGAAATTCCGACTGGACGCAGGTCCTTTTTCAGCGGATGCCCGTGGAGAAATGCTCCACATCATGTACATGATAAATAGATCTACAAAGTTGCTACAAAGTTGCAGCAATAGTAAACAAAATTACAGGTTGTTGGCTTGAACACAATAACACTATATTGATTATCAACAGTATATACAGTAAATGTTCTAAAGACATGCTTCTGGAGCGTTTCTCCCTGGGCCTCTGCTGAAAACAGGATCTGTGGAACCTAGTCGGACTTTCCCGGTCAACAAATGTTAAATAAAAAATAAATAAAAATAAAAAAAAAATGTTGTAAGTTAAGATAGTTCTTGACGTTTATAATATTAGTAACAAAATTGTCAGACAAGATGTTAAAGTAGTCTGTAATTCACAAACCAAACCAACACCAAGACCAGTAATGCTTCTTTATTGCGATCTGGTGCCTCGGCCTTTCGCCTTCAAAGGATCACAAATATAAAGTGCAACCAACTGTTTTTATACAAAAAAATTAAGTTGATCAACACCAATTATTCTATTAACTTCATTCATTAATTTATCAATCAATTCTTAAAGTAATTACCCAGTATTTTTTCTATATATAAAAATATTAAAACTAAAATACCTTCAAGTCAAATATGCTTTCAGTCAAATATGCTTTAAAGTCACATATATTTCAAGTCAAGTATACTTTCTTATTACATACTTAAGTGCACGTAATTATTGATATAAAATACAATACAAAGTTAATTATATCAAAAAGTAATAAACAACAATCATGACCTGAACATAAGAATTAACAATAGTATTAACAATAATATTATCTCATAATGCTGTACAAGCATTACTGGTCTTGGTGTTGGTTTGGTTTGTGAATTACAGACTGCTGTTAATTTTCATGAGTGTTTGTGGATTAAAGATGTTAAAGTATGCTGATTCTACTGAGCTTAAAGCACATGTATCGCCTTCTATAAATCATACATAAACACAAACAAGATTGTTTGATTAAAAGTAAGATAGTGACATCATTTTATAGCTGTGCAATTAAACACATCATAATCAGCTCCTATGTAATACAGCGAGTTGCCCTATTAAATGGCAATTAACAAATGTGTTCCAGGACAATGTGGCCAAGTTGTGCTGTGAGTAGCAGCAGTTCTTTTCAGCTTTGTCTCTTCAACATTTTTATGACAGGATTTTTTGACTAAAACAATCCTAAAAGATATTTTTTATACCACTAGAGTCTACTAAAGTTAATTTAGGATAGTATATAAAAATCTTTAAAGAATTTTATTTTTTCCTGTCAAAAATACTGGATAATTGCTTCACTCATCATTGGATTTCAAAATGAGCTTTACTAAAGCTAATCATCAAGAAGCATCACTTAAAAAATAACTACAATCCCTACTCTCTAACATTCAAGACTTATTGATGAAAATTGACAAAACGGACTTAAAACTTGAGAACTTTAAAGAGAACTGCTCTAAACAAATGGACATTCTACATGAGGATCTACTACAACAGAAATCACAAATTTCTGGTATTGAACAATCACTTAATGACATGGACAGTAGAATACAAGAGGGTGAAAACATAGAATACCCTACAACAATCAAAGGTGGATGACTTAGAAAACCCATCTCGAAGAAATAATATTAGAATTTTTGGATTACCTGACAACACTGAAGGTAACAACTTAGTAAGCTTTTTAACCATGAAGTCCTGGATCTCCCAGAAGCTTTATCATATGGCATAGAAAGAGCTCACCTATCTCTAGTAACATCTAAAAATGGTAAGAGTAACTCTTCTAAGTCTGTGATTGTGAGATTTCTGTCTTCACATGACAAAGAAATGATCCTCAAAACAGTGTGGGCTAAGTCTCCCATTAAAATAAAAGACAATACTATTCATTTTGACAATGATTACTCTCTTATGGTTACAGCTAAAAGGAAACTTCTTTTTGCCTTTAATTAAAGAATTAAAAAAATGTCAAATAAAAACCCACTTGTTATTCCCGGCTAGACTGAGAATTTTTCTACAAGATAGTCCAAAAATACTTGAAGGTTTGGATGCTGCTCTTTCATTTATTAAACAAATAAAATTCTTGATAAAATTGAAGAAATGGAGTGGGCAAACGCAAGCTTAAAAAGAATAGCTGAAAATGGTTCTTGGAAAACCTCAGAAAAGAAGTAAAAGCTGAAAAAATTAATAATCATTTGAACTATTTAACCTTATATGTCATTTAATCTGTGTATTGAAATCTCTGAACAAGTATACTATATACTTCTCAAAGAATTAACTTTGGTCTTGTTCCCAGGTGAGCAATGTATATTACTCTGCTATTAGATACTGAATGAACTGCTGTGGTGGTGCTGCGGTAGCATTATCGCCTCACAGTAAAACGTCCTGTTCGATTCTCAGCTAAAGCGTTTTCTGTGTGGAGACATGCGTGAATGGGCGTACCTTCATTGAAGGTTGTGCGTCAGAGCTGGCAACTCGGTAAGTAAAAATCTACTGCTAATCATTAGCGGACAGGAGTTCCGCTGTGGCGACCCCTAACTGGGAAAAGCCGAAAGATACAACATTAGATACTGAATGAAGCTTTTCTTTCACTTTAAAAAAAGAAATGAATGTGATGTGGGGAGGGGAGGGATGGCAATGTTTGTAATGATGTTTACTTGCTATTATTGACAGGGTTTTGCTTAATTTAATGCTTAAACTACAAAAGTTCTATGTTTTTGGAAGTGGAATAAGTATGATATGGTCGTTTGCTTCTCGGACTGCTTTACTAAGGTTTTTGGTGGTTTTAAAACAAACTCTTTTCATGCTTTGTACAGTGGCACGAGATACTTCAGTACACAAAGAGTTTAAGTTACTCACAGATTCCCACTCAAGGTCTTGTTCTTCATGTTTCTTCATTGGGAGCTCAAAAAAACAGTTTGTGAGCTATCGGGATGCTGAACTGTTTCACAGGAGAATCATAAGTGAGTGACACGTCACACAATGAACTTTGAACTCTGATCTGAGGTTGCATAAGCAGGAAAGAATGATACAAGCCAAAGAAAATTTTACATGGCTCTACATCACATTTAAATAAGAATAAGCATCTATACTAATCGGAAAGTGGCGAGTGACTATAAAATCAAAGAAGTGAGTTATTAAACTTCTAGAATGACACCTTTAGATAGTTTAAAAAAAAACTATGCTAAACAGTTTTTTTTTTTTTTTTTTACTGAAAACCAGGAGAAGGGCTTTGCCTTTCAAGTATGGTATAGTGAAGCATATACAATTTAAATCTTTTTCCATTATATGAACACTTACACACATACATGCAAGTATATTTATGTATATAATTCTTGGTCTGTAAGGACAAGTATATTTTCCAGGATTATCTGAGATTAATTTTGGTTGCAAAAAAGGCAAAATCCAGTACTTGTTTTATATAACATGCCGATTGCACTTTATTTCAAAGTAAAGATAAATGTCTGGGCATTCAATCAACATTTGTTTACTCTTGAATATGTTGTGTCTTTGGCTTTTCCCGGTTAGGGGTCGCCACAGCGGAACTCCGGTCCGCTAATGATTGGCAGGTAGATTTCTACGTGGTGAGTTGCCAGCCCTGACGCACAACCTTCAACGAAGGTACACCCATTCACGCATGTCTCCACGCAGAAGACGCTGTAGCTGAGAATCGAAACAGACAGCGTCTTACTGTGAGGCGACAATGCTACCGCAGCACCACCACCGCAGCCCCTTACTCTTGAATATACTGTTTCTATATAATTTTATTTTAAGAAATGTTGACATTTCTGTTACTTCATACAAGCTTTTATACTGCTGAATGATTTATAAGCTATATTTTAGAAGTAGGCAAATCTTTGAATTCTGCTCAAAACCTATTGTAGTATCTGAATGAAAGTGATGTCTAACCTACAATATATATCCTCAGTAAAACTCACTTACAGATTTAGTTCTTATAATAAAAGACAAACAGCTTGCTGAATGTTTAACATATACAGTTTAAAAAAAAAACACAATTTGTATCCAGCTAAAAGTATTTGTCACTAGCTTGTATGGATATGCAACAACTCAGTGGAACATAGTATAATCATATATGCAGGCTTGATAAATAACTGCTTAATGATACTTGTTGCAAAGGTTTTAAATATTACCAGTATTGGTGGTTTGTTTACACTAAATCTATCAGAGTCCTCTTATTAAATCATAATGCGTTCTCCCCCACTGAAAATACTGTTATATTCAGTTTGATACCAAAGTTGATGACTGCTCTTTAACAAGGATTTCTATACTATTATCAGACTCCAGTTTCATTTATTAACAACTGCAATTCATTCTTATTGATTAGTAAACGGATTCTTTAGATATCAATATTGAAACATTTACAAATGATTGAAATCTATATTTTCAATTTGACAAATTACTAATGTTTTTGGTTGGGAACTATTGAAAATATTTTAAACTTTATTCCGATTTATTTAATCTTTATATGTGTATTTGATTAAGTACTAAACCTTGAGGTTACAGTTTATATGATTAGTTTACTGTAAATATTGAAGAGTTCTTTTGATATATAAATATATAAATACATTCAAGAAAATAGTTACGCTGACAGTAGCTGATTTGCTGCTATCTGGCAGATGGTTAATTTGGGTGGTTAATGCTACTCAAATTAGGAGTTTTATACTCCAGAAAGGGTTTGGGTGAATATGATTTTCTACATGTATATGTTCAATGTTTATTATATTTTTTAATGACGTTCACTAAATTAATATATTTAAAAATAATACTGGTTGGTTATTACTTGAACTGTTGTTTTCTAATATTTATAAGGTTCCTGATATAATTTCTTAAACATCTTTATACACACAAAACATTAATGGTCAATTTATATTTAAATTAAATAATCATACATGCATCTTTTAAAAGGTATGCCAATTAATATTAATGGTTTAAATAACTCTAACAAGAGGACCACCTTATTTAAATACCTGAAATTACAAAAATCACATTTAATTTTCTTACAAGAAACACACTTAATATCAGAAGATATAGCCAAGCTTGATACTAAAACTTATATGGTAACAATAAGTTCAGAACACCAAGATATTAGAAGTATATATATATTTTTATTTTTATTTTATTTATTTTTATTTTATTTAACATTTGTTAACTGGGAAAGTCCGACTTGGAACAAAGCCAATTTTCAGCTGAGGCCCGAGGAGAAATGTTCCAGATGCATGTATTTGTGTATCTATGTATATCGAATATAAAGATGATAAAGGAATGTTTTACTCTGCTAGAATTAAAATGAATAAGAAAGTATTTACACTTCTAAACATTTATTGGTTACTAAGTATAGGGACGGATACAGTTAAACAACATTTAAATCAGATTGTCAATTTATCTAAAGGTAATATTATAATAGCCAGTGACTTTAAGTGTATATTAGATAATATTAGACAGAAAAGGAGGATTTCTGCTTCAGATAAACTATTAAAGGATTTTACTGACATATCTTTTGAAAGATATTAATAATTTTGCAGAAACAAATTCATTACCCTAAATATTCTACTCACTCAGACATAATACTCATTCTAGAACAGAGGTTTTATTTCTAAAGAATTAACTAGTTGCCTATCTAAAAAAGTAATGTCATGCCCCCTTATCAGATCACAATTCTATAACCTATGAGATAATAATTAATACAACTCACAGCATTCAAATTAAAAGAATCCCTGCTTATATTACAAAATTAAAGGACTTTAAAAGATTTTCTTTCCTCAGAATTACAAAATTTTATCATTCTAAATACTACAGAAGACATATCTGATATTTATATATGGGATGCTTTAAAAGCTTACCTATATGGGAAAATTCTTGGTACAATAAAAAAGGAAATTATGGAATAAGGAATTACAAGACATACAATCCAAACTAGATAATTTAAAACTCAATATAGGACATAAGGATAGTAATGAAAAAAAAAAAGAAATCATTTCACTAAATAATAGGTACATGGAAATATTGAACCATAAAACAATGATTAGTATAGAGAAATTTAAATTTATAAACTTTTCTGAAATTTATTCCCCCCAAAAAGAATGATGGTCTCTGATTTACAGACTATACTAACAGAATTTAGAGATTTGTTTCTCAATATTAATCAAAAATCTCAGATGATAGATTCAAAAAAAGAGATTAAAGCATTTATTACCAAATATACTATGAATAGATTATCAAAAGAGCAATCAGCAGTTATATATAAACTCATATACTTTACAAACATTCAAAATCAAATTAGTAGATTAAAACAAAATAAAGCACCTGGAATGATGGTATTATTCCTGAAATATATAAAACTATGCATATAACAGCTTTAAATTTACTCCATAAAGTTTATACTATTTCTCAAAACAACTTTCTTACCCCACCCTCTTGGAAATGTACCTTTATATCTCCAATGGTGAAACCTAATAAAGATCCCACAAAATGTTCTTCATATAGGCCAGTCTCACTAAATATTGATTATAAAATGTTTATCTCTATATATGCAGATAGGTTAAAGACTATTAGATGAAGATAAAACAGGCTTTATTGCAAATAGAAATACATATAATAATATAAAAAGAACTATTACATTGACTTAATCTGCAAAAAAAAAAATTAAACAAAAGCCTTACATTAGTAAGTCTAGATACAAACTGTGCCTTTGACTCAGTTAACTGGGATTATTTATTTTCATTTATGGACGAGTTAAAATTTTCAAACAGCTTTATAAACCTTATCACATAT
Organism: Protopterus annectens; assembly: GCF_019279795.1. Classification (NCBI taxonomy): domain Eukaryota; kingdom Metazoa; phylum Chordata; order Ceratodontiformes; family Protopteridae; genus Protopterus; species Protopterus annectens. The sequence goes on from NC_056739.1 coordinate 1,624,479,507, forward strand.
TTATATAAAGATGGTCAAGCTTATATTAAAATTGGTACTAGTATTTCACAAAAAATTCCTATAACCAAAGGAAGTAAGCAAGATTGTCCCTTATCACCACTACTTTTTACATTAATAATGGAACCCTGGGCAAATTTAATTAGGACAGATAAAGAAATTGAAGGTTTTAAATGAACTCCTAGCATCTCTTCCAAAATACAACTTTTTGCAGACAATATACTCATAACTTTGGGAGGAAATAATTAATCTATAACAGCAGTTTTAAATAATATGAGGAAATTTCAAAATAAGTCAGGATTAAGTTTTAATCATAACAAAACAAAACTTCTTCCTATTTATCCAAATAATTACATATTAGATAATAAATACATGAAATATTTAGCACAGGCAAATCAAATAACATATTTGGGAATAATAATTGCAAATAATATTAAATATATCATCCAGCTAAATTATAGTAATTGTCTATTGGCAATATATGATCTTATAAGTAAATAGAACAAGTTACCTTTTATCATGGAAGAAAAACTTTCAATTATAAAAATGACTATATTACCTAAAGTACTTTATATCAATCAATCTCTATACCCCCCCCCAAAAAAAAAACAATAATTAAAAAAAATAATGAATTCACCCTAAAATTCCTTTGGTCTCCAAATAAACCCAGAATATCCCTAACTTACCACATGAGGTATTGGTCAAATGGAGTTATAGGATTTCCTAACTTAGAATTATATTCAATTTCTTCTGTGATTAAAACTATAGCTCTTCTCATAGATAATGAATATAGTGCAAAATGGAATTATTTTTAGAAGTATTTCCATGTGTATAATCGCCATTTACTCGATGAAGCATTTTTGTTTTACCTGATTCCAGTATAATTTGTTTATCACTATTTATCGTGATGATACCTATTAATATTAAAGAAAATAGTTTCAGTTGCTATCTGCATATATTTCTGCATCATCTGATCTATATAATAGTTGTCAACAGTGAACAATTTATTCACATGGTTACTAAAAGATTTTTTTTTTACAAACACTCTTCTTATGCATAAATCTAACTATATGTCACGTCTCTTGAAAACATTCAGAAATTATATACATAAATCCACAGGGAGCAAGGCTTGTTTTTTAATTCTGTTTCCTATAGCTTTTACCCAATGACTTTTTGTCTCATTTGATTGCATAAAAATGTCATGTTTAAAAGAAAATAATTTAATATATTGGTCTCAGTTAATGGTAAATGAGATGAAAACAATTGATTATTTGATAGCAGAATTTAATATAGACACAAACATATGGTTAGTCTTACAAGACTGTATACAATTTCTTACAATTAAATTAGACATAATGACTCCAATAATAAAAAAGACAATACCAAAACTTTAACACTACTTGATCCTATCCACACATTATATGTATAAAATAATCAGAAATGATGCAGAAATATATGCAGATAGCAACTGAAACTATTTCTTTAATATTAATAGGTATCATCACGATAAATAGTGATAAACAAATTATATTGGAATCAGGTAAAACAAAAACGCTTCGAGTAAATGGCGATTATACACATGGAGATACAGGCACAGATCTTTTTGACACCATATACTATGAGTAAATTTAGTAGCAATGATAATATATGTTGGAGATGTAAGAATAAAGTAAAGGCAGACAGGCCTCATATGTTCTTTGATTGTTTAGTTTTTAAAGACATATTACGAAGATAGCAATCTCTTTTTACAAGCCTATTTTCTTTCTCCTTTCCTGTCACCTTACCTTTTTCTTTCCCTACGTAGCCCTCTTTCATCACCCTGAATTTTTCCTCCCTCTATGTTCCTTGTAAACACATTTTACACTAGTGCTAGAGTGAACTAATGCCAGTGATTTAAGTTTATTTTAGTATTTTACACTAATGCTTGATTGTATGTACACCAGTCATTAATTTATCTTACAATGATTATGATACTACCACTTTATAACCTTTATTTGTATTAATCTGTTTATCTTTTTAATAACTTCATTGTATGTAACTTTGTGGAGCTTTTCTCCCCGGGCCTCCACTGAAAATGGGCTCTTTCTAGGCCCAGTGGACTTTCCTGGTTAACAAAAGCAATAAATAAATAAAAAACAAAATAAATTATTTTCAGATAATTTTACACTACCTAAATCTATGATCTTATTTAACACACCAGTACATGAATGTATTAGAGAAGTCAAAAATCCATTGATTTGGTCTATATTAGCTGTTGCCAGGAAAATTATAACAAGAAACTGGAAATCTGATACTTCTCCCTCCTTTCAAGAATTTAAGTTACTTCTTATTGAAGTTTGTAATTTGGAATGCCTGACCATTAAATCAAGAACTATCAGGAATACACCTACATATAATATGTGGAATAACTTATATGACCTACTAGGAAAATGACATATCAATTCAGAAATCTGTTCATGTACACCAACATTAGTACATTTGTGAACGTCTTTGTAAATAGTTTTGTTATGATTGTTCAATATTGTTTGTTCATTAACTCAAGTTGAACTATAAGTGAATATTATATGTAAATATTTGTTTTTATTTGAAATTCAATAAATTATTTTAACAAAAAACAAAAAAAAAGGTTATGAGTTGTATTCAGGTCCATGTGTATTCACTGCATTTGCAGCTCCTTCTTCTATTTAACATCACATGTGGATATGAAAGGAAGTTATCTAACAGACTGTTTCATTTATTTACTTAAATATGCTGAGTGCCTAGAGCCTGGTAACTGAGCCTGTGACCTTTATTCAGGAGAAACCTCCGATGATATTTCTACTGAGCGATGGAAATCTGGCCAAGACAGCATGGGAGATGTCTTTATGCTTTTCAGGCACATAAACACACACACAGATATATATATATATATATATATATATATATGTATATATTTTATATACACACACAACACATAAGTGATTGAATTACCAAGTTTAGTATCTTCTAATGTTAGTAAACTTGGTAATTCAATCACTTATGTGTTGTGTGTGTATATAAAATATATATGTGTGTGTGTATGTGTGTGTATATAAAATATATATGTGTGTGTGTATGTGTGTATATATATATATATATATATATATATATATATATATATATATATATATATATCTTCTAATGTTAGACTGCGGTGGTGGTGCTGCGGTAGCATTGTCGCCTCACAGCAAGACGTTGTCCCGTTCGATTCTCAGCTAGAGCGTCTTCTGTGTGGAGACATGCATGCATGAATGGGCGTACCTTCGTTGAAGGTTGTGCATCAGGGCTGGCAACTCGGCACATAAAAATCTACTGCCAATCATTAACAGACCGGAGTTCCGCTGTGGCGGCCCCTAACTGGGAAAAGCCGAAAGACAACACACAGTATCTTCTAATGTTAATTCATGTGAACCTGATAATGACACTTGAAACATGAAGCTGACTAGAATTATGTAATACATACATTTTGTTCTCCCTGTACTCCTAATGCTACTTCTCCAGAGTTTGGGTTTCTTGAGTCTGCTTCAGTGGCAGAATTTAACCATGTTTTAAGAGTGGTTAACAAACACACATCCCTTGGTCCACATGGTGTAGATGGTGATTTTTATTAACAACCAAGTGTCCTTCCTCTCATCCTAATGTTTTGAGTAGCCCATCCAAAAACATACATACTGTCATTTTTTAATGAGTGGACTGGCCTTTTTTATTTTGTTTCTCACATCTATACTGGTATTTTAAGTCCTTTAAAAAGAAAATAAATAAAGATGGACTAATTGAAATCTCTTCACTTTGATGAGTACTGATTATAAATTATGATATTAGCACATACTGTCTTACTAAGAATTCCTCTTACTCGCTTTAAAATCTTTGTTTCAAGGTGTACCTCTAACAGGGATCTTTCTGAGATGTTGTAGTTCATAGCCCTCAACGTCTTTGCTCAAGGACAATTAAAAAATAATGGGGGAGAGGGACTATAAAGGCCTCAAATCAAGAACAATTTTTTTTTAAATATTAATTTAATTCACTGAGAAAGTTAACAAACAAAGCGCTTTGCATCAACATACATTTACTGAAGAATAAATAGAATAAAACTCTGCCTGACATTACTGACTTAGTCAAATCCTCAGTAATTTACCAGAAAATCAAAAGTTGTATGATGGACAGTATGAAAATTGGAGGCAAAAAGTGCAGCCGTGTCAGTTAAACTTACTACAGTAGATGTTCGAATGATCACTGGTACTGTGGCCTTAGCCAAATAGGTTGCATCCTGCCAAGGATATATCAGCCAGTCAGCTTCGAAAGCTTCAGGGCACCTTCCATGCACCCAAACTATCAAGCAGCTCAAGCTGACCTGACTAAATGGCAAATCTGGGTGCTAAGCCCTTCACAGCTTTCCTGCTGGCAGAGATAGGGAGGTTGAGCCCTGAAAGGACAAGGCCAGGAATAACAAAAAATAAATGTCCACACCCTGGCATAAAAACACACCACAAACAAGGGGGGTGGAGGGAAGAAGCAGCTACTGCAGCAGTGATCATTTGAATATCTACTGGTCTGGTAAGTTCAGCTTACACAACTGTACTATGTTCTTCAAACTGATCAATGCTGTAGTAGCTTTATCTATATGGGTAGATTACCATAGGTGGCTCTACTTCAAAGGTGAACGGAGACAGGCCCAGGAGCCCCTAGAGAATGGCCCTAGCAAAGTATGATCTAGACCTAGAGAAGGAATTCAGCTTACAGTGCTTTGTAAAAGTATGCACAGAGGACCAAGTTGCAGATTCTAGAATACTTTTAGAATCCATCCCTTTCCAAAAAGCCATAAGAGAAGCTAAAGTCCTTTCACAGTGGGCCTTGATCCTGCCTGGAATAGATTTGTCATGGTCTTTCACAGGTTGTCCAATCCTCTTACATTCATAAGAAATAAACAACTGATCCAATGATCTGAAAGATTTAGTTCTGCCAAGACAGTAACAGAGTTGTCTGTGGACATCCAAGGTACTGAGTATCCTTTCCCCCTCATTTTTAGATTCAGGAAAGAAAACAGGGAGATGGATAGTGTGACAAAGTAAACTTGGATACTACTTTAGGCATAAAATAAGGATCAGTTCTCAAAAAAACCTTATCTATGTGGAAAATAAGGCTTGCAGCACAGAGACTCTTCTTGCAGAGGTCAGAGTAATCAGTAAAATAGGTTCCATGTCAAGAACCTCAAGTCAACCAGATTACCTGGATCAAATGGTGCAAGTATTAGCTTCCTTAACACAAAATGAAGATCCCAAGGAGGGTGTCACTTGTTTTCTTGGAGGCCTTTTATGCAAAACCCTTTTCAAAAACATTTTTAACATGAGAATGTATTGAAAGAGGAGGATACATGGGCAGACAATATGAAATGGCTGATAAATTAACCTTGATGGAGGAGTAAGAAATGCCATAGGGTAGTAACTTACACAAATATTGTAAAACCAGAGGACAATTAGTCCTGAATGGCTGTTGGTTATATTGCTGTCACCAACTAGAAAAACTTTTCAATTTACTAATGCATGATTTTCTAGTAGCAGACTTTCCTGCCTCCATTAGTACCTGCTGCATGTCCTCGGTAAACCTGTGCCTAAAGGGAATTAAGTCCCTATCATCCTGGAAATCACTTGAAGTTGACTGGGTTTGGGGTGCATCTAACACCCCTGATCTTGTGCGAGTCTGCTCTGTGACAACGCTTGTGGTAAGGGAAAGCCACTGTTGCCTGGCTAGAAGTCAGTCACCACAATGATCTTGGGGGATAATGGTTAAGATCTTTACCTTATAAATACAAGGTATAGAGTTTGATCCTAGTCACAGGTTATTGACTAAGCTTAAGATGGCCACTCAGGGCAGTGTGATGTCCCCACAAATTATCACATTAATAACAAGGTCCTAAGCATGCAATCAGTCATGAGAGACTTGGGCACCTAGATTGATAGCAAACTGACTTTTGACCACCATATTGTTTCTGTTGTATGGAAAGCTTTCTACATGGCCCACCTCATTAGTAAGGATATCTCATTCAGGGACTAGGAGATCATAACATCCCTGTATTCTTCCCTTATAAGACCTGTTATTGAGTACAATGCCCCTTTTGGCATGTACCTCACAAAGCACATGCAGCAGCTGGAGAGACCATAGAGGTTCCTCACCAGGAGAATCTAGGCAATCAAATATCTGCCCTACACAGATGCGCTAAAGGCCCAGTTCCTCTACTCAGTCTCATACAGACTCCTCAGAGGTGACCTCTGTCTGGCATACAAAGCAATCTCAGACCCTGGCTTGATGGGACTGCTGCATATCCGCAAGTCAAGCTCCACTCAAGTAACCTGCACACGTGACCTCAACCTGGTCTGTGACATCAATAGGCCTTGTTGGTGGGACAGATTTGTGTCCCAGAGACTCCCCCTTCTGTGGGATAGACTCCCTTCTCTACGTCAAGTACAGTACCTCACTAACCCTTTTTAAGCGCAACCTGGACAACTGGATGGGGGAAGAAAAAATACACCCCTGGGATTCCACCTGTGTCCCTGATGGACAGTGGCATTCGGTGCTGACCTGTCGGAACATGGGCTAAATTCTTGGCTAGGCTTGTAAGGGCCTCAGGGCTAAAAGCCTAGTAACTTCCTATGATCCTATGAATCTTAAGAAATACAAGAGATATCAGCAGAAAGGGTGTAAAAGCATACAAGAACATCCCTGTCCAAGGAAAAGAAAAGGCATCTGTTTTCCAGGACTTCTTGCATAGAGTTCTATAGCAGAACCTTTCCAGCTGACTGTTCAGAGGGGAGGCAAAAAGGTCCAACTTGAGGAACTCCCCACAGATGGATCAAATCTTGTAAGACTCCCTGATCTAGTTTTCATTTGAGAGGACCTGCCTTTGCCCTGCTCAGCTTATCTGCTACACAGTTTTGCTCTAACAGACTGCAGGATGCCTGAAGAGTGAGACTGTGTTGTGAAGCCTTACCCCAAGCTAACATGGCTAGACTGCTAAGGGGTTATGACCTGGTTCCCCTTTACTTGTTGATATACTACATGACTATGGTATAAGCTGCAACAACTTGAAGAGCTGCAGGAGACCAAAGATGAATCAGAAAATTGAATGCCTTGATAAGAGCAAGTACTGATGTTATATTTATGTGATTGCGCCTGTCCTTGGTGTCCTAAACACCTTACATTTTTATTCCTCCTGAAACTGCTCCCTAAGCAAAGTCTGAGGCATCTGGAGTAACTGACTACTTTGGAACTGGCAGGAAGAAGAGAAGACCGGGGATTTACGGAAATCTGTTGTCTCCAGCAAGTAATTTCTCTTCTGACAAACCCCAGAACTTAGATTTGAAAAGATAATGGGTGTTGGTGCTGGGACCAAAAAGACTTTTTGGTACCGTTATATTTTTCTCATGTGGAGTCTTTCCATGGGTATCATGAGACTCACAGATGATATGAGACCCCAAATCCTGATGTAGTCCCTCACAGTGACTGAAGTCTGAGTGGAAAACCCTAGACACAGATCTAGGAAAAGATCTATTTTTCCCATGGAAGAAAAGCTCTTAGAACTGATTGCCTAGCAGATACCCCAAGAACACAATCATGTGACATGGAGTCAAAAAATACTTTTGAATGGTCTCTTGGAATCACAGCTTGTGCAAGAGATCCCTTGCCCAAATGACAGATTCCTGACACTTTAAAAAAGACTGCAAAGATAAGCAAGTCACTTAAGTATGGGAATATGTGGATACCTTGTAGTCTGCAATGAGTTATAACTGGAGCTAGACACTTTGTGAAAACTCCGGGTGTACTGGATAGTTCAATGGGTAAGGCAGAGACCTGATAATGTGATTCAGACACACAAAACCTTAAATGCCTACAGTCTTAATGAATATGGATGAGATGAAAAGCATTTTTTTATATAATGTTATCAAGAAACAAATGAAGAAGGAGGGGTGACTGGTTGTGAAGTGACTGCATTTTGAACTTGGGCACTATCACAAATTGGTTTAGGAAAGAAAGATCCAGAACTGGTTTCCAGGGACTTACTTTCTTTGCCAGCAAAAACATCCTTGATTACCAACATGAGAATTTGTTTGAGCATTCTCTAAGCATGTGTTAAAGGACGTGGGAAATAGAGGAGTCTGGTCTGATGGATAAGGAATTACACCCCGGAAAGGAGGGACTTCTTCCCACCACCAACTGTAACCTTGATGAATGATCTTCACCACCCAATTGTCTGAAACTGTCACCAAAGAGAGAAGGGGTGTCCCTAAAATAGTCTTTCTGACTTGTTGGGACTGCCCTTGGTTTGGGGGGGGGGGGTTCCCATATTCTTTTTGGTCCCCTTGCCATTTCTTTTTAAACATCTGTTTACCAGTGCTGAGACTGCTTTTTTTTTTACTATTCCCAAAACTGGATGAGGGGTTAGATAGCCCTTTAGAAAATTTAGAAAAGGTGGGTGAAAAATCTTAAAAGATTCTCTGTATGAACTCATCCCTCTACATCACACTTTTGGTAACCTCTTCAGCATCATCATCCATCATCCCCCCTTTCCTGTTTTCTACATGGTGTCAGGGAGTCATGTCAACTGTTGCTATCTCTCAAGTGCCACTCTCCTACCTTCTTCGACAGCATCATGTCTATCATAGGTCTTCTATCATGCAATACATCCATGTCTTTGCAGCAAGCCCTTGTTTCCGCTTGCCTTCTTCCTGCTCATCCTAAATCTTCTTCACCATATTGTTTTCTGCTTTTTTACACGTGACTGAACCACAGTAATTGATGACAGAATTGACTTTCTCTGTAACTGGAGCTACTCTGGTTTCTGCTCTGATGTCCTCATTTTTTCTGTCCTAGAAACCAGTCTCAGGCACTTCATCTCCATCACCTCTAGCTTCCTCAACTGCACTGACTTTACTGCCTAGGTTTCTGTACCACACAGTACCACTGTTTTGTACACCTTACACTTCAGCTTCTTTGCCTTTCTTCTGTCATACATTACCCTGACACTCTGTGCCAAATGGCTGCAGCCCTTCTAATTTCAGTTTTGACATCCTCATTCAGATTTCTCTCCTCCTCACCTAGGCCTCCCATATACTTGAAGCTGTTAACCTGTTCCATTATTTTTCTTTCTATCTCAATTCAAGGTTTCCTCTGATTTCCCCTACTTGCTGCCATTACAGCCATCTTTATCTGTACTCAGTTTCATCCCATGTGCTTTCAGTTTTACATTTAATTCCTCAATTTTTTCTGAAGTTCTTGTTCAGAGTCTGCCTGTAATGCCACATTGTCTGCATACAGCAACTTTGTTAGTCTGTTTCCTCTCACCTATTTGCTAATGTAATCAATCACCAGTATGAACAGCAGTGGGGTCAAAGTTGAACCCTGATGCACAACCACTCTCAGTGGGAACCCCTTTGAGAGTCTAAACATTGTTCATACTGGAGTCATTTGGTCCTTGTGCATATAATGTACTAATTCTACCAATGTTTCTGGGATTTCAAACCACTTCAGAATTACTCAAATCACTTTTCTTGGGACCTTGTCATATGTTTTCTCCAAGTCTAGAAATGCACAGTTGAACTCTTTCCTTATCTCTAGCTTCTACTCAACTATCTGTCATACTGCAAACATCTGGTCAATTGTGCTGCATCCTGATCTGAATCTCTCAACTCTCATCTTCCTTTTTATTACTCTGCACATTCATTTACCAAGCACCCTCTCCAGAACGCTCATGCAGTGTGTGATAAGAATTTGATATCTCTATACTGCCCACAATTGTGAATGTCCCATTTCTTGTACACTGGCACTAGTATGCTTATTCTCCAGTCATCTGGGATACACCTTTCTCTCCATACTGCTGTGAATATCCTCATGAGCCATTTCTCCCCTATCTTACTCAACATCTTGATCAAACCTGCTGTGTCTTCATCTGAGCCTGCTGCTTTCCCTGACTTCATTTTGCTTAGTGCTGTTCATACTTATAGGTTGGGCTCCTCTTCTTTGTTCATCATAGGCCATGTCTGTGGCAGTACAGCTTCTGGAGTGTTTTCTTCATTCAGAAGCTCTCCTTCCATCTGCCATTGATCCCTGTGGACTGGTGGGCAGGTTGCTGCTAGCATCTCTTATGAAAGGTGTCTGACTGTTTTCTTTATCTTTATGTCTTTGCCTTGCAACCTCACAGAGTTTCTTTGTGCCACCTACTAAGTCATTTTCCAGAAGCTGGTAGAGTGCCTTTGAATGCAATTATTATCTTAGTCTCTATGTTAGCTAACCAGTATTCCTCCTAAGCCTAGTCAACCTTTTCTATATCCCAATTTTTCCTCATTCCTTCTTTCTTTTGATGACTTCCTGGACATCTGCATTTCACCACCAACTTTCCTCATGTACATTGCTTTCATACCTGACTTGGCCAAATATCTGTTCTTTAGTTCTTATACATACTGATTTGAGATGCTGCCATTCTTTTTCGACTACATCAATTTGCTCTTCTTCTTGAGTAGTTGCAGCACTGAGTAATTCCTTGAAATTTGGCCACTCTCTCCAGTTAACTGCCAGGTCTTCAGCCTTGTCTCTGTTGACCTTAGAGCTTTCTCTGACCAGTCACTACAGCTGATTGTGACAGAGTGGTTTATGCTGTGAGCTGATTATTTTACTGGGGATGATTTTGCAATCACTGATTTTACTCCAGTGCTCTGTCTAGGAGGAAGGCTACCTGAGTCGCATGGTGGCCTTTCTTGTATGTGATCTTTTGATAAACTGTGTGTTGGCCACCATCAAGCCATTTGCCAGACAGAAGTCTAGAATGGTCTCTTCTTTACTCCTGCAGCAAAAGGATGAAAAACTAAACTGCTAGCCAGAAAAGAATTTAAAATCTCATTTTTCATATCATCTTGGGAGGTTCTGAGAACTCAGCCAGGCAAACCTCCTCAAAAGCAGTACCAGTAGTAGCCATAGCATGTATCAGCATAGTCATGCACACACTTGAAACAATGAGATGTGACCTATAAATTGGAAGAAATTAAAACATTTAAAGCAGATTTTTCATCACAAGAATAAAATACACACAAAACATTAATCATACTTTTACAATTAGAATAAACTTTAAAATATAAGCCTGACAATTCAAAATTCTGAAAACCAAAGTTGTAGATACATATAATTATCAATTATCTTCCCATCCTTGCCAGAAAGAGAAGGACTGGAATTAGTTAAATGTTTACTGGCTGTAGGACTAACTAAAGCTACAGTTGCTGGGTCAGGTATGGGATGAGTATATAAAAACCTAAAGAACTGAGACACTTTATACAATCTATCTGCCTTTTTAGGGGCAGCTGGCTGACTCTCAGAAAAATTGCAGGTGGTGACATACACATCCTCCAAAGCTGACAGAATTCCCAGAACCTTCATCCATTCTCCCAGTGATATCTGTAGCAGCTCATAATATTTTCTGAGGGACAAAGCAACCTGTGTTCTTCCACTGAAAACACTGGCAAATTCTGGAAATAGCCCCAGAGAAAGAGATCCCCTCCACAAGAAGAATCAGATACTCTGCTCTTCTCTGAGTCTGAATCAGAAATTTGAGGAAAAACCCTGCCTCTGTCCCTTTGTCTACCTGTCCAGATTCAGAATCTTGAATCTCTTTAGGAAAGGAGACATCCTTCTTTCTTTTTACAAGACACTACCTTATACATAGGATCAATAGCCTGAATTAGACCATGAGCCGGAAGTTACAAAGTACTCCTGCCTAGAGGAAACTGAGGAGAAGTAGATACATGTTTAGTTTTCAGTTTCATTTGACAGGAAAAAATGGGGCCAACAGTGTTATTAATGGCAGCTACAGCTTCACTAGGGATGAGCAAATCATTCTGACTACACAGGGAAGCCTCCTCTCTGGGCAAAACAAGCAGCATAAGCCAGCAAAAAATTAAAGTTGTTAAAGGTCAATTTTTCCCACAAAACACAGTAAAGGCACTTAAAGTACTCCACAAAAAATGGTTTTCAACTAATTTAAACTACAAGAAAAAAGTGAGCTGCCGTTAGTACAGTTAATTCTTGTGACAGTCCATTAAAACACAAACTCCTAAATTAAAAATAACTTTCCTAAGCAGGAGAGTACATTTAAACAACATGTTTTTGGTTGAAGGCTTTTTCCCCAAAGGGTACGTATCTGCTCAGCAAACGTATCATACAAGCTGATCACTGATTTACAAAAGCCTGCAGAGCAAGGCTCTTCAAGTGGCATGAAAGTTCTGAAGGCCTTGACACTCAAACCAGTCGTTTTAGGCATCTCAGTGTGAGCTGCATAATAGTATGAGAAATGTGGAAAGTGCTCTAAAGGTTTAGATTTTGGCTGGCTGTTATACCCTTGCTAAGAAACAACCCATACAGCTAAGGTTACTTCAGCAGTGAATAGTACAAGGAACATCTAGCAGGCAAGAAATGATAAAGACAGCCTCATAATGCATCAATGGAAATGTAGTCTACTCCACTCGAGCTATTGCTAGAAGGCTTGGAGCAACACTACAACTCTAAAAATGCACTATGCTTTCTCCCAAGTAGTTTACAATTATGCCAGCATCTTGGGAGATTTAGACTGAGCAAATTAAAAAAAAAAGTGTGGGAGGAGGCATGCTGAGTGCCAGATGTAATGCTTTTGTCAGCCGAATTGTGACCCATGGGGCAGCCAACTGTTGGAAGCCCCTGTTCTAGGAGAACAATAATCCACCAGAGCTAAAACTATAATTTCTTACAAGAATGAGTATTATAATAAAGAAAACAAATTTTACTATTAATAACCAACTTATTAACATTATAAAAATCACCTGGCACATAAGGAATTAGCTGCTGCAGCCAACACATTTGCTATGTACCTCTGTTGACAATCTAGTGCTATAGGAAGAACAGGAGATCCAAAAGAGTCTTGAAGATCAAGAGGACAACCCCACCTCCAAAAAAGTGGCAGCCAATGACAGAACACTCTCAATCAGAAAAAAACAAACAAAAAAAAACAGGTTTAGGGTCTTTAATCACTGGTGCTTGTCCATGACCTGATAAACTCAAATAACTCAAACTCTAATTTTTTCAAACTTTTTTGGAAACGTCTTACTTTTTTTTCTTTCTTGCTCACATTTTCTGAAAGATCTTTCTTATACACAAACTTTTCTAGAGGAGTAGAAGTAAAAAAAATAAATAAACATGGAGAATAGGTTGCAAAACTAGAGCCTATAAAGTTTTATGACTAAAGCCCTCTGATTTCCAGCCCTTCAGAATTCATGACTATCAAGATTAAAACAAAGAGAAAACAGAATGTGGTGCAGGCAAATGGTTCCACCAAATGATAAAAGCCAATGTACTGAAAAATACAGAAGAACCAAACCAGAGCCAGTATCTAGAAAAAAAGAAATGTTTAATGATGTGCACTTTCGCGACAAGTTTTGCCGCTTCATCAGACAACACATCTCTTTACTTTGGTATTTAAAATATATCTCAACCAATAAAAACTCCTATGTAGTTAACAATCAATTAAAAGCATTAACAAGACAATTAAAATTTAAAACCGTAGATACAAATTGTCATCTTACTAAGTTCCTTTCCTGTAAAACTAGCTTTATGGAAGTCTCATCACTGAGCCCCTTCCCCATTGTAGCTCTCATCCTAAAAATCCATTCTAATTCAGCTACTTCTGTCTTGTTGGTAACATCCCCTCTCCTTGCATTATTTCTGTTTCTATAGCCATAAATCTAAAGGTATGTGTACTATCATATTTGGCTACATGTTTAGCCAATACATTATTATCTGCCCCCCTGTGTATATCATAAATGTGTCCTCTCATCCTTTGCTTTAACATATGGTTGGTTTTACCTATATAGTATGAAGAACATGCTATACAGTGTGCCAAATAAACAAGACTGCTAGTGTTGCAGTCAGCAAATACTTTAAACTCTATTGTCTTCCATGTATCAGGATGAACAAAAGTGCTACTACTATCGATATACTAACAAAAATATCTACATATAAAAAATCTTTAAATAGGTTATTATGTCACCCAGGGGACTCATTAGATAATTCCTTTAACAGGAACAGAGGCACTTTTCCCTGTTCCAACTGTAATTTTTGTCAGTAATAGTGATAGCAGCAGCACTTTTGTTCATCCTGATACAGGGAAGACAACAGGGAAGACAATAGAGTTTAGAGTATTTGCTGACTGTAACACTAGCAATCTTGTTTATCTGGCACACTGTATAGCATGTTCTTCATACTATATAGGTAAAACCAACCATATGTTAAAGCAAAGGATGAGAGAACACATTTATGATATACACAGGGGGGCAGATAATAATGCATTGGCTAAACATGTGGCCAAGTATGATAGTGCACATACATTTAGATTTATGGCTACAGAAACAGAAATAATGAAAGGAGAGGGGATGTTACCAATAGAATAGAAGTAGCTGAATTAGAATGGATAATTAGGACGAGAGCTACACTGGGGAACGGGCTCAATGATAAGGCTTCCATAAAGCCAGTTTTACAGGCAGGGAACTTAGTAAGATGACAATTTGTATCTATGGTTTGAAATTTTAACTGTCTTGTCAATGCTTTGACTTGATTGTTAACTACATAAGAAATTTTATTTGTTGGAATATATTTTAAATACCAAAGTAAAGAGATGTTGTGTTGTCTGATGAAGCGGCAAAACTTGTCGCAAAAGCACTCACCATTAAATGTTTCTTTTTTCTAGATACTGGCTGTGGCTTTGTTTCAGTACTTTGGCTTTTATCGTTTGGTGGAACCATTTGCCTGCACCGCATTCTGTTTTCTCTTTGTTACTATTGTTTTTGGTCTGTGGTGTATGGACATGGCTGAAGGCACTATGCAAGTACCTGAATTGGACTACATACCAGAGCCGAATAGCGGTCGAAGGGCATGACCTAGGAGACTACAGCCATTGTTCGAATCCAGTGTTAATCCCTTACTGGAAACAGGAATTGTGAACTTGGAACAAACACAAGAAGAAGTAAGTCAGTATGATGCCTAACTGTTATGAAGAGGCATGTTTAAGTTAGAAAATGATTTGCGTAAACTGAAAAGACTGCAAGTACAAAGGTATCATTTTGAGGCATGCTTAAATCTTCAAATAGTTCCCCGTGGGCTACGCATTCTAAAAATGCCTACTTATGGGGAGACATACAAGGACTTGTTGACCAAATGGCAATAGTTAAACTTGGACACAAGTTTTAATTATATGCGCCTTCTAATTGAACACTTTTTACCAGAAGAACAAATATTAATGTCAAATGTCAATAAAAAGCAGATAAGAGTTGTATGACCACTTTCCAGCGACTATTATTGACTCTAAAATAGATTATATAATTGAAATGATCACTTAGTATGAACAGCAGTTACTGATAATTAAGAAAAAGAAAATTTATAGGGATATGCATGACTTTTCTTCAGGCAGAGTGTTCTCATGGCTGAAGAACAACATAACTTCAGAAAATGCTAAGTTGCCTGTGAATAACATTGACATTTTAACAAACAACAGTGTTGCTGCTTTAACAACTGAAAGCATAAAAGTAGTACCTAATCAGGAAGTCCCAGTGATGTCATCAACAACAGCAAGGAAGCATTGCAGACTACTGAGCCTAATGGGGAGCACGCAGTAACAACAGCATGGCTACAACAACTTTAAATTCTTCTTCTTCTAACTTTGTAACCAATGAAAACAATTTTTTAATTCACAAATGGGCCTGCCTTACCCAACTAACAACACATCTTTTTGGCAGCGCACATACAGCAGGGGGAAAATGAAAAGGAAAGCTTCTCAGGAGAATGACAATGGGATAACTTTAAAGAAGATGTGGCAGCAGAGCAATGACCATTAGTTTGGAATATTTCTACAAAAACTCTTGTCAGTGGCTGAAGAGAGACTTTTAAATAGAGGTATGACATTTATACCCTCAAGCACAATAACTATTATGAAAATATAACTGAACTTAAGACTTTTACACGTAATATTATGTTAAAATGTGTGTTTAACTCTAAACAGGATGAAAAGCAGGATAATGCGGTATTTCACAAAAAAATCAGTTTTATTCCTAAAAACAATGCCACAATAGAAACTTTTGAGAGAATGTGTGAAAAGGAAATTTGTAAACTATATGATAACACAGTGGCTGGGAAAAAGTTAGTTAACTTGGATAGAGAACAGAGTGAAGCACTAAGTAATTTACAGCATGATATGCAATTAATAATTAGGCCTGCTGACAAAGGAGGTCCATTGGCTGTTATGGACAGAAGTTATTATAAACAAACAATGGAAGCCATGTTAAATGATGTCAATGTATATGAAAAGATAGATGAGGGACAACTAGATAAATGTATTATGAACATCAATGACACTATTTATGACTGTTTACAGTGTCGCACTACAACACAAGAGCTATTTGAGTATATTTTAGTCAAGGAACCTCTTATGTATTTTTGGAGTTCCCTGGATAACAGATACAAGTACCCCAACACTACCACCCATGTGACCTATAGCCACAGGGAGGTGATGGTGCACTGAAACTCTTTCATTATTTGTGGAAAAACATCTTAAACCTGTGTTAAGTAGAAATAGGTATGTGTTACATGATATAAAACAGTTTTTGGGAGACCTGTACCAATTCCTAAATTCTAGGGAGAGTAGGGATAGGTATTTATTAGTGACACTGGATGTCCACTCCCTATTCACAGTCATACCTAATGAACAAGGAGTAGATATGCTTAGACAATATTTAATGAATGATGGACAGCTGGAACCCAAGTTTATATCTCTGTTGGTGGAACTCATATTAGAGAATATTTTTTTTATTTGACATACATTTGTTAAGAGAAAATGTTTTAAAAACATACTGTTATTTGTCTTTTTCCTGTTCTTGCAAAATGAACATGTTATTTGTTGGGATATGCCTATCAAAGATGGGCCTCATCTGTGAACAAAATGCAGCATTGCTTATGAACCTGAATGATATCTGTTTTCTGCATTTCAGAACAAAGAGATTTGGTTATAGCTCAGTGAAGCCTGGGATAAGGACGCACAGCCGAGTAAGAGTTAATTTACTGGGGCAGGCTCTGTGTCCTGGAAAATTTGAGCTACCGTTGCTGAATTGAACATTTTGTACTTCTTGAACATTCTGTACTAGCTGTGGGTTTGAGGTAATTTGTGATAAACATGTTTATCCTATATGTTTTTCATAGCCAACTGTCAACGGTCAGAAATGTAACAAAAAGTTGCTTTGCTTGCAGTATAAAAGTTGATGTCAGTAAACAAGTTGATCAGATCAGAAGAGATTAGATTAGTCAAGACCGGACATCTTGGCCAACATGCTGTGTAATCTGGTTAGCTGCTAATAAAGGAAAATTCATCGCCTGAGGCAGATGCGACTCATTTGAATTTTTTCTTCTGACATTTTGGTCCTTCGGACCGGAAACCTCTATGAAGATATGGATCAGACCGACAGAGAGACCAAAAAACCTGTGCAGGTGAGGGTTTCTCATCTTAAGATTCCCTCGACTGAAAGCCCTCCGACTGATTTGTCGTTGAAAAGAGGCCGGCCGCGCTCTGATCCCTACCTGAGGGACGGTTTCTGAATGAAAATGGGAAACGGAGTCTCATCTGGTTCAGATAGGTTGAAAAATACATTTCTTTTAATTTAATTTAATCTTGTCGACAAGGTTTTATTTTTAGTTAAGGATGGGTAGGATTACTTGTTAAGATTATTTTGTTAGGGTCACCCGTTAAGATAGTCCCATTTTATAATAAACCCTGTAAAATAATTTTGATACAGTCCTAAATACCTAAAAAAAAAAAGGGAAGGTAAAATAAGAAATCTAGGGGAAACACGGTTTCAAGTTGCTGCAAGTGTGAGAGTGATGCCTGTTTAAATGTTGATGCTAAGTATATGAAAGGTTTAAACAAAAATAATGTTACATTTTTGAAAAAGTGGAAGTCGAGGTATGATTTTGATGGTACACTTAAGAATGCCTGTGCAAAATTGGTTAGAGATTTGAAAAGAGATGCGGGAACTAGAACTAAAAAACAAAGACAATTGGGATTTCCCCAAGCACAAAAATGGTTAGAAGAGGCAAATAAACGAGCTATAAAAGAAAAACAGTGCCAGGAAAAAGAAAAAAATAAATCAAAAGGGATCACTGGTGCCAAGTGGAAAAGTAGCTTTATTTTTAGATAAGGAGGATGAGCATACAGTTTGTGCGGTACAAAGGCAGGCAACTGCCCCACCGTATGGGGAAATTGTTGCTGCTGTACCGGCGGAACCTCCTCAATATCAGTCTGAAGATATGGGATCTGTACAGCAGGGTGGGTTATTGGCTGCTCAAGGAAACGTTGTGACCCCTCCAATTTACCTGCAAATTCCCGTAGTACCCAAGGTTGCTTTGCAACAGGTAGACCAACCTATGCAGTTAAGGTCGGGACCAGCAGGGCAAGGACGTTGGGCCATTAAATTTTCTGACCACTCAGAAGCCCTTCCCTTAATACAAGTTGCAAACCCACAAGCAGGGGATGTTTGACAAGAGCCAACTATTTTAGTTTATCGTCCCTGGGCTAGAGAGGATATAAAACGAGTTACAGATGGTATTCCTCATCCCAAGGTTAATTTTCAAAAGTTTTCTGAGGACATAGTTGGTATGCATTTAAGTTATCATCTAAATGGTTTAGAAGTAGAACAAGTAGTGCGACAAATCCTGGGTCCAGATTGGCACTTAGTTTGTGGTGCTTGGACATGTAAGGCAGATGACGGCACTACATTAAAGCATAATTCTGGGGTGTTAGACACGCGAGTCACTGATCTGTTGAAGAGAATTTCTGATAAGTGGCGTCCAAGAGCAGATTGGACAGTAATAAATCAGTGCATCCAAAATGATGATGAATCTGTAGATCACTATATTGTAAGATTGACAGAAGTGTTCAATAACCATTGTGGAATGATGATTCCGCAGGATCAGACTACTGATAGCCCGTACGAACAGCAATTGAAAAACGCTTTTCTTAAAGGTTGTAAGGCTCCGATAAATAATTTTATAACTAAGCATATGGTTGATCACAGAACATGTAGACTGCAACCTTTGTTTGAATATGCACGGCATGCTGAGCGACATTTCAATTTAAAAAAGAAAAAGAAAGTACAAGTGTTAGCAGTAGGGGATGATGGTGGTATATTTTTGGTACAGGACCAAAGGGGGCAAGGGCGCCGTGGTGGCGTACAAAAACGTGGGGGCCCGAAACGGGACACGTCATATAAACAGGGTGGACATTCAGAGGAATATGAGGGGAGGTTAATACGTGGATAATGTTTTAAATGCAGTAGACGTGGGCACTTTGCTGCCGACTGTGAAGAGTGGCAACATCCCCCACAGCTTACGAACAAGGGCTCCGCATGACTATATGATAGTAAAGGAAGGCGCCAAATTCATTATTGTGATTATTATAGAGAAGAAGAAAGCGAGAATGATTGTGATGATGATGAGGCAGACACTCTCTGCGATGAATGTCAGGACACCCAGGAAATTAAGGAAGGGCGGGATTGTGACTGTGAAGTCATAAACCTGGCAAATTTGGGTATTGCTATGCATCTGGATCAAAAACCCATGATAGAGTTTTTAGTTGAGGGACAGAAAGTGGAGTTTTTATGTGATTCAGGTGCATCGCGTACACTTTTGGGTCCAGCAGTTCTACCCCCGAACTGCAAAACAGATGAGTTTGTCCTTGTGAAAGCGGAAAACTGGAAAATCTATAAGGAACCACTGTCTCATTCTCTATAGTTCACAGATCCGCAAACAAACCAAACTGTTAGGTGTAGGGTAATTATATCGAAAGTTTGTCCAGTTAATTTGCTGGGAAGTGATTTGATGCATTTGCTTGGATTAGCGGCAATTCCCACACCTAAAGGCATTGAGGTGAAAAGGTTAGCGGATGGCTTGGTGGTACAAGGAGTACAAGACTTGTTTTACTGGTATAGCCAGGACTTGATTTCAAACGGGCCGGGGAGGGTTGATACAGATTTGATCAACCTAGCTTTAATTAAATCTAGGAGCGGGTTACCGCAGGTTGCGGCGGACTTACATTGTACTATGTACTACAGACAGGCCCTTGGTCCAGATAAAGAATTTGAAAAAAAATTCTTTAGGCACAAATGTGCAAGGATAATTTTGAATGATATGTTTTGGGATAAGCAAGGTAATACAGTAGTGACCTGTACTTTGATCAAGGAAATGAGTTCTTTATATCGCTCAGGTTATAGCCCACATATTTCAATTACTGAAGTGGTGGGGACACATTGGGTAGATTTGGCGAAAAAGGTAACAAATTGGGACACAATGTCCGAAAGTCAGTTGAAGGATCAACAGATCCAGGTACAAAGATTAAATTGGGTGACTTGGGCACCACCAAGTGTGCATCTCACGGATGACAAAACAGAAATGGTATGACAAATCCTCCTAACTCAAGAGGAAGACAGTGCGTTAAGTGCCTTACCTGTAGACGTATGGTCAAAAGGTAAAGGGGATGTAGGACTGATGAAAACAGCAGGTGAAGTTTGTATAACTCCAGTGTCAGGTTTTAGACCTCGTAAGCACCAATACCCACTAAGTAAACAAGCAGAGGAAGGAATTAAGCCAGTCATTGAGCAGCTAAAACAGGTAGGAATTCTTGCTGAATGCCCAGATTCACCCTGCAATACTCCATTGTTTCCTGTAAAGAAACCGAATGGGTCATGGAGGTTTGTTCAGAATTTGCAAGCAGTCAATTTGGCTGTGATCCCAAGAGCACCGGTGGTCCCTGACCCCTATACATTACTTAATGATTTATTACCTCAGCACAGATATTTTTCTGTCATAGATATAAGCAATGCCTTTTTCTCCATACCACTACATAAGGACAGTAGATTTTGGTTTGCATTCACTTATCAAGGTAAAATATACACCTACACCAGATTGCCACAGGGCTATTGTGAGAGTCCGACAATATTTGCACAAGAAATGGCTGCGAATTTAGCTCAGTTTGTTCCCCCAGAGGGAAGCCAGGTTCTGTTGTATGTAGATGATATTTTGTTGGCCTCATCCACGCAGGAAAGTTGTAGAAAGGATACCCTTGCCCTTCTTAGTTTTTTAGCTGAGCAAGGACATAAAGTAAATAAAGAAAAGTTACAACTGTGGAAAGCACAAGTAAAGTACTTGGGTTATTTAATTTCGCAGGCAGGTAGACAATTGGAGAACAAAAGAAAACAAGAAATTCTTGAGGCACCTATGCCTATGACTAAGCGGGAGATGATGTCCTTTTTAGGTGTGACTAATTTTTGTAGAAGCTGGATCCCTAACTATGCTGAGGAAGTAGGGGCATTGACCGCACTGATCTATGATACTCCCATGGCGGCTAAGAATAATATACAGTAGACAAATAAGGCAATACAGGCATTTATTAGAATTAAGCAATTGATAGCAGGATCCTCTGTTTTGGGTTTTCCGAACTATTCTAAGTGGTTTGTACAAATGACTGATTGTAAGGGAGGATATATAACTTCGGTTCTGGTACAAGTACATGGGGATAAACAGAGGCCGATAGCTTTCTACTCCTCCAGATTAGATCCTGTTGCAAGGGCATTGCCGCATTGTGTACAAGCTGTGGTGGTGGCCGCCATGGCAGTACAAGCCTCAGCATCATTAGTTTTGTTTCACCCATTACAATTGCGGGTTCCACATTCAGTAGCTACTATACTTTTTGCAAGATACGATGACCTTTTTATCTCCTAGTCGACATTTGTCGTGTATGACAGTGCTGTCGACACAGCCTCATATGACCATAGAAAGATGTACTACTCTTAATCCGGCGACACTTTTGCCGACTCCGGAAGAAGGTACTCCACACGTTTGTTTAGAGAGTATTCATGACAAAGTACTTCCCCGACCAGATTTAACGGATATTCCGTTGATAGATTCTGATCTCGTTTTGTTTGTAGACGGATCAGCAAAGAAAGACACTGTAGGAAAAACACTAGTAGGGTATGCTGTCACCACAGAAACTGAAGTTTTGGAGGAAAAAGGATTGTCAAACATTTATTCTGCATAGGCAGCTGAGTTGGTGGCTTTGACTCAAGCTTGTACCTTAGGGGTGGGTAAAAAAGTGACAATTTATACAGATAATAACAGTTCTGTGGTAGAGGAAAAACTCCGCTCGGCTACAGGACGCCAAATACTAACAAAAAATGGATAAATGTAAGTTCCAAAATTGAAGTGGATGATTCCAAAACAAAAGTTGGTGAATCCAATAAATTCTTTTATTTTATTGTAACCAGTTAAGCGCTTTCGGCTGTACCCCAGCCTTCATCAGAACAACTAAAACACATAAGCAACGTGGTATTTATACACACCCACATCCAATTAACAGCTTCTTATGAAATTTAATTAGATAGTAATCATAGTAAAAACATTAAAATAGGCGCCAAATATTTTAAAAAGACACAGTACTCAATAGTATGTAAACATTCCCCTACACTAATGAAACACTAGATTTATAAAAAACTATAAATGACTATGAAAAACTTGTATAAATGTATAAATGTGTATGTATGTATATATATAAATAATGAATTTAAAAAATAGAATAAAATAAAATAAAATAAATATATATATTCCAAAATTCACAAAAGTTTTTATATATATATCTACAACTCATGGAATTTAACATCAACCTACACATGTGTTGTTAGAAAGTCGAAATGGAACAATAATCTGTATAATATCTGGAATGTAAAGTGAATGATAAACTTGAGTGAACCTCAGCTGGTCCCTCTAATACATATAAGTTCCCATATAAAATGTACCAAATATTTGAAATAAATATAAAATAAATGTATATATATATAATCATCCTACCAAAACAGCAATATTCTAAATAAGAGTTACTCTAGAGCTAAGAAGGGTTTTATGCTGATGAAATCATTGAGACCAGGTGGTCTCGTGGAATCTGTTAAAATTTGCCATTTACTTTCGCACGATGACAATTTCATTTTCCAATCCCCTCCAAGGACAGTAGTATCCACCTGTTCTATTATTGAAAATAAAAAGCTGTGGTCATCACCCTTTTCCAAAATGTGCTTGCACAATGCATTTTTGTTATCATGCTTCCTTATTCTGTATAGATGTTCGTAGATGCGTCTATTAAGCTGCCTCTCTGTTTTACCCACGTAATGGGCATTACATTTACTACAGACAGCCAAGTACACCACCTGTTTAGTTTTACAGTTTCCCCTTATACATTTAATAGTGGTGTGACAGACGTCATCTAATCTTATACTTTTATTGTTGTTAATATATTTACATTGTTTGCAATTGCCACATTTCACCGTGCCTGTAAAAGTGGCTGAATTGGTTTGCATGTGATTACCCTTCTCTAATAGAGCTTTCAAATTAGGAGCTGTTTTGTATACACATCTCGGTTTGTTACCCAAAATCTGATCTTTATCTATATCTTTAGCTTGTCGAGCTGCCAAACCACGCAATTTGGATTTAGCACATAACGAGGACGATTTCCTATTAAGCGAACGCCATGAATTTGCCGAACAGGACTGCACCTTTGATTTTAGCTTGTGTAAGAAGCGCTTAGACCATCAGTTTGGAGGGGCCCGCCCGAAAATTCAGAAAAATAGCAACCATCGAGCAGGGATTGCTACGGACAATTCAGGTACTGTAATTACCAATTTGGGGAGCATCCCCATGAGTTATAACAAATTCCACGTACTTGAACAAATAGATTTGGCCCACCACGAAGATGGTCATACATCAAAGGGCTATACTAGTAATGGAAAGGACATATTTGAAAAGTTTTTATGTGATGGTTATGAGTATTTTGATAGGGACATGAGAGTTATGAATGAGATTGATGGCAAGAAGGACATTAATCACATGTCTTTAAAAGAGTGTATTTTAGACTATGGTAAAAAGCTTATTGCATATAAGAATACCAAGATAGACCGTAGTTATTTAACAAAATGTATTGCACTCAATATTGTACCAAAAGGCTTGAGATTTTTTAAGCTACCGTTGGGGATAAAGTACACATCTGAAGTAGAGAATGACTTTAATAAGTTATTTGAATGTTTTGGACAGGATTATATGAAATTGTTTATCAAACATTTGGATGTTAAATTGAGTTTGTTAGCTGATGAATTAGAAAACATCAATATTACCATTACACAGCATTCTGATTTTAGCAGTTTGAAGGATTTGTATGTGAAACAGTTTCATTATGCAGAAAATAGTGTGTTAAATATTGTGGACAGGAAGGAGAAGAAATTACAACGGGATAAGGATGCTTATAAAAATGACAGAGCATATGTATGGCCAAGACAGAAGAATATGGTCACACACAATAGGCATCCACTTAGGAGAAATGAAGCGAACAAATCACACAAGGAAGAAAATTTTCAGGGGGGAAGGTTTTATCCGGCATGGAGGGACACAAAACTAAGGTACTGAACACATGTGAGTCATACAACATCCCTCTAGTTGAGGACCCTACATCGTCAGTTATCAGTGATTTTCCCCAACACAATGGGAACCTGACAACATCACATGATCATGATACCCATCCTAGGATCATTACACATGATGGGTTCAAGGTTTTTAATTATTCGGGTACGGACATCAACCACACGTGTGCAGAACTTCTAAGTAAAGGTATGAAATTTATACCGACGAAGGGATGGAATTTATTGGACTGCATTAAAGAAATCAAGAAATTTTGTAGGAAGTTGAATTTGGCATTATTATTTGACAGGCATCCCGACACAAAGAATACGGCGAAGGGCATAGCAGGTACCGCTCTCACCAAAAAAAGCACCTTTATACCAGCTTCAAATCCACATGTGCAGAATTATGAACAACTGGTTTGTAACGATATTTATTGGACACATCACAAGGTCCACAAGAGACATAGTGACCCCGATAATCTAACCAATTTGGAGAGACAGTGCCTCCTAGACCTTATCAACAACAAGAGCATCAGAGTCATGAAACCTGACAAGGGTGGAGGGGCTGTTGTATTCTCTACAGATGAATACAATTTGGAGATACATAACATCTTACACAATTCAGGAAACTATGAACACATTTCCTTGAATCAGGTCAACATTGGTCACAAGCGTATTGACCTCATCATTGAGGAGTACCTTATAGACAACAGGATCTCTAACGAGACTTATTCCTTTTTAAAGGTAGATCATCCAGTGTTGGCCAAAATGGTGGGTATCCCCAAGATACACAAATCACTTGAACAACCACCCTTCCGCCCCATTGTATCAGGTTCAAGGTCCAAATCCTTCAAAATTGGTCAACTTATTGATGGATGGCTCAAGAAGGTTTACGACAACATTCCACACATCATTAAAGATTCTTGGAGATTTTTGGGGGTCATCACCCAGGATGTGTGGGACACCAATTTGATATTTTTGACAGTGGATGTCGTTGATTTGTTCTCATGCATACCCAGGACTGAAGGCTTAGAATATTTTGAAAGAAGTCTCAAGAAATTTACGGACTATTCATGGGAGAAAATTAGTCTCATATGTGACATGATGTCACTCGTGTTGGACCATAATTACATCTTATCCCAAGGAGAATATTTCAGGCAGACCAGGGGAGTGGCGATGGGAGCAGCATGTGCTCCCATCTTTGCAAACCTGGTTATGGCCGAGTGGGAATCTGAAAGTGTTTTTAAGAGTTCTTATTTCAAGGACATTGCCCTATATGTCAGGTACCTTGACGATATTTTTATCTTGTGGAAAGCATCTGTAGAGAGACTGAAGGAATTCATGATATACCTCAATCAGACAGTGGAGTTTTTACAATTTACGCACGAGTATAGTCATCGAGACATTTCATATCTAGACGTACTTCTGAGGAAGAATGAAAGTGGATTTACCTCCAGTACGTACAGAAAACCAACTTTTTCGAATGACTACGTACATTACAGCAGTAACCATCCACCATACGTTTTTCACAATGTGTTAAAGGGACAATGCATTCATGTGGCTAGGATGTCGTCCAACATACACATCCTGGAATCAGAGCTTGGAATAATCAGAGATATGTTCAATAAAAGATCTTACCCTAAAAACATGGTTAATGAGGTCATAAATTATGTTTATAAACAATGGGGCAAAAAATATCCTCCGCTATTAGGCACTTACAAACCACCTATTAGAGAGGGTACACATGAATCACCACTGGGTAGGGTATGTGTTCTCATGTATTCCCCTAGTATACACATCATCAAAGATATCTTGGAAAGATATTGGCATACATTGAGCGTCATAGATAAAGATCAGATTTTGGGTAACAAACCGAGATGTGTATACAAAACAGCTGCTAATTTGAAAGCTCTATTAGAGAAGGGTAATCACATGCAAACCAATTCAGCCACTTTTACAGGCACGGTGAAATGTGGCAATTGCAAACAATGTAAATATATTAACAACAATAAAAGTATAAGATTAGATGACGTCTGTCACACCACTATTAAATGTATAAGGGGAAACTGTAAAACTAAACAGGTGGTGTACTTGGCTGTCTGTAGTAAATGTAATGCCCATTACGTGGGTAAAACAGAGAGGCAGCTTAATAGACGCATCTACGAACATCTATACAGAATAAGGAAGCATGATAACAAAAATGCATTGTGCAAGCACATTTTGGAAAAGGGTGATGACCACAGCTTTTTATTTTCAATAATAGAACAGGTGGATACTACTGTCCTTGGGGGGGATTGGAAAATGAAATTGTCATCGTGCGAAAGTAAATGGCAAATTTTAACAGATTCCACGAGACCACCTGGTCTCAATGATTTCATCAGCATAAAACCCTTCTTAGCTCTAGAGTAACTCTTATTTAGAATATTGCTGTTTTGGTAGGATGATTATATATATATATATACATTTATTTTATATTTATTTCAAATATTTGGTACATTTTATATGGGAACTTATATGTATTAGAGGGACCAGCTGAGGTTCACTCAAGTTTATCACTCACTTTACATTCCAGATATTATACAGATTATTGTTCCATTTCGACTTTCTAACAACACATGTGTAGGTTGATGTTGAATTCCATGAGTTGTAGATATATATATAAAAACTTTTGTGAATTTTGGAATATATATATTTATTTTATTTTATTCTATTTTTTAAATTCATTATTTATATATATACATACATACACATTTATACATTTATACAAGTTTTGCATAGTCATTTATAGTTTTTTATAAATCTAGTGTTTCATTAGTGTAGGGGAATGTTTACATACTATTGAGTACTGTGTCTTTTTAAAATATTTGGCGCCTATTTTAATGTTTTTACTATGATTACTATCTAATTAAATTTCATAAGAAGCTGTTAATTGGATGTGGGTGTGTATAAATACCACATTGCTTATGTGTTTTAGTTGTTCTGATGAAGGCTGGGGTACAGCCGAAAGCGCTTAACTGGTTACAATAAAATAAAAGAATTTATTGGATTCACCAACTTTTGTTTTGGAATCATCCACTTCAATTTTGGAACTTACATTTATCCATTGTTTGTTAGTATTTGGCGTCCTGTAGCCGAGCGGAGTTTTTCCTCTACCACAGAACTGTTATTGTGTATTTATTTTCTCATCAATTTATACAGATAGTCAATATGCTTTCTCCACTGTACATGTTTTCGCTCAACTATGGAAGAATAGGGGAATGGTTACTGTGACAGGCAAACCAATAAATCACAGAGATTTAATTTTACAGTTGTTAGATGCAGTGCAACTACCCCTTCAGATAGCGATATGTAAATGTTCCGCACATACCAACAGAAAAGATCCTGTCTCCAGGGGAAATGCCCTTGCTGATATGGCTGCAAAACAGGCAGCTCAAGAAAATGATTTGCTTTTACATTATAATGATTTGGAGCCCGTACACCTCTTAGACTTAGAAACACTAAAAGTAATGCAAACATTGACGACACAGAAGGAAAAATGTCATTGGGTAAAATATGGTATCACTCAACATAGTGGGTTGTATAGGGCATCAGATGGCAAAATGGTATTACCCTCAAACCTTTTTAGGTATGTGGCATTGGTTAGCCATGGACCTGCCTATGTAGGAGTACAGACGATGATTCAAGTAGTGTCTAAGGTGTTTTGGTGTAAAGGGTTTTCAACTTATGCAAAGCAATTCTGTTTTTCTTGTTTATTATGTGCAAAGTATCATGCTCAGGGGGGAGTTAAAAAGTCTCAGCAGGCATTCCCTACCCCTCCGTATCCATTCCACACACTCTGTATGGACTTTATTGAATTGACACCCTCAGAGGGAAAAAGGTTCTGTTTGGTCATTATTGATGCTTTTTCTAAATGGGTAGAAGCTTTTCCAGTGAAGCATCCGAATGCATAAACAGTAGCAAAGCTTTTGACTATAGAAATAATTCCCCGATTTGGCCTACCAAGATGCATTTGCAGTGATAATGGGTCTCATTTTGTTAACCAGATTGTTCAGAAATTGGGTCAAGTGTTTCAAATTGATCTCAAAAATCATTGTGCTTACCATCCCCAATCAGCTGGACTGGTGGAAAGACACAACGGTGTCTTGAAGAGTAAGCTCCGCAAACTAATGGCAGAAACACATAGGTCATGGACTGCGTGCCTTCCGTTGGCACTCTTGTACATGCGAATCTCACCTTCCTACAAAGGACTTACACCATTTGAACTTTTGTTTGGGAGACCATATTATGTCCCGCAGTGGCAAGGATTGTTGCCAGTGGAACGTGAGGGGGGTGAGGATCTAGCGGATTGTATGAAGAAGCTGCTAAATGTCAAATCTCTTGTAACTAATGACTCCTTTGCAGATTCCAGAAATGAAACCTTGTTAAGTGTGGCACCCAGAGACTGGGTGTGGATCCAAATTTTGAAGAGAAAGAATTGGTCATCCCCCAGGTGGGAAGGCCCATACCAAGTACTTATCTCGACACCTACGGCTGTAAAGATCGCTGAGAGGACTTCGTGGATTCATATCACCCACTGTAAAAAACTCAAGGCTCTTCCTTCTGCCATTGATATTGGTCAAACTCCACCGGACCTCTGAGCGCAAAGTCTGGCTACAAAGGGGGATTAGCCCAATAGGGGTTAGTTCGTCGCAAACCCAGTGAAGAAATCAACGGCGCGAGGTAGTCCTTAGGGAGGATGGCCATGTTCAACTGGTACTTGAACTGTCACATGATGATGATTTTGGTGGCGAAAGTAAATATGTCCATACGAGAAGGAACAGTTGCAAGAGAAAAAGGAATGGTGGTGCTGCAAGCGCAAACAGGTGTTACTACTGTGTTTAAGGTGA
This sequence comes from Protopterus annectens, assembly GCF_019279795.1. NCBI lineage: Eukaryota > Metazoa > Chordata > Ceratodontiformes > Protopteridae > Protopterus > Protopterus annectens. The sequence goes on from NC_056739.1 coordinate 1,624,508,947, forward strand.
AACTTTGTGAAGGAATTTTGGACTGTTCTAAATGGAACAATGATAATTTCTTGACTCGTGCAAAATACTTGTGCAATAGAGACTGTACGTCCTGGTCAAGTGTTTGGTGGTCAACAGATGTGAATGGATGGGAAACAAGTGGTGCAGTGATACCAGAGAAAGATGAAAGCAGGCAACAAAGAATAAAAATTGTGCATTTCCAAGGTACCGGAGTAGTTACTATAACCATTGTGTCACCACAAGAAAGTGATTCAGGAGTTTATGGAATCGGAGTGTCTCTTCCAACTAGAACTGATCCTTTGGGGACCCTCCAACTTAAAGTACAAAGCCTTAAGAATGCTACAAATAAAGCAGATTTTGCCTTCACAAAAGAAGAACAATTGTTACTCGAGACGGGATTCGTACACCATAATGAATGGTTATCTTGGGTTAGATATAGTACCCGAGAAGCACATTTCTTGTGCTGAAGGTAAACAGCAATTAGCAACAGTCCCACTGATGCAAAATGAAGGTAACCTAACGTGTCTGTTGAAATTATTCTTCAACAAAACTGAAGATAAGTGCAAAGATGAAACTCAGCGTTTTCCGGTCATAAGCAAAGTTGAGAAACCGCCTGCAGCGATTTCCTATCCAGGTTCATATATGTGCATTTCCAGAGATGGCACAGGGAAAAATTATGGCAATATGGGACAGAACTATTGCAATGTTACTGTGAATGGCAATGGGAATCCATTTCTGGAGAACCAAAATCATAGTTTAGCAGACGTATGGTGGTTATGTGGAGACAACAAACTCAGATCAAGGCTTACGATTCCCTGGAAGGGAACTTGTGCACTTGTAAAGTTAATTCTGCCATTCTACATTTTCCCAGTTCCAGCAAGCAACTTCGTAAGAGAACTTGAAATAAAGCCATAGTGGGTGAGTAAGAGAAAAAGAGAGGCACCGAAGCAATCTTTCGATAACGGTGTCTACATCGATAGCATTGGCGTACCAAGAGGTGTACCTGATGAATACAAAGCAATAAACGAAATAGCAGCTGGTTTTACATCCATCTTTGTCTGGATTCAACCTAATAAGAATGTGGACTGGATCAACTACATTTACTATAACCAGCAGCGTTTTGTGAACTATACCAAAGATGCATTGAAAGGAATTGCTGAACAACTGGAGGCCACTTCGCAGGTGGCATGGCAGAATCGAATTGCATTGGATATGCTCCTGGCCAAAGAAGGAGGAGTTTGCAAGATGTTTGGGACTTTCTGTTGTACATATATTCCAAACAACACTGGGCCTGATGGAAGTATCACTCGAGCTTTGAAAGGTTTGGAGATGTTATCCGAAGAATTGGCAGAGAACTCTGGGGTAAATAATCCCTTTACAGATTTTCTACAAGCGTGGTTTGGAAAATGGAGTCATCTCATTAGCAGTTTCCTGGTGTCCGTTGGAGTCGCTGTGGCTATCATGGTGGTATGTGGTTGTTGTTGTATACCCTGTATCAGAGGTCTTCTACAAAGACTGGTTGATACTGCTGTTACGAAGACGATGTACCAGCAATTGCAACAGACTGGTGAAAGTGAATACATTGAAATGTGACTCTGCAAATGTTTTTGAAGTTTAAAAATTTGTCTTGCCAATGAAGTAATGTATGCAAAGAAAAACTTAGTTTTTACCATATATTGAAAAGACAAATAAAAGTGTTTTCAGAGGGGAAATGTTAAGAGAAAAAGTTTTAAAAACATACTGTTATTTGTCTTTTTCCTGTTTTTGCAAAATGAACATGTTATTTGTTGGGATATGCCTATCAAAGATGGGCCTCATCTGTGAACAAAATGCAGCATTGCTTATGAACCTGAATGATATCTGTTTTCTGCATTTCAGAATAAAGAGATTTGGTTATAGCTCAGTGAAGCCTGGGATAAGGACGCACGGCCGAGTAAGAGTTAATTTACTGGGGCAGGCTGTGTGTCCTGGAAAATTTGGGCTACCATTGTTGAATTGAACATTTTGTACTTCTTGAACATTCTGTACTAGCTGTGGGTTTGAGGTAATTTGTGATAAACATGTTTATCCTATATGTTTTTCATAGCCAACTGTCAACGGTCAGAAATGTAACAAAAAGTTGTTTTGCTTGCAGTATAAAAGTTGATGTCAGTAAACAAGTTGATCAGATCAGAGGAGATCAGATTAGTCCAGACCGGACATCTTGGCCAACATGCTGTGTAATTTGGTTAGCTGCTAATAAAGGAAAATTCATCGCCTGAGGCAGATGCGACTCGTTTGAATTTTTTTCTTCTGACAACATTATACAGACAATTAGATGGCGTAGCTATGGGCACCTCGTGTGCCAACAGTTGCGCCAACATTGTCATAGCTCAATGGGAGAAACATCACCTACTAGGTTTTGAAACTCGAGGAAGCATAGCATTTTATCGTAGCTTTGTGCCTCTGCCTTTTATGGGAGGGGGACACTACAACTACACAACAGCTCATTCAATAACATTAATTGGAGCACTAACTTCTTGAAATTTACCATGAATAAGGCTCATGACACAACAGACTTCCTGGATGTAAGGATTAATCAGGACCTGGGGGCAATTTTAACACACAAATATACAGGAAAGGATGTTACAGAAGCAGTTAACTTCATAGTTACAGTATGCATCCAAGGCATATATTTAAAAATACCATAAAAGGACAAGGGCTGAGAGCCTCTAGGTTGACTACAAATGAAAGTAGCCTGGATGGGGAGTTAGCAGGTCTGAAGAATACATTTTTGTATAGAGGATATAAGGAAGATGAAGTTAATGATGACTGTCTATGGTTCCAAGGCTACAGGAGACTATAGGAAAGCATTATTTTTCAGAACAGAGGGAAATGGCACCACCTGGTCAGGAGCAAGCTGCCCCTATGTTAATGAGAATACCCATTACTTACTCAAGTAATATGAATCTCATGCAAAAAAATTATAGGAAGACCTGGGCAGTATTATACTCTGAAGATGGAATTAGATCGTGGGAGACCACCCCACCTTTGCCTATAAAAATAAAAAAATCTTTAAAAAGGTTATGATGTCATCCCAGGGACTCATTAGATAATTCCTATAATAGGAACAGAGGCACTTTTCTCTGTTCCAACTGTATTTTTTGTCAGTATATCGACAGTAGTAGCAATTTTGTTCATCCTGATACAGGGAAGACAATAGAGTTTAGAGTATTTGTTGACTGCAACACTAGCAATCTTGTTTATTTGACACACTGTATAGTATGTTCTTCATACTACATAGGTAAAACCAACTGTATGTTAAAGCAAAAGATGAGAGAACACATTTATGATATACACAGGGGGGCAGATAATAATGCATTGGCTAAACATGTGGCCAAGTATAGTACACATACATTTAGATTTATGGCTACAGAAACTGTTAGAAATAATGAAAGGAGAGGGGATGTTACCAATAGGCAGAAGTAGCTGAATCAGAATGGATAATTAGGATGAGAGCTACAATGGGGAACGGGCACAATGATCAGGCTTCTATAAAGCCAGTTTTACAGGCAAGGAACTTAGTAAGATGACAATTTGTATCTATGGCTTTACATTTTAATTATCTTGTTAATGCTTTTAATTGATTGTTAACTACATAGGAGTTTTTATTGGTTGGAATATATTTTAAATACCAAAGTAAAGAGATGTTGTGTTGTCTGATGAAGCGGCAAAACTTGTCGCGAAAGCGCTCACCATTAAAAGTTTATTTTTTCTAGATACTGGCTGTGGTTTGGATCTAGTATATTTTTCAGTACATACACTATCAAGATTATACTCTTCCTTAAAAATGAACAAGCACTTAATTTAAAAATCCTAAGGGAAATCTGATACCTGCATGAGCCACTGAAAGTCCTTTTTAGGAATGGACATCATTAATCTCATCAAAAAGCAACTTTTTTTTTTTTTTTTTGAGCTGGGATACAGGATCAGAATTGCTTAGACATAATATGTCCAAGTTTAACTCTGGTGGCTGCCAAAAAAAGCAATTACTACAAAATCAAAGTCTAAACCAACTGTATTCGAAGTGGTGGATATTCAGAGATAAAAGAACTGGAACTGGAATGTTTAGAAAATGGTAAGAGCAAATTACATAGAAAAAAACTGAAACTGCAGGAACAATACATGCAGAATAATATTTCAGAGGAGGAGTGAGGTTGAAAGGAATGCAAGAATTTATCAATTTATGTAAAGTTGGATTGATAACTGTATCCAAGAATATATGCGATATATGTTTACGGTTTACTATCATATCTGCGAACGTCATTTAGACGAACACAATGATTTCCGACAAATATTGTTGGAAATCAAAACACCGAGCAACCGAAATATCAAACGGAGCATTTCAGCAATGCTGAATATCGACTTTGCTGAAATGCTCACATCTGCTCACTACTAACAATAACGTTTTCAGGGGGGCAAGCCCACCTGCACCCCCCCATGTGGGGAGCTGCGTCTCCCACACTACCCCTACATATATATATACAAACTCCGAGATCGCACTACGGTGAGGGTAAGGGTACATTTCCCAATCCCCACTACAGTGCGACCTACACCACAATGTTGAAGCTGACAGTAATGGCCGTTCACTCATGTCAGCCTCAACATTGTGGTGATTGGACTCTCAGTTCGAGAAAATGATTTTTGCACATATTCGATCGTCTAAATGACAATCTAATATGTGACAGTAAACCAATGTTTACAGCTATGAACATATTAACATGGTTTGTTTTGTTTTATATAAATGTATGTTTGCCTATGCCTTAAGTGATAACTCAATAAAGGTGTTAAAAAAGCAACTAATTTTACCTAGGACTATGGAACAGAGGTATAAAGTCCTGACCAAAAAGACTGGTGTTCAGATAGCAGCCCCAACACTGGAGGAGGTGGGTGGAGCAGAGAACAAAATGAAGGGGCAGAAAATCCAGTTGTCTGAGTAAACATAACAGTCAATCTAATGGAGGTCTGCTGCAGTAATGCAAGACATTTGGGGGTCCCATCTCCCACCAACCAGCTAGCTTTTTAAAGCTTAAAGGCAGCCTCCATGCATTCTGTCTGGAGCTCAAACAGAACTTCTCAGACAGGCAGACCACCAAAATCGTCAGAACTTTTTTTTGCTCCCAGAGGGAAGTAACAGCTCTGAAAAAAAAAAAAAAAAAAAGTGCCAAGAAACATAACACAAAACTAACTATATACATAAGGGTATTTACATCCACTCCCTGGCAATAAAAGAAGAAGTGGGGCTGGAGGGAGGGAGAGTGTGGCTACTGCAACATTAATCTATTAGAACATATACTGTCAAGGTAAGTTTAGTTACACAGCTGTACTATGCTCACCCTTAGATTAGTATCACAGTAGCCTAACGTATTTCACATTACCATACCTTAGAATCCAAAAATGGTAGAGGAAGTGAAGAAAGAATCCAAGAGTCCTTGGACAATGGTCCTAGCAAACCCTTTCATGGACCTGGAAAAGAAATCCTATCTATAGTGATTTATAAAGGTATATACAGAGGAACAAGCTGCTACTTCTAGAATAATTCACGTTCACCCTTTTCCAGAAGGCTGCTGAAGAAGCTAAGGCCTTAGTGGAATGGGCCCTAACCTTCTCTGGAAGTGACTTGTTATGGTGAGCAAAGCAAAATGAAACAGCATAACACAATCATTCTAAAACTGAAATTGCAAGAGGCAACCATCCTGATAATTGTCTGCTTTAATACTGGTTCCTGCAGTTTAGAGTTTTGTTTAGGCAGTGTCTCAGCTGTCTGCGGGCATCCAGAGCATGAAGACATTTTTCCATTGTTTTTCGGGTTCATGAACAAAAAACAGGGAAATTAATAGACTGGCTTAAAGCAAACTCTGAAACTATTTTAGGTATAAATGAGGGATTAATTCTCAAAGAAACCCTGTCCTTGCAAAAAAAAATGTTGTGTTAGCTCATTGTAAGTGCGTGTAACTCGTGTAACTCAGCTACTCTCCTAACAGAGGTCAGAGCCACGTGTAAAACAATCTTCCATGTTAACAGCTTCAATTCATCCTGTTGAGATGGTTCAAGTGAGCAAAAAGTAAGCTTTTCAAGCACAAAGTTAAGATCCCAAGAAGGAGTCATGTTTCCTAGGTGGATTGAAGAATATCAAAGCTCTATCGAACAAGAGTTTTTTTAGGTTAGTCATGCCTATCGGCAGAATCTCCTTTCTCTATTCTCATGTTGGCTTAGTTCTTCGCTTACTTTCTACTAGTTTATGAATGTAATATTCTTTATTGTTATTGTCCTCCTTAAAGATCTGCATCCAAAAATCCCAGTCTCTCCTTGCTTCTTGAGTTTCCCCCATTTCATCATCTTCCTTTACACTTTGAATTATAGATTTCTGTTTGTGTTGTGTATAGGAGCCTTAACTGTGCATCTCTGAAATACCCCTTCAAATTGGGTAATCCCAAACCACCCTGTTCTACTGGAAGAATCACCTTATCCCACCTAACTCTTGCGGTTTTCCCCTCCCAAATAAAATCTTTCAGCTCTATTAATTGTTATCCACAACGTCTCCTCTGGTTGATAAAAATATGCCTGATCTGTGTATAAAACTAAAGGGACTGAAAATTTTTAAACTCCTTGTATCTTGCTATCCATTATCCATACAACAGAGCTTCCAAATTCTCAATTTTTGCATTATCTTTTGTTTAGTCACTTCCCACATACCCTTAACTGCCACTCGTATCCTTTTTAATCCATACTCCTAAGTACTTCATTTTATCATGTCCCCATAAATATGGATATTGTTGAACCAATGTATGTGCGTGTACATAATTTATAGCTTCGTTAATTTTGCATCCCAAAAAGATTAGAAACTGCCTCAAAATGTTCCACAACACTGAAATGTCCTTTTCTGGTTTTATCCGGTATAAAATAATACAATCTGTAAATACAGTCAGCTTTTTTAACTACCATACCAATTGTATCCTTGAATTTCTGAGTCCTTATTTTCTTTGCCAATGGTTCTAAATATAATGCAAATAAAGGGGAATGAGTACAGCCCTGCTTAGAACCTCTGCTCAAACAGAAATTCTCAGAGAGGTACCCACTCACATTCATTTTTACCTTTTCTGATTGATTTCCCTTCAGGTTCTCTGAATTTCTTTTTTATTGGCATCCAGGCAGTGCATGTATTAGCCAGCTGCCGATATTTACCCAAAAATACAAGTTTACTGTCTCTCTTCTGAGTTTATGTTTTCACACTGGGAGAGCAGAAATTAAGTGGTTACTCAATGTGCAGCCATTTTGGAAGTCAAAGTTTCCATTCTTGGGGGTCTGTCCTGATCTTGCAGAGCTTGCAAACAATCAAGTTTTGCTATGACCAATGTATGAACCTCGAAAAGTCAAACTGAGCTGAGTTAATATCTCCCATGTTATCATAGCAAGTCTGCAAAAAGGGTAAGATCTGGTACCCCTCTGTTTATATATCACATCACTGTTGTGTCGTATGTATAAACTTGAAGAGTTTCTGGGGATGAGAGATGATTTAAGACTTTTGAACTGTTGAGCACTGCCAACATCTCTCTGACATCTAATTCTGTCTGTCAAAAGGGTTCCACAGAGCTTGCACCTTTACCTTTTGGAAACTGCTCTCCACAACAGACTGGAAAAGGGACAAAGGCAGAACAGGAGACATAGAATGCAAGAGATCTGATATTTCCAACATTGAATCTCCCACTTTACAAATCCCAGAAATGGGATCTGAAAAGTTAAAGGGTGCAGAAGCAGAGTCCACACTGATCTGAGGTACAATTTGATTGCAGTCATGCGGAGTGTGGCTAAAGGGAAAATGAGAATCACTGATGCCACATACCCCCAAATCCTGAGAAATTCCCTTGCAGACACCAAGCTCTGACTGGAGAAACTCATAAAAATTGTTGAAATATCTTTATTTTGTCTAGAGGAAGAAAGGCTTTTCTCAGCACATAATCTAAAAGATATCCCGGGAAAGTAATTCTGTAAGAAGGGATAAGAGATTTCTGAAAGCAGATTTGAAAACCCAGACTAAACATAAGATTCTGCACAGTTGCTAAAGATGCTTGAGAGACGGGAAAAAAAATGCAAAGGTAAGAGAATCATCCAGGTATGGAAATATATGAATGCACTGGTGTCTGCAATAAGCAATGACTGGAGCCAGACACTTTGATAATTCACTTGGTGCAGTGGAACGTTTAGAGAGTAAGACAGAGAACTGATATTGTAAGCCAGCCATACCAAATTGTAAAAAAAATCTGAACTGCTCACCAATAGAATGTGATGATAGGTATCCATTAAATCCAGCTTTACAGTGAAAGCTAGGGGAGGGAGCAGATGTAAAATGTACTGAAAGGATAACATTTTCAACTTTGGAATCTTGTAAAAAGATTTAGAAAGAAAAAGTCCAACACAAGCCTCCAGGATCTTTTCTTCTTCCTGGTGACAGGAACTGACTATTAGGCAAACTAGAAGCAGTAATAAAAATATTCTCGAAGTAGGTGAAATAGGAGGAACATCTACAGATATATGCACATTCATCTGTAGCAAATGATAATACATTTTCTGTGCCACAGAAATTTCATGCTGCTTCCACTGAAAAAACACTTTCATCTTACATAAAGTCTCAGAAAAAAGAAAAAGCTTCAGAAAGGAGACTTAAAACCATACTTTCCTCAGAATCAGAACGTTCAGGTTGAGAATAAATTCTAGAGAAACAACCATCCCTCTGTAATGCCTGCTCTTCTGACTGCAAATCAAAGTCAGAAGGAGAGGGAACTCTTTCTTTTCTTGCCTGAAGAAGCAGAGGGTAAGGAAAAAGTACTAATGGCTTCTTAACAAAGCTCAATAAATCTCTGTCCACAAAGAATGAAACAGGAGACTCAAAGTTTTTTTCACCATGTCCACTTTTCCTTTGAAACACTTTAGAAAATGATCAACCCTTTGTAAGCATACTTGTCCTAGATTCTGGTACCCCATCCCAGATGAGTGAAGAACTTTCATTTACCCCTTCACTGAGACTAAAAAGAGTGCATCTCCATTCCACTCCAAGGACATTCCCTATAGTCACCAAGGGCATGACTATCTCCTGATCTTTGGTCCTTGTAGGTGCAACACCAAGAGGACCAGGGGAAAAAGATGAGCTGCCTGGGGAGCAACAATTGGCCACAGCAAAGTCAACCCATCAGTGGGCGAGGCAAATTAGGAGTCAGCCTGACACAAAGACTCCCTATAACAACTTTCTTCTTTTGGATAGGATGAGGTGAAACTGTGGTGAGAGGTGATTACTCCACTGGTAAGTCAAAGAACTAGAGTTTAAAATTGGATAGCAGAGTATGAATAAGTCAGTAAAAGGTAAGGTAGAGAACATGAGGTAGGTAAATCACTGACAGTTTCACAAAAACACATTATCTTAACCTAAACAAACAAGTCTGAAGAAAATTTATGTCAAGAAATACATTTTTTTACACAAAAGGTGCACATAAGCATTTGTACACACAAGTCCCTTAGAAACGCAACAAAAGTCCTAAAAACAATTAGTTTCCTAGCAAAACACAATATTTCAGACAGAACAACACTAGTTTTTCCACACAAATACATTCAGTGGGAGGTTTTCCTCAATAGTGGACTTATCTGTCTGGCCTTGAAGAATCACTTGCCAAATGACAGATCCATAGGGGCCCGTCAAAGGAGCTCTCTTTGATGAAAAAAAAATCTTTAAAGGTATTTACTCTATAACAAACTTTATATGGAACTCATCTTGAGCTCCTAAAAGAGTGACTGGAAGGCATTCTCAAACTTAGAAATCTGGCTGGTCACAAGCAGTAGGACTCATATAGCTCAGGCTACTGCAACAGTGATCCATATATTGAACATCAAGTGGCACTGGGATAACTGAACCACTGACAGTTCCCCACAAATACAATATACTGTCCCCAAAACACTAACGTACAGAATCTGGAGGAAAATTCTGTGAAAATTTGATTTTTTTCACAGATAATGTTCACGTAAGCATTTATACACAAGCTTCTTTAGAAATGCAATGACAGTCCATAAAAACAAGTTTCCCAACAAACACAATAGTTTAGTCAGAAAAACACAAGTTTTACTCAGAAAAAAAATACATTTTATTGGAAGGTCTTCCCCAAAGGTGGCATGTTTCCCCTACCTAGAAAGATTGCCAGCTGACTGACAGTTTCATGGGAACAAGTGAAGGAGCACACTTTGGTGGCAAAATAGGTCTAACTAAAGTGGAGCTTGTGATATAGGGAAATACTACCAGCCCAGCTATATGGAATTTTGTAAATTCTATGTCATTTGTGAATACTGATATGATTTATACAGAACTATATGTTTTGTGTATATTAAACTACTGGTACAGAAGTGTTTGTTGAACAGGGTTTGTACAGTATTGAGCTTCAAGGATGTGTCCACAGTGTACCCTACTGGAAAAGAACAGAAATGTATATAAACTATATACCTGTGCAAATGTATTTTTTAATAGTAGAAACTGGAACATACAGAGTTAACTTGCAAAACTTCAAGAAATAAGTCCAAATTAAGTTGCTTTACGATTGTGCTATAAAGTTAGTTTCAATGCAGCAAGGAGACTGGATGTCTAGAACTAGAGTGCCTTCTGCATTATTTTGTAAGTGTTTTACTATTTTATGAATTCCAAATTCTAAGCAAAGATCTGAGAGATATAGGTTCATAGGTTGGTACTAGGCTATCAGCCCTGGGGCCTATACAAGCCTAGCCATAACAATTCCCTGGATAGTTCTTCCCACAATATTAACTTCCCTGGACCCCTGTCTAGCAGAGTGACTGACATGATCCCCGGGGTGAATTTCCTATCTCCCATCCAATCGTCAAGGTTCCTTTTGAAGATGGCCAAGGAGGCGCTCTGCTTGACATGTATGGGTAGTCTATTCCAGAGTATGGGGAGTTTCTCGGACAGGAATCTATCCCTCCAGCATGTTTTGTTCATTGTGATGACAAGGTTTAGATCCCTGAAGCGTGTGACTCTGAGGGATTGGGATTACTTTAAGTGGAGCATGTCCAACAGCTCAGGGTCAGACATGGCCTTATATGTTAAGCAGAGATCGCCTCTGAGTAGACGATATGCCACAGAGTATAGCTGGAGTTTTTTTTAGACGATCAGCAAAGGGCATCTGCTTTAGGATTGTGATTCTTTTAGTGAGGTATTTCTGCGGCCTTTCCAGCTGTTGCAGATGTCTTGTGAGATACATACCAAATGGGGCATTGTACTCTATAATGGGTCTAATGAGGGATGAGTACAGTGGAACAATGACTTCCTTTTTTCTGGATGAAAAGCCCTTAGTGATGAGGTGTGCCACATAGAAGGATTTCCTGACTGTTGTGGCGATGTGGTTATCGAAGGTGAGACCACTGTCCACCTGTGTCTGTAATGTAACTGATTATAGTGGTTGGTGATAACTACCTTATATTCTGCGCAGAAGGGGGGATAGCTAGTAAACCTGTGCCAGCCTTTCCCAGGTGTGTGTGTTTGTACATACATCAAATCTCAAAGTGTGTGCATGTCAGCTGCTTGGCCATGGACACGAAGCACTGGTTGGATACAGAGGGTGCTGGAGGTTTTGGCTTGACCACTGAGCTGGGATCTCAACCCTATAGCTATGCCAGTGGGGAGTCTTATTAGGGATCTGGAGAAAGAGGGAGAAACCAGCCCCAGACTGACCGTAGTCTCTGTGTGCTCGTAAAGGAAACTGCACTTTACTGTGTGTGTACTTGTCGTCCTCCCAGTATGTATGTCCATCACTGTTGCCAGTGGTGAGGATTGAGGCTCCTTGATTACTGGGTCAGTGCAGAGGCATCACAGAGCTCTATGTTTATATTAGTGCTCCCCTCAAGCTTCTGTTACAGTGCTTGGAAGCCACCCTCAAGCTTTGAGGCAGGACCCAAAAAGCTTAGGCTACTCCAAACAGTATTCTGAACATGGATCATTACACAACTTGCTACATTATTCCACATTTTAGTGATACAGTTAAACATACAAGGAATCAGTTAAAGCAGGTACAGAAAAGCAGTATATATGTAGAAAGCAACAGATTAACATGTAATGAAAGTAGTGTGTATAAATCTAATCAGAGACTGAAACAGATGAATCTATGTAGAAGTGGATATTCTTTGTTACCTTGATATGCCACAAAGTCAAGAAAATGCAGAATATTTACCTGGAAGAGTTTGCAGAAATATATTTTATACTCTGCAAAGGTTAAAAGGATGCTTCTGAATGTAGATTCCCATGGCTGGAACTGTAAAGAAGGGATATTGGGAATGTAGGGGCATGCATATAGCCTACTCATGCTCAAATTAATCTAGTTTTAAGGATGATTTAAAACAATAGTTCCAGGTATACTGCCAAAAGTAAGATTAATAGAATATGTATTACTGGGCAATGCACATATTGTGTTGTATTAAACTAGAATAAGCATTACTTCTACTGCTGCCAAGCAAATTATAACATAAAGATGGAAATCAAGATCACTTCCAACAGTTAAGAATGTGATTCCAAATAATGGATGAAGTCCATAAAAACACAGAGTCATACTGCAAAGAAAAAAATTACAAGCGAAGTATGTAGTGAAATGGCTACCACACATGTAAAGGGACAGTTTTAACTTTTATGAAAATGTTTTGTACTTGTACTTGGTTAAGAATCTTTTCCCTCCCTGTGTTAAAGGTGTAATGATTTTGTGTCAGATACTTCATTACACTTAGGTTCATAGGTAGGTACTAGGATATTGGCCCTAGGGCCTATACAAGCCTAGCCAAAAATGTACCCTGGCTTTTGCCACCCAAGAAAATTATTTTCCTGTGCCCCTATCAAGCAGAAACACAGAAGTGATCCCCGGGGTGAATTTCCTATTACCCATCCAATCATCAAGATTTTTCTTGAAGAGTGCTAATGAGGAGCTCTGTTTGACATAGATAGGTAGTCTGTTCCAGAGTATGGGAAGTCTCTGGGACAGGAATCTATCCCTCCAGCATGTTCTGTTTATTGTGGTGACAAGGTCTAGGTCCCTAGAGCATGTAGATCGGAGGGATTGGGATTTCTTTAAGTGGAGCATGTCCAACAGCTCTGGTTTGACATAGCTTTGTATGTTAGGCAGAGAGCGCCTCTGAGTAGGCCATATGCGACAGAGTAAAGCTGGAGTTTTTTTGAGATGGTCTGCATAAGGCATCTGTTTGAGGCCAGTAATCCTCTTTGTGAGGCATTTCTGCGGCCTTTCCAGTTGTTGTAGATGTCTTGTGAGGTACACACCAAAAGGGGTGTTGTACTCTATAATGGGTCTAATGAGTGATGAGTAGAGGGGAACAATGACCTCTTTTTTTCTGGATGAGAAACCTTTTGTGATGAGGTGTGCCACGTAGAAGGATTTCCTGACCACTTTGGCGATGTGATTATCAAAGGAGAGACTACTGTCCACCTGTGTCCCAAGGTCTCTTATCACACTTTTGGTGTTAAGTAGACTACCGCCTATGTGGTAGTTCATGGGTACAGAATTTTTACCAAAGGGGATGACAATGCACTTTTTGGCATTGAGCTTGAGACTGTGTCTTTGACACCAGGCATCTGTCTCAGTGAGGCCCTTTTGTAGGATGTCCACATCATTAGGAGTTTCAATTATGGCTCCTAGTTTGCAGTCATTTGCAAATTTAGTTAGCCAAAGACCTTCTGTGTTAGCCTGTCCTTCAGAGAAGTAGATACCAAACAGGAGAGGACCCAGGACTGAACCCTGTGGTACTACACTTGTCACTGGTCTGATATGGAGTCTGCTACTTTCACAGTGTGGGTTCTTTCAGTAAGCCAGTTGGCAACCCATCTTGTGACATAGGGATTTATACCTAGTTTAGTGAGTTTACCTATAACTCCAGAGTGGGGGATGGTGTTGAACGCCTTGGCGAGATCTAGATAGGTTGTGTGAACCACCTTACCCTCATCTATGGCTTTGGTGACTACTTCAAAGAAGTCTATCAGGTTTAGGAGACATGATCTGCTTTTACAAATCCAAACTGTGTGGGGTCCAAGATTTGGAGATCTCCAATGTCTTTGTTTATGAGTTCCATGATGATAAGTTCCATGGCCTTGCAGACGAGGCTCGTCAGGCTAATGGGGCGGTAGTTCCAGGGGTCTGTTGTGGCCCCCCTTTGTGGAGTGGGATAACTGTTGCGGTGCGCCATTCAATGGGCACAAAGCCTGAGGTGAGGCTATGATTGAACATGGTACTTAGGTGGGGTGCCAGTTCATTCTGTAGTTCATGTAGAAGGCAGCCTGGGATGTTGTCAGGTCCCATGGATGCTGTGTTCTTGGCTTTGAAGAGTGAAGTTTTTACCTGTGCAGCCGTGATTACAGGAACTTTGCATTCTTCCGGTATAAAGATGGGCCCTTTAGGGGGTGAGAGGGGGGTAAAGTTAGCACTGAACCTATCTGTCAGGATGTTGGCAATATACAAATGTTTGTTTCACATCTCACTCTTTTGGTAGAATTTTAATGTTTTTCCAGTCTGTAATGTAGTTTTGAACAGTGAACTGAATATGTACAGTTACATTCCAAGCAAATGTTAACATTCTACTCTTCAATGTTTGTAGCAGCAGGTATCACTGAACAAATAATAGGAAATGCTTCCTAATTTAAGCCTCTTTATGATGGACAGAAATGTTACCAGAGCTCTCAGCCTCGGAAAGGACTGTGTGCTTCTATCATATGCATCTCTGCCAATACACATATGCACCATTTAATAAAAGGATGTTGGCTACTTCACTCAGCCTAATGTTCAAGGGAATGGGAATGGCAGAGGTAAATTATGACTTCTACAACAGCATACATAACTGCACTTTTTTTTCTAAATATGGATAAAAAACATAGATGGAAAAACCTTTATCGGACGAAGTAATTGCCACCTTCATAAAAACCCTTCTTATTATCTTTGGAAGAAAGATCTCCAAAACAGTCAGTTATATTCGATCATGGTGTTTGACAGCATTGTATACTAAAAGCATGCAAATGAACTATACAAATGTAGATATACCCGGGAAGCAAATAGAAAGGATCAAAGGGAAAATTAACTGGGGGGAGATAACACACAAAAAGTCTTACCTGTAGACAATGCCCTTGGAGTGTAAAAACTGTAAACCGCAGATTATTTCAGCACCATAAAACCTGAAAAAAAGAGAAGGGAATCTGTTAACACTGTTCATGTGAAAGGCAAACCAGATCCAATCATTTCACATTTACATTTAAACAGCTGTACCTCAGAACAAAGTTTTATTGAAATACAATTAAATACTTGAAGTGTTACACTGTCAATCTGACAACAAAAAAAAACAATAGGCTGGGATTGACAATGGGGTAAGGGAATGCAAATGTGCCAAAGAAGATGGGTCTATATTAGACGATCGAATTTTCAAACATTCGGCTATCATATGGTCAACACCATATGATAGAATTTTTGAAAGTTCGGGCGTTTAATGGAGATCTCCATACAGTGCAGAATGGGAAGATTTCCCTTTTCTGCACTGTAGTGCGATCTCGGAGTTGGTATATTTAAAGTGTTCAGGTAGGTTATTTATGTAGTTTATTTTTTTATTACATTTTCAAACTTTTAAAAGTTTGATCATATGGTGTCGACCATATGACATTCGAACTTTGGAAAGTTCGATTATCTAATATAGACTCAAAGAAGATGTATGCAAATTACTACATAATGACATACAATTTAAACAAGGTACAGACATGAGGTTGTAAGGATATTCAAATGTATGTCAGGTGAACACAGATGTGATTCATAGTTACAAAAAGAGGAAACTGCTCATAAATATACATCTGACTATAAATGGGCAAAGCACACTGAAAATATCAAAAATGCAGACAGCTAGACTATTAAGAGTAGCATCTCTGGTCATGCAGCAGCATAGTTTAGCAATTACTGTTGTTTCTCTGATGGTACCTGTAAGACAGAGTCTGTTGCTAAATGAAACAGTAAAGTGACTAAGCATAAATTCACTTACCAGGAGATAACTGGTCCCTTTAGTCAGTGAAAATATCATAAGGTCCTTGGCTGATGCATGTTATCCACATGCAGAATCTAGAGGAATGTGTGGGCTTCCCAAACCTTTGAAGAACAATGTATGTATAGCTGTTTTTTTTCTATCCAGAGGGACTTTTCAGAGACCAACAAGGAAATGCACAGTATTGTACCATAAAAGAAAACATATGATCAGCAATCAACTAAATATGCTTAACAAGTGCATTAGTCTGTTTCTGACATCGCATATCACCAAGATGTTGGAAAATGTGTTCTTCAAATTGCCTATTACTTTTTCCAGCACAGAAACTCGTACATTTTTGACATTTAGCCAGATATACTATGTTACAGGTCTGCAAACCCTTTCAGTGAAAAGAAGTTTAACAGGCAATGGATGTACAAATTTATTGCCGATCTTGCAGTGCCTGCAAGTATGTTTCTCCTGACAATAAATTTGTCAGCATCTTAGTGTAGTAGCTGAATATTTCATTAAGATGTGTTCTTGATTGGGTAATTTGGTGTTTTATTAGAGTTTTTTAAATTGAGTTTTTATTAATTGTGACTAGACCTGAAGAAGGGCTGTTGCCTAAAAGCCTGTCTGTTTTAATAAAGATGTTATGCGTTTAGCTGTGGTAGCCAGGTCTATGTTCTTTCTTTTGATGCATTTAATATAATGTTAGTATTTACTCTGAATGTTTACCTCTTTTAAATTCTTATCATTTCAAAAACAAATACTATTCCTTTACTTTTAAATTATAATCAGAATTTTAATAACTGTATTGCAGGTCCCACATGTAACTTCTATGCTTTTCTTGACTACAATGAATTTCAAACAGTTAGGGCAGCAAACACCTTCAAATACATTGTTTGAAGTTTTCCCACAACAATAATGATTTTCATATAACAGTGTCTGTAAAGTATGGAATATTATCCCAGATCATCTTAAAAGATGGCCTTCTTAAACACTTTACTGATTTTGAAAGTTTTTACTTTTAAAATATATGTTTCTCTATGTTATTTTGTGATTTTCAGATGGTATCAATTACTTTTTGGGTGATTCTCCTATGGCAAGCTATGCAAGTGAAGTACTGATGTTGTGTTTAATAAACAACTTTCATGTTTAATGGTAATATCAGTTAAGGGGAATTGTCATGGGAACACCAAATGAACCAAGGTCTAAAATCTGGTCATGTTTTTTTATTTATTTTACATTTGTTAACTGGGGGTGAGCCGAAAAAGCCCTTTTTCAGCAGAGGCCCGGGGAGAAAAGTTGTACAAAGAAAAATTACAGATACATTTAGTTAGACATGATCAGTATACACACAAATTACAAAAGACATGTTTTTACAGTGGTATGCGGCACATCAACAGTTACAGTGGAGAGAACAAAAGAATATTCATTTAAAAATAAAGGTAATTAATAGATTTGTGGTGTACAGCTGATATTTGGAACATAGAATACATACACAGTACATACACTGTAGATTAGCCAGTGTTTGTGAGTAAGACTGAAAACTATAATCAAGTACTCTAGGTTTAGTATGTGCATTTTTATTTGAGGTAGACCATGGAATGTATTTATAGTCATGATTTTATTCAAAATGATGTTAAATATAAACATTTTATTGTTTTTTTTTAATTGCTGTGGGTCAGGGATGGAGATGCCAAATAAATTTGCTAATAGTTTAGGTAGTAAAAGGTTTGATTTCTCCTTTAGAGGGGCATGTTTTATCAAAAAGTTATTTTTTTTTAGATATTACGTCAATTGGTATGAATAACGGAAAATTTGTGAAAACATCTAGTGTAGACTTTTAGCATACTAGAAGCTGTCACTCCCAATATTTGATTTACACTCTCACCAAGGGAGAGTTCATAATGAAGTAAATGTGAAACTTTTTATATGAGGGAATAAGACAACAGTGTTTTTGAATTGGGTAGGACTATAATAATATAAATACAGCTTTTATATGAGGTCAGTAAGACAATGCACTTTTTTGAATTGGAGTTTTATATATATATATATATATATATATATATATATATATATATATATATATATATAAGCACACCACATACAAGTACTACTTGTCTAAAAATGATGCCTCCATCCATTTTGTAAATGAATATAATGTCCTAAAGTGCGATGACTGTTATTAATCTTCTTCTTTAGGCTGCTCTGTTAGGGGTCGCCACAGCGGATCATCTGTTTCCATTTCTTCCTGTCCTCTGTATCTTGCTCTGTCACACCAACCACCTGTATGTCCTCTCTCACCACATCCATAGGCCTGCCCTTTTCCTGTTACCTGGAAGCTTCATCCTTAGCGTCTTTTTTCCAATATACTCTGCATCCCTCCTCAGCACATGTCCAAACCAATGTAATCTTGCCTCTCTGGCTTTGTCTCCAAACCTTCCAACCTGGGCTGACTCTCTAATACACTTATTCCTAATCCTGTCAACCCTCGTCACACCCAGTGCAAATCTTAACATCTTTAACTCTGCCACGTCCAGCTCTGACTCCTGCCTTTTTGTCAGTGCCACTTTCTCCAACACATATAACATAGCTGGTCTCACTACCCTCTTGTAGACCTTCCCTTTCACTCTTACTGGTACTTGTCTGTCACAAATCACTCCTCCACCCACTCCATCCTGCCTGTACTCTCTTATTCACCTCTATTCCACACTCACCATTACTTTGAACTGTTGATCCCAAGTATTTAAACTCATCCACCTTCGCCACCTCTACTCCCTGCATCCTCACCATTCCTCTATCCTTCCTCTCATTCACACACACATATTCTGTCTTAGTCCTGCTGACCTTCATTCCTCTTCTCTGTACAGCATATCTCCACCTCTCCAGGGTCTCCTCCACCTGTTCCCTACTCTCGCTACAGATCACAATGTCATCTGCAAACATCATAGTCCACGGGGACTCCTGTCTGTCAACTTGTCCATCACCACTGCAAATAAGAAAGGGCTCAGAGCTAATCCTCGTTGTAATCCCACCTCCACTGTTATTAATAATAATTGATATTTTTGAGACAAGATTTTCATGCAACAAGTCTTTTAAGAAAGGACTGAATATTAGTGCTATGCCTGTTCATTCTGTTAGAAATTAAATTAATTGCCCTGTGGAGTTAAAATAGGAAACGTCTTCTTATGCATTATGTAATGTATGTAAATATTTTGTTAGGACTTTGATTTTATTAACATCATTAGATTTGTGGTTAATAAACAAAATATTCTAGTCTTAGCCAGGGAGTTATTTATGGACGTAATTAAAGAAAGAGAGACTGAACAAGAGATAGAGCAAGAAGAAGAAGAAATAGAACAAGTACAAGAAGAGCAGCAACAACAGAAGAAAATATTGAGCTAGATGAAATAGAAACAGTAGAAAAGGAAAGCAAAAAAAATGAGGTAGTGTCAGGAATAAGTGAAAAAGTGAAGTGGAAAGTAGTAAAAGGGAAAAAAAACACTATCTGAAAAATGGCAAAAGATAGCAAAAGAAAATTCATAGGTGTAGGCTAGGATAACAAGAATAGACATGGAAGTAAAAATTAAATAAATCCCAGAAGACTTAAGAGTACTAGCAATCAATGTAAATAGTGTAACAAATGTAAGAAGAATAACAAGTATTGTAAAATGGTATGCAACACTGAATATGGATGTGATTATATTAGAGATCATTTGGAATATAGAAAATGAAACATGTTTGGTTAAAGGAATACTGTGTAAGGATTCAATAAAAATTTTGGACATTACGTTGGTAATAATGAGTAAAATAATGATAGTAGATTTGAGATGGGAAGGTCATGTTTATAGAATTATAGCAATTTATGCATATGTTTTGATGAAAGAAAGAGAGAGTATGTGAAATATGATTTTAGAAGACAAAACTCCAAAGCTGAGCATAGAAGTTCACCAGAAACTTCAATGATTAGCGCTTTCGTCCGTTCAAAAACAACTGGACTTCATCAGATAACAGTTCTTCAAGTCATTCAGTCATATGTAACAAACAACCCCCTAGTAATTAGTGTAATCAGCCAATTACAAACTAGTCAATCCTATAATAAAGTGACAGATACAAAAATTCCTTAAAATTTCACTGTGACATTACCTAAAGGTATTTCCATAAAACCGTGTATATTTTCATATTAAAATTCACTTTTTGATAAAACATGAATTTACACACTACAATAACCATATTGTCACTACTCAAAAAGGGACTTAAAATTATACATGAAACATATAATACACACAAATTAATACACCAAACAGACAAAAAAATTTTGAAATAAAATGAAATGAAGCCTTATAGTCCTATCTTTCTAAGCCCCTCAATTTAAGCAAACAATAAATGGAACTAAGCTCATTCAGCCCTGGCCATGAACATGCATTCAATCTGAGTTGCCAAAGCAACTCTTTCCTTTCCAGATGAAGGCCTATGGGTCCACCCTTTGGATCAGACTGAATCTGGTCTATCACCATGTATTTGAAAGAGTGACTTGGGCATTCACTAATATGCTTCTCCAATGAGCTAGTATGCTTACTTTTCTTGATATTATATTCGTGTTCATAAATTCCCTCTCTGAGTCTACGTTCTATCTTACCAACTTAGAATCCAAGACAGAATTCGCAAGTGGCCACATAAACCACAAATCTTGAATTACAATTATACTTATTTTTCAACTGAAAAACTTCCCCCTTACCATGAATGTATTCTCTATTTTTATTTTAGCACAATAGGGGCAAAAACCACATCTAAACATTGCTCCTGAATTACTTTTTTTCTCCTTATTGTTCATATTCTCAAAAATATTTTTGAAATTAGAACCTTTTCGATACACTATACTAGGTGTAACACTCACTTTCATTCTAATCTGCTTGTCATTCAATAATATTTTTCAATTTTTATTTAATACCCATCTGATTAAATTATGTTGGCCGTTATTAGTAGTAATGAAGGCCAAAATGTACTGGGTGTTGGAATTATTCTCTACGTCCAAATTATCCACTACATTATGATCCTGACTAGAAATTGCCGTATTCTCATTACCATTACGTGAATTATTAAATGTACTTTTATTATTATGATCATTATTAAACAAAATGGGCCGGTAAAAAACATTCTCCCTTTTATTCATAACTTCCATTTTAAGCTCACTCAACAGATCTGGTGGATATCCCCTCCTTGAGAACATATCACACAGTAATTCACACTCCTTAATGAATTCAGTTTCCTCAGACACCATCCTTGCAGGTCTCACCAGCTCACCCTTCACCACTGATCTCTTCTGGTGATAAGGGTGTGCGCTAGTGAAGTGAAAGAATGTGTAAGAATATGTCGGTTTTCGATAAATTGTTGACACATATATGTTGTTGATTCTGTCTTTCATTAAATAAACAGCCAAATAAGAAAGTTCCTCATGACTCACATCCTAAGTAAACTTTATATAAATAATACAACTCAATTTTTTTAATCAATAAACTCTGATAGCTCGTGTTCAGTCCCCTTCCAGATGATACAAATGTCATCCAGGTACCTTGTATATAATCCTGGTTTACTGCTACATTCACTAGTTAGTAAAAAATTATGCTCCCAATGTGCCATCACCATATTGGCAAAGACAGCCCCACATGGTGAGCCCATTGCTACCCCCGTGTTCTGTAGAAAATACCTGCCTTCAAAATATATATAATTATTCCTAAGGATCAGGTCTAATAATACTTCATATAAATATAATTTGCTGTGAGAAGCACTTTTCTCATGCAAAAACTCCCAAACCCACTGAATTCCCAGTCCTTGGGGTATGACAGTGTTCATATCCTTGACATCTATGGTGACTAATATGTCTGTCTCAAAAAATTGCAAATTGTTAATAATACTCAAAAAGTGCCATATGAATCTTTACAGATTTGATTTTCGCTTTCTAAATAACCCTAAAAGTTCGGTCCAGATATTTAGCACATCCTGATGTAATTGAATTCCTACCATCTACTATAGGACACATTGGAGGATTATCCACAGATTTGTGTATTTTAGGTCCACCGAACAGGGAAGGAATTCTAGGGGAAGCCATATTAAGATAATTAAACTCATCCACTGATATTGTGCCTTTTATAAAAAGGTCATTCAAAATATGATACATTTTCTTTTTAGCTACATTCATTTCATTAAGAGAAACTTCCTGATAAGCATCTGTAGTCAATATATCAAACATTCTGGTGGTGTAATCACAAATGCCCATAGCTACTAAACCTCCCCCTTTATCATGCTTCACAAGCCTTATTTTTTGTTGTTTCAAAAACTGTATTATTTCATATTCCGCCGTTGTAGTATTAAATTGAATTTTACTTCTCTTTGATTCATTTCTAATATCCAGTTCACATACTTTTTCAAAAACTTGTACAGTAGGATGTAATGGGGGGTTAAAAGTGCTTGGAATATTATGTGACAGGAGGTTAACAGTGCTTAGAATAACATGTGTAGCCCAAGTGTTACATTCAGTAGTAAACAACAACTTTAAGTTGACTTTCCTAAGAAACTTCTTTAACTCTATCAAAACATTTGGTACATTCAATTTAGTATCAGGTACAAATATTAGCCCTTAGATAGTAAATCAGCCATCTCTGTGTTAGAAAAATTGTACATTATAAAATCACATTCAGTACTCATGTTTTTTTTTTTAAAAAACACAATTAAGTATGGTGTTTGACTGATCTGTACTAAAAAGTCCATCCAAAGAGTCATTACTGTTGAAATATACATCCAAAGAGTCATTCAAATGTTCAGAAGTAGTCATTGCTTTCTTCACAAAAAAATGTTTGCTGAAATTAATTCCAATGCCTGTTGTTTCTCTGTGCTGCTTTTTTCAGTGGGGGTTGTGGCCATTTTGTAGTATTCCTTTACTCCCCCTGGTAAGCTGTTTAAAAATCTGAATGGTGAGTTTCCACAAAATTGGGCTCATTTTGATGGGCTGGTTAGTTTTCTGCTTAATCCTTTCGGACCTTCTCAGGTTAGGAAAGTGTTGGTTCTGCCATTGCTGCACATTAGAAGCTGCTTCCTCATCATCTGGACAGTTCTCATGCAAGTCATTGGTCACATGGTTCCCTTCAGGAGAAGAACACTGTAAATCTTCTAACTGGTCAGTCCTAAAACAACTACCCCTAGAAGAAGCTGTAGCTTACTTCAATAATAAATTTCTTGAAATCTTGGATTATCATGCTCCCATAAGCTCCATCAGAGTAAAATCAAAAATTGCACCATGGCTTACTAATGAAACCAAATCTAAAATTCCCCTTAGAAATAAAGCCTGGACCTTATGGCACACCACAACTCCCCTAGAAGAAACTAGGTATCGCCACCTAAGAAATGAAACCAAAAGATCTGTCTTACTTGATAAGAAAAACTATTACTTCCATTTACAACAGAAAAATCATAACAACCCCAAAAAATTCTGGGCAAGTATAAATAAACGAATCCACCCAGGCCAAACCTCCACCCCACCCCCTGCAGCCACCTTTGATAAATTACCCAAGAATGTTGCGAACATCTTCAATTGCTTTTTCACTGAGACCATCCAATCCCTAGCAAGTCAACTACCCCTAACTCACCTATTACAAATCTCTCTACTTCTAATTCCCAACTCTCTTTTAGATTTCGTCCAGTTGATACTTCATTTATTCAAGCTCTAATCAAAAAATGAAAACCCACGACCTTGGCAGCCGACCGTCTCCCCGCTGAGTATCTGCAAAAAGCTGCTGATGCTATAGCCTATCCTATTTCCATTCTTATCAACTGGTCCATAGCTGAAGCCTCTATCCCCTCCACCTGGAAGACATCCTGTGTGATTCCACTCCATAAAGGTGGAAGTTCCACCGAACTATCCAATTTTCGTCCAATAGCCATACTGCCTCCACTTGCCAAAGTTTTGGAAAAATGTATCCATAAGCAGTTAATGCATTATCTTATCCAAAATAATTTACTGTCTAACTCCCAGTATGGTTTTAGGCCTCATCACTCCACCACTACAGCTCTGCTTGCTTTCTCTAATACTATAAATCATAACCTTAGTAATAACAAACTATCCTCAGCCCTCTTCCTAGACCTATCCAAGGCATTTGATATGGTCGATCACCACCTACTAATCCACACCATAAAAACTACCTACTTAGACATGACAGTTCTCCATTGGTTCCAATCTTATTTGAATAGCAGGCAGTACTGTGGCAGAATTAACTATCTGCCCTCTTACCTAATGCTCTGGGAGTTCCCCAGGGATCCATATTAGGACCCCTTTTTATTTTCTATATTCATTAACGATCTCCATACTGTCATACCTTGCATACAGTATGCAGATGACTCCACTCTGATATGTTCAGCTTCCTCTCAGTCAGATCTGTGATCAGAATCTCAGTTAACTTTTAACACAGTTGAAAAATGGCTTTCTGACCATTGTCTGATCTTAAACCCTAATAAAACTAAGCTGCTACTTTTTACCCCCACCCATAGGACTAATCCCCTATCATTTTCTATATACTCTAACAATGGCACCACAATCTCTCCTGACACCCATGCAACACTATTAGGAGTTAATATCTACAATAACCTTAAATTCGACATACACATTAACAAAACTATTAAAATCATTAATAAAAAACTAGGGTCACTTTACAAGATCAAGCCTTTCCTTACCATTAGCCCCTCAAACTGCCATTGCCCACTCTCATTTACTTTCAACTTTACTATATGCTTCTCCTGTAATGACTAACCTAGGTAAAATGGAACTCAATAAATATCAGTTTGCTACAATCACGTTGCCAGATTTGCCACTGGCATGCCTTACAAGACACATCATTGTACCAATCTAAGATCTCTTGGGTGGCTGGAATTACCTTCCCTAATCCATCTGATAGCTGCCTACAAACTTTTACACCAAATGGGAAAAAAAAACAGCACTGAAACCCATAATCTGCCCCCTAAAGCAATCTGAACACACTTCGATCTTCAAATAAACTACTTGTCCAAACTATTAAAGCTAATAACGTAGCTGGTGCCTCTCTGTTTACTAACTATGTAGGTAAAATTTGGAACTCCCAGCAAATATTACCCTAGAACCCTCCATAAGACAATTCAAGCATAGTTTAAAACTATACCTTAAATTACACTGGACTTGCTCATGTTCTAAACCTAATACATTCTATTATTGTAAAGGAATTACTCCAGTGTTTCTCAGTACCTTTGAGACTTATAGACCTCAATTTATGTAAAACTGTTGATTACTAATGTATCTTTTGCTATTCTTTAATACTTTGTAAATATTGTTTTTGTGCCTTATTTTTGTATGCCTATTCTGTTTTATGTAGTAAATCATGTATTTATTTGCATTTTGGAGCTTTTCGCCCTGGGCCTCCACTATATATCCAGTAGGACTATCCCGGTCAACAAATGTAAAATAAATAAATAAATTTGCTGTTGTTGAGCAGCAGAATACCGTAATTGCTGCTGTTGAGGAGGATAAAAAGTTTGCTGGTGTTGTAAAGGCTGAAAAGATTGTGTGGAGGCAAAGGATATGCTCTTCCTTTTTTGTAATCATCATTGTCCCTGCTGAGTTTTTTTTACTACTGCTCATTTTTTCAAGCTGTTGTTCTATGCTATGAAAAATGTGCATATGTTTCGCTTTAATACTTTCGTATTCATTATTATTAGTCAGTTCACAATCCAATTTATTTAGATCTTGAGAAAGATCATCCATAAGACGTTTGTTATGTCTCACTAAGATGGTAAGAAATTCACAACCCACATTGTTAAAAAAATTCTAATAATTCACGATGTAACGGGGAATTATGTTCAAGATCAGTCGGATATCTCCAAATGCGCAAGCCCTTTGGGACTTGCTTACGTTGTACACACTCCTGTAAATAATTGTTCTCCACTTGGAGCTTCTTATATTTCATCATTTTATAGTCCAAATGGTCTAGAATATCATGCACATTGTCCTTAGCCAATTGAGTTTGTAACAAAGTCCACATTATTATGTAACCATTCATTAAAGTTAGGAATGTTACATTAGTAAACATAAGAACATAACAGTTCTGTGTAAAATTAACCTGACGTTCATGTTGACTTGTTTGTCCATAACGCCATTGTGTCTAGCACCCAAGTTCTTATCTGTAGTACTAGGACCAGCTTGCTGTCTTTTGTCTTGTACATTACTGTTGTTGAAGGTAGTGCTCAATGGTACAACAGTAGAACCAGTATTAGAATTACATTACTGTGCACCTATATTCTCATGCTTGCCAACAGACTGTGCTAAAGCATCCACCTTATCAGTGAGCTGCAATATTAATGAAAAAATACAACATAAGCGCTAGCATATAAAAGATATTTTATGTGGCATATGAAAAGAACAAAGTAAAAATAATAGTGTATGAGTGGTTACATCAGGAAATAGACATAAAAAGTGGTATTAGGTTGTCAAGTTAAGTAGCATTTTATTTGCATTAGTTATGAATGTAGTTGTTAGTAAAATCAATACTTTATTAAAAGTAGCAGAATACACCAGATGTAAGAAGGAGTTAGAATACCAATAATACTCTCATATGCAGATCATATAATTGTAGGGACAAAGAATGAAGAAAGGAAGTCGTTAAGCACCTAAATAAGTATTTGGAGGCTATAGGTATGTGTATAAGTGCAGATAAGAGTAGGAGAAGAAGGTATGATCGTGAATATTCAGTTCAACAGGAAAGAAATAAAAATATTAGGTATAACATCTGGGAATTAAATGGTAAAAAACAATGGGAAAATAATAACTACATTAAGAAATATATGTGCATTCTGGAGAACTTATAAATTATCATACAGAAAGGCAGAGCATGTAGTAAATGCAGTGCTAATGAGAGCATGCCAAAGTATGAAAAAGAAATGACAATTGAGTTCTCATTTATATGAGGTCAAGGTTGAATCCAATGAAATGAGGAATTCTTTATACCAGCAATTTATATAAGGGACTGAGATGGACAAGAGAAGAAACAGGACCAATAAGAAGAAGAATAACAAAAGAAAAACTTTCTCCCTTTCCTCTTTACTTTGTGTTCTGACTGAGCTGATAAGTATACTTTTGGCACTTTTTAACTGTTCAGGGTTGAATTAAACAACAATTGAATTCAGTTCATAATACAGTTTGAATAAATTGCTTTAATATTGCTATGCACTCAAGTGTGCTAGCCTGCACTGCATTTGAATTGTTTTTAGTGCTGTTTTAGCTGTTTTTCTGTAAAAAAAAAAAAAAAAAAAAAAAAAATCTAAGCATGTTTCTGTAACTAGTCTAGTCCAGTTACACATTTGCTGTATCCAGTACTGTTTGTAAGCTTCTGAGCCCCCAAAGCCTTTCTGTGTTGGAGGGAAGCCTTTTAGCTTATCAGTGGGAGTGGTAAGCACTAGGTAACCTATCGACCACAAGAGTGGTTTCTGGCCCAGAAATTGTAGTTTATTGGCCGTTTGGGTAGTTTTTCAATCTCTTTCAACTTTCAGGTCTAAAAGCCCACGTTTGCACTTGTTTCCTGCCTTTCCTGTAGGTAGTCTAATCCAGGTACAGTTTTGCTGTATCCAGGACTGTTTGTAAGCTTTTGAGCCCCCCAAGCTTTTCGGTGTTGAGGGAAGCCTCCTAGCTTATCAGTGGGAGTGGTAAGCACTAGTAGGCTATCTACCACAAGAGGAGAGGAGTGGTTTCTGGCCCAGAAATTGTACTTTATAGGCTATTTGAGCACTTTTTCCATCAACTTCAACTTTCTGGTTTAAAAGCCCACATTTGCACTTGTTTCTCACCTTTCCTATAAGTTGTCTAGTCCAGATACAGATTTGCTGTATCCAAGATTGTTTGTAAGCTTCTGACCTCCCCAAGCCTCTCTGTGTCGGACGGAAGCCTTCTAACCTGTCAGTGGGAGTGATAAGCACTAGGTAGGTAGCCTGTCTCCCACAAGAGGAGTGGTTTCTGGCCCAGAAATTGTAGTTTATTGGCCATTTGGGCAGTTGTTTCCATCTCCTTCAACTTTCTGGTCTAAAAGCCCACGTTTGAGCTTTTCCCACCTTTCCTGTAAGTAGTCTAATCCAGATACATATTTGCTGTATCCAGGACTGTATGTATGCTTCTGAGCCTCCCAAGACCTTCTGTGTTGAGGGAAGCCTTGTAGTTTATCAGTGGGAATGGTAAAGCACTAGGTAGCCTATCTACCACAAGAGGAGTGGTTTCTGGTCCAGAAATTGTAGTTTATTGGCTGTTTGAGCACTTTTTTCCATCTCCTTCAACTTTCTGGCTTAAAAGCCCACATTTGCACTTGTTTTCTACCTTTCCTACAGCTAGTCTAGTCCAGATACAGATTTGCTGTATCCAAGACTGTAAGCTTCTGAGCCCACCAAGACTTTCTGTGTTGAGAGAAGCCTTCTAGATCATCAGTGGGAGTGGTAAGCACTAAGCAGACTATCTACAACAAGAGGAGTGGTTTCTGGCCCAGAATTTGTAGTTTATTGGCTGTTTGGGCAGTTTTTCAATCTCTTTCATCTTCCTGGTTTAAAAGCCCGCATTGCGCTTGTTTCCCGCCTTTCCTGTAACTAGTCTAGTCCAGATACAGATTTGCTGTATCCAAGACTGCATGTAAGCTTCTGAGAGATGCCAAAGTCTGTTCTTCAATTTTTCCCATAGATCTCCTAGTTCGCTCCTCTCCTGCACTTTTACTAGCTTATTAGTCTAGCACTTTACCATACCAGACTTCTTGTAGCACATAATAGTGCTACCAGCACTAATGTTCTATAAGGAAACCGCTCCAGTACAGGCATGTCTAAAGGTCAGTTCCCTGTGCTTTCTCCTGTTAACCTGGTGAACTTGGGTATCCTGAGGCAATGTAGCAAATGCTTCATGTACACTGACAACCTGCTAACACTCAGACTTGTGAGAGATGCACTTATGTATCCAAACTGGAAGCCACGCACTCTCTAGCCAAGACCAGAATAGCTGGTCAAGATGAAGAGGTCAACACTTGCACTACACAACATGAAACACACAGCCCTCCAGAACACACACCAGCATTGCCTTCACATAAAAACGCAAACCACACACCCACCTACATGGAAGCTCTCAATAAGAATCTACCCAAACAGCAGAGACCTCCAAGGCAGAAACGCACTCGACCACCACAACACTAATCACGACACATGTAACTCTCCTAAACAGTGTGCCACTCAACCAAAGCCCCTAAGGCAAAACAGCATGCCCAGCACACTAGTCATAGGTGACTCGATAGTGAGGCACATTGATGTCCCACTCACTAGGTTAAATAAGGAGA
Organism: Protopterus annectens; assembly: GCF_019279795.1. Classification (NCBI taxonomy): domain Eukaryota; kingdom Metazoa; phylum Chordata; order Ceratodontiformes; family Protopteridae; genus Protopterus; species Protopterus annectens. Next base: position 1,624,538,400 of record NC_056739.1, read on the forward strand.
AAGTAACAGTCAGGTGCCAGGATCCGCCATATAATGCATGCACTCAGGTCCCTCAACAACAGGTACAAATATGACTCTGTCATTGTACATGTAGGTGTGAATTACCTGAGAAGTACCTCCCTGGACTACATGAAGAGACATGGAGGAGCTCTTGGATTATGTAGCCCAGATGGGTATGGCCCTAGCCCTGAGCAGCATCATACCATCACCCAGAATGATACCACAGTACAAGCAGAAAATGATTGATTTCAACAAATGGCTAAGTTTCTGGTGTCATTCTAAGGGTATCCAGTATCTGTCTGCCTGGGATGACATGACTGACAGACCTCGATGCTTTGCCAGAGATGGCCTGCATCTGTCACCCTTGGGCTTCTGGATACTGGCCAAGGCTATTGCCACCCGTATAGTTCCTTTTTTAGATGGTGTTCCAAAGACCAAAATACCACCATAACAGCTACAAACAAATGCAATATGAGAGTCATGCTACTCAGCGCTAGAAGTATAAATCTCAAAATGCACTCACTCGAAGCACTCCTTAAAATAGAGAACATCAACATTTGTGGTGTTAACAGAGACCTGGTTCGAGGCAGCAGAAAGCACCCCTGCACTACCAGGCTATAACTCATTTCACACCTTTCGGCTCCAGAACTTGGACCAAAGCTCCAAAGGTGGTGGTGTTTCCATATTCATAAAGGATGTGCACAGCTCCAAGCCGGTAGCCCAACATACTACATCAGAGATACTTCAGGTGCAGCTAACATTGGGCAAAAGTGATTCAGGTCATAGCCTGTTATAGGTCCCCAACCATATCCCAAGACACTCACTCCACATTTCTAAGCACCATGGAGAATATTAGGGTCCAACCTAACACACTCATACTGGGTGACTTCAACTACCCCTCCATTAAGTGGGAAAACTACTCATGTACCAATACACATGCCCAATGTTTCCTGGAATTCATTAATTCCAATGCCCTGGACCAGCTCGTTCTTACCCCCACTAGAGGTAACAACATCCTTAACCTGGTCATTACTAACATGGGCAACCGTTGTTCTACACCAATAATCAACTCCTCCCTGGTTAGATCCGACCACAAACTAATCACCTTGGAAATCCCCCCCCCCCCCCCCCCACAGAAAAGTAACTACCATGAAAAACTTCTCCAAAGCTAACTTTGGGCTCCTAAGAACAGAGTTGACTAACTTCACGGCATCCATGCAAATGGAGAATAGTTGCATGACGGCCGAATCATACACCAATGCACTGTACAAACATGTACACAAATGCATGGATCTCGCCATTCTCAATAGAACCAAGATGCTCTCCTCCAAAAAAAGGAAGCCAATTTGGTGGTCCCCTGCCATAAACAAACTCTACAACAGAAGGAGGAAACTGATGCGGAATAAGGTGAAGTCCCAAAACTGGAAAACTCCCTTGTCAGCCTCAACAAAATGTTGAGATCCCTCATCAAATCCTCTAAAGCTAGCTATGAAAACAGAATTGCAGCAGATAGTAAAGACAACCACAAGGCCTTCTATAGTTATGTAAAGAACCTCCACAGCAATACCCAGATTTGCTTTGAGCTACTGGACAACAGTACCTCCTATACCGAGCCAACATATATTGCCAATATACAGGCCAACAGATTCAGTGCCAACTCTTCCCCTCTCCCCCCCCCCTAAAGGACCAATCACAATACCAGTAGATTGCCAGGCACTCAGTATTACTGCTGCACAGGTTAAAACAGCACTGTCCAAGGCCAAAAATACAGCTTCTATGGGATATGACAATATCCCTGGCTGTGTTCTACATGAACTGCAGAGTGAAATGGCACTTCACCTGTGTGCCCTGTTCAGTCACAGCCTCACCACATGCTTTGTCCCTACTGAAGGGCACACTGCTATAGTCATCCCTCTCCACACAGGAGGAGCGACTACAGACCATTGGAACTATCGCCTCATTACCCTGACAAGTCTGATATGCAAAGCTATGGAACGCATCATCATGGACATAACAAATAAGGATATAGGGAATCTCCAAACTCTGGATCCGACACAGTTTGGTTTTGTGAAGGGTAGATCAGGCCTGCTCAACTTGGTCGACTTTTCTGAGTCAATCACCAGAGCTGTGGATGAAGGCAAGGGGATCTGGCCAAGGCCTGTGATTCCATTTGCCACTCAGGAATCATAAAAAAGCTCACTAAGCTAGGCATCAACCCCTATATCACTAGGTGGGTTGCAAACTGGCTCACAGATAGAAGCCACAGTGTGAAAATAGCTGACTCCAACTCAGATTGCTGACCAGTCACGAGTGGAGTCCCACAGGGATCAGTCCTGGGTCCTCTCCTGTTTGGTATCTACTTCTCAGGAGTCCAGTCCAATATGAAAGGACTCTGGTTGACAAAGTTCGCAGACGATTGTAAGTTGGGAGCCATTATTAATTCCCCAAGTGATGCTGACATCCTACAGAAAGGCCTCACTGAGACCAACGACTAGTGTCAGAACCATGGCCTTAAGCTCAATGCCAAAAAATGTGTCATCCCCTTTGGGAAAAACCCAGTTCCCATGAACTACCACATCAATGGCAGTCCACTGAACACAGAAAGAGATCTGGAAACACAGGATGACAGCAACCTCTCTTTTGACCACCACAGTACCACTGTGGTCAGAAAGTCCTTCTATGTGGCACATCTCATTACTAAGGGTTTTACATCCAGGAAGAAAGAGGTCATTGCCTCCCTCTACTTTTCCCTCATTAGGCCAATCATTGTGTAAAATGCCCCATTTGGCATGTACCTCACTAGACACCTGCAACTGGAGAGGCCACAAAAGTACCTCACAAAGAGGATCCTAGGCCTTAAACACTTGTCCTATATGGACAGAGTAAAAAAAAAACTCCAACTATTCTCGGTCTCATATCACCTACTTAGAGGCGATCTCTGCTTGACTTATAAAGCCATGTCTGACCCAGCTCTGTTAGAAATGCTACATCTAAAGAAATTCCAATCCCTCCATACTACACACTCTAGAGACTTCACCCTCATTACCACAATCACGTGCTGGAGGGACAGGTTCATAACCCAGAGACTGCCCATACATGTCAAACAGAGCACCTCACTGGCCTCCTTCAAGAGAAACCTTGATGAGTGGATGGAAAATAGAAAATTCACCCTGGGGATCACTCCAGTGGCTCTACTCGACAGAGGTACTGGAAACTAAGGTCGGGTGGCACGATGTCAGGGTAATCCTATGGGCTAGGCTTGTAAAGGCTCCAGGGCCATTAGCTTAGTACACACCTATGAACATGGTCTGTGTTCAGCAGAGGTAAAAGAGAAAAAAATGAATGGATTGGAAAATTTAAGAGTATCAAGATAAAATAATATTGAGGAAAATAAAGATGAGAAGTAGAAGAAAATAGGAAATTATGTTATTTAAATACAATAAAGTATTACTATTGTGTCTAGCCATTGAAAAATACTGAGAAAAAAGTGATAAAAGGTAAAACAGTATAGAAAGAAAATATGTAGAATATAAAGTTTTTTTATGGAGATTATCAACAAAAATGAATACGCCATGGAAAACAACAGAAGAAAGAACATATAATTACTGTGGAGAAGCTGAAACAGCAGAACATATGTTTTTAAAATGTAACAGGATAAAGAAATTATGGGAAAAATATGTGAAGAGAATATGTTGGAAGGAGTTACAAAAATGGAGTATATAAATATGGACATGTTAGAATACGGATATTACAAAGGATAAGGAATGGAAGAAGTTAAAAATGTTGTACATTATATGGACAATACGGAATGAATGCCTGCGATCAACTATAATGGAAAATGGACACTGGCAGAAATATTTAAAAAAAAAAAGACATCGGTTATGGGAAAAGGAGTGGGGGGGGGTCATAAAATTAATACATAAGAAAAGTAACGTACAGTTATATGAAGCCACATAAATGACAAAATAATGACTTTAGAAATTGTAAATAATTGAAAGTAGTGCATGTTATGTAAATGATGTAAATATTGTGGACAATGTATCTAATAAAGGACATCTAATCTGCTGAGGGCATTTCCACGATCGTGGATTTCCTGCTTCTGTTCCAAGCACAGTGGATGCTTGGAGAAGCAGGGAGGGAAAGGAATTGAGCCACAGGAGCTTTGTTGTGGCATGTCAGTTTCAGGTTCATAGGTTCATACTAGGCTATCTGCCCTAGGGCATTTATAAGCCTAGCCAGAGTGTGTGTGGCTTTCACCACCCCTTAGGATGAGAATACTATACCCATTAGTTTGCTGTGCCTCTGTCCAGCAGTGACACAGAGATGATTCCCGGGGTAAACCTATGATCTCCCATCCACTCGTCAAGATTTCTCTTGAACAGAGTCAGTGAGGGGCTCTGCCTCACATGGACTGGGATTCTGTTCCATAGTGTAGGGAGTCTCTGGGTGATGAATCTGTCCCTCCAGCACGTCCTATTTATATCCGTGTTGAGGTTTAAGTCTCTTGCTCTCTTGGCTCTGGTGGATTTGGATTTTTTGAGGTGGAGCATGTCCATTAATTCCGGGTTGGACATGGCCTTGTATGTCAGGCACAGATCACCCTCTGAGCAGAGGGTATGCGACTGAATAGAGCTGGAGTTTCTTCAGTCGGGCATCGTATGACATATGTTTGAGCCCCTTTATCCTTTTGGTGAGGAACTTTTGGGGTCTTTCCAACTGCTGCAGGTGTCGGGTAAGGTACATTCCGAATGGGGCGTTGTACTCAATCATTGGTCTGATAAGTGAAGAGTACAGGAGTACAATGACCTCTCCTGATCTGGATGTGAATCCCTTCATGATCAGGTGGGCAATGTAGAAGGTCTTCCTAACCACTTTGGCAATGTGAGTGTCAAGAGAGGTTACTGTCAACTTGGGTCCCCAGGTCCCTGATAACTTCTTCCGTGTTTAATGGATTACCACCTATGTGGTAATTAGGGGTTACCTTGTTTTTCCCAAAGGGTATGACTATACATTTTTTGGCATTTAGCTTAAGGCCATGGCTCTGGCACCAGTTATCCATTTCTATGAGAACTCTCTGGAGGATGTCTGTGTCTGATGGAGTGTCAATTATGGTGCCCAGTTTGCAGTCATCTGCAAATTTTGTCAGCCACAATCCCTCTATGTTTGCCTGTACTTCAGAAAAATAAATGCCGAACAAGAGGGGGCCCAGGACTGAGCCCTGTGGGACACCGCTCATGACCGGCTTAGAGTCTGACATGGCACCAGCAACTCTAACCCTGTGTGTTCTGTCCTTGAGCCAGTTTGCAACCCATCTTGTGACACATGGGTTTACATCTAAGCTGGTGAGCTTTTCTATGATGCCCGAGTGGGGTATTGTGTCAACGCTTTTGCTAGGTCAAGGTAGGCTGTGTGAACTGCCTTACCCTCATCAATGGCCTTAGTGACTGTTTCGAAAAAGTCGACCAAGTTCAAGAGGCAGGATCTGCCCTTGACAAAGCCAAATTGGGTAGGATCCAGTGTCTGTAGGTCCCCAATGTCTTTATTTATGAGTTCCATTATGATCCTCTCCATAGCTTTGCAGACAAGGCTCGTCAAGCTTATGGGGCGGTAATTTCCAGGGTCCATAGAAGCACCACCTTTGTGGAGTGGGACCACAGTTGCCGTACGCCATTCTTTGGGTACGTATCCTGTAGTAAGGCTAAGATTAAACAGCAGCCTTATGTGTGGGTTTAGTTCCTCATTGAGTTCGTGTAGCACACAGCCGGGGACACCGTCTGGTCCCATTGATGCTGTGTTTTTTGCTTTAGAGAGAGCAGTTCTCACCTGGGCATCTGAGATGTTTGGGAGGCTAGACTCTGGTGGGATAGATATTTCTCCTTTGGGGGAGGGAGGGAGAAATTTGCACTGAACCTGTCTGCCAGTATGTTGGCAATGTCTGTGGGTTCAGTGATTTTTTTTATCATTTTGGACTAATTCTGAGCATATCTGGGAGTTTTCACCCAGGTTTCTAACATAGCTAAAGAAGGCCTTATGATTGTCTTTTGTGTCATTAGCGATTTTTCTCTCAAAGTTGGCCTTGGATGATTTTATGAGTGATCATAGTTTTTGCTAGTATTGATCAGAGATGCCTTCCCTTTTAGGGATTTTGCTCTGTCATGTAGTAGCTTTCTCCTCTTGTTGTAGAGTTTGTTTATGGCTGGGGTCCACCAGACCGGGCGCCTGCCTTTGGTGGAAAGGGTCTTGATTTTATTAGGGATTGCTTGATCCATACATTCCTGGAGGTGCTCGTAGAAGGCATTTGTAAGGGTTTCAGCAGCGTGGGTTGTGGTTTCCACTGGCTCGGGCGCCTTGAAGGATACCACTCCAGTCTTAAGAAGTGTGAAGTTTGCTTTTGAGAAGTTCTTCACTGCGGTGTTTTTTGTTGGGTGTGGGGGCGGGATGTGGATCTCCAGTGAGATTAATTTAAGGTCTGATCTCACCAATGAGGGATATACTTCCGGTGTGGAGCATTTTGTCCCCATGTTTGTGATGATCAGGTCTAGTATATTTTCTCCTCTTGTGGGAATGGTGACTAGTTGTTCCATAGCATTTGAGTTTATGAACTCCAGGAACCTTTGGGCTAGGGTGTTGGGGCTTGAGTAATGTTCCCAGTCTATGTTTGGGTAGTTGAAGTCACCCAATATGATGGTGTTTGGAGAGACATTCATACTCTCCAGTGTCTTCAGGAAGGCTGTGTGGGTTTCCTGAGTTTGAGAAGGTGGTCTGTAGCATGCTACAAACTGTAGGGCAGTTTTACCTATGGTTAATTGCACCTGGATGGTCTCCGATGCTTCGTGCATTGCCACTAACCTGGAGGTGTGGGTATCCTTTATGAATATGGATACTCCCCCTCCTTTTGTGGTTCGGTCCGGATTTTGGGGCCAGAACGCATGATATGAGGTATAACCTGATAGTGCTGGGGTGCTCTCAGGAGCCTTGAACCAGGTTTCAGTCACAGCACAGACATCGATGTTCTCCATACTGAGGAGGGCTTCGAGGGCGTGCATCTTGAGGTTTAGACTTCTGGCATTGAGCAGTATTACCCTTAGTTTTTCTCCATTTTTGTTTTCTAGGGCGGTAGGTTTATCATTTGAGCCTTGCCTAAAAAGGCACTATGGGGGTGTCAAGAGCCTTTGCCAATATCCGGAAGCCCAGGGTGACAGGTGCAAGCCATCCCTTGAAGCAGCATGGCTTGTCAAGCATGTCATCCCAGGCAGACAGACATTGGATCCCCTTAGAATGACACCAGTAATTAAGCCAATTATTAAAGCTGATCATTTTGTCTCTGTATTGTGGCATCATTCTTGGTGAGGGTAGGATACTGCTCAGGGTCAGGGTCATACCGGCCTGGGCTACATAATCTGAGAGCTCCTCTATGTCTCTTTTCATGTAGTCCAGGGAGGTATGTCTCAGGTCGTTCACACCGGCATGGACAATGACTGAGTCATACTTGTACTTGCTGTGGAGTGACCGGAGTGCTTGTGTTATGTGGCGGATTCTAGCGCCTGACAGGCAGCTTACTGTGATCTTTTCCTTGTTCAGCCTGGTGAGTGGGACGTCAGTGTGTCTGACTATGGAGTCACCTATAACAAGTGTGTCTGGCATTGTGTTTGGCCTTAAGGGCTGTGACTGTTTAGCACACTGACTTTGAGAACTATGTGTTGCATGTCTTATGTCTTGAGGTGGCAGTTGCTTGGGTGTCTGCTTTGGAGGCCTCTGTAGTTTTGGTAGATTTTTGATCAGTGCCTCTGAGTATGTCTTTGTGTGTTTATGTGTTTGTTTTGCAGTTGTGATAGTTCTATGTGAAAGTGGGTATGTGGTGTGCGTGGTTTCCTTCTCCTCCTGTCTGGTCTTGCCAGTCCTGAGTTGAGAGAGCTCAGCCTCCAGTTTGGCTATATAGTTGCATCTCTCACATGTATTTGTGTTTTGTGGGAGAAGGAGTGGGTTGTCTGTGTACATGAGGCAATTGTAACATTATTGTGTTACACTGAAGAAGGCTGTTGGCCGAAACTAGTCTGTTATGGACACAAGTATTGAATAAATTTATTGAACTCTGTGCTGCCTTGCTGGTCTATTTGGTCAATTTGGATACATGGTTTGGACCGTGCAAACCCCCTTGCATAGGACTTGGTACGTGCCGCAATTGTAACATTGCCTCAAGATGCCCAGATTCACCAGCTGAACAGGAGAGGACGCTAGCAACTGACCCTTCGACATGCTAGAAAAAGTGAAAAAGTTTGCTGTGTAACTGAGTCAGAAGGGACCTATAGGAAAATGGGTACTCAAGGGGATTCTAGGCTAATGTAGTACTTTGTTTAGTATATAAGTACTTTACCTATATAAAAATGCTTTAGGAGCAAGTGCTGAGCTTTTGAGATAGAGAATAGACTGTTTAAATTGCAAGTAGAGAATAGACTGTTTAGATTGCAAGTAGAGAAGTTGTAAGGGAAAAATTGAAGAGCAGACTTTACGGAGCCAGAAATAGTTTAACCTTGTTTAACCGGCGCTGCCCGATGGTGCTCTATGGGCAACTCCACGCTAAAGCGGGCTTTATAGCAGGGGGTTGAAAAGAGCTAGGAATTGACCCAAAATGGCCAATAGACTACAAGTTTCTGGCTGGAACCACTGCTCTAGGGACAAATAGGCTGCTCAGTGCTCCCCACTACCACTGGTGAACAAAGAAGCTTCCCTTTATCCAAATAAGGATATGGAATAGCACAGGAACCAAGCCAAAGCCCAGAGATCAGCAAACTCTGAAAACTGGACTATTCTAGTTCAGTAAGGCGGGAAAACAAGATTTTTTTTTTTTGCAGAAAACAGAGGAAAAACAGACAGTAAATGCTATAAATGCTTTTAAACGGCTAGCGCACTTGAGTGTGTTAGTCTACAGGTAAAATTAAGCAACAAATAACTTTTTAAAAGTGCAAAACAGTTAATCAACACAAAAACAGTTTAAATAGAATGCAGAGTTGTATAAACAGGCGAAAATGCAGTCGCTAAGCAGTAAATAATCAAAAAGCCAGAAAAAAATACTTAAATCAGGAAAAAGTCACTCTTTTGCTCTCTGCTGCTTGTAGAACTCTGCAGGACACCACGAGGAGCTGTGCTGAGTTGAATACAAGCGAAAAAGCGCACTAAAGCGGGCTTTATTACTAGGGGCTTAAAAGAGCTAGGAATTGACCCAAAATGGCCAATAGACTACAAGTTTCTGGCTGGAACCACTCCTCTAGGGACAAATAGGCCGCTCAGTGCTCCCCACTCCCACTGGTGAACAAAGACGCTTCCTTTTATCCAAATAAGGACATGGAATAGCACAGGAACCAAGCAAAGCCCAGAGATCAGCAAACTCTGAAGACTGGACTATTCTAGTTCAGTAAGGCGGGAAAACAAGATTTTTTTTTTTTTTTGTTTTTTTCTTTTTTGCAGAAAACAGAGGAAAAACAGACAGTAAATGCTATAAATGCTATTAAATAGCTAGCGCACTTGAGTGTGTTAGCCTACAGGTAAAATTAAGCAACAAATAACTTTTTAAAAGTGCAAAACAGTTAATCAACACAAAAACAGTTTAAATAGAATGCAGAGCTGTATAAACAGGCGAAAATGCAGTCGCTAAGCAGTAAATAATCAAAAAGCCAGAAAAAATACTTAAATCAGGAAAAAGTCACTCTTTTGCTCTCTGCTGCTTGTAGAACTCTGCAGGACACCACGAGGAGCTGTGTTGAGTTGAATACAAGCAAAAAAGCGCTCTAAAGCGGGCTTTATTACAGGGGGCTGAAAAGAGCTAGGAATTGACCAAAATGGCCAATAGACTACAAGTTTCTGGCTGGAACCACTCCTCTAGGGACAAATAGGCTGCTCAGTGCTCCCCACTCCCACTGGTGAACAAAGACGCTTCCTTTTATCCAAATAAGGATATGGAATAGCACAGGAACCAAGACAAAGCCCAGAGATCAGCAAACTCTGAAGACTGGACTATTCTAGTTCAGTAAGGCGGAAAACAAGATTTTTTTTTGTTTTTTTTTCTTTTTTGCAGAAAACAGAGGAAAAACAGACAGTAAATGCTATAAATGCTTTTAAGCGGCTAGCGCACCTGAGTGTGTTAGCCTACAGGTAAAATTAAGTAACAAATAACTTTTTAAAAGTGCAAAACAGTTAATCAACACAAAAACAGTTTAAATAGAATGCAGAGCTGTATAAACAGGCTAAAATGCAGTCGCTAAGCAGTAAATAATCAAAAAGCCAGAAAAAAATACTTAAATCAGTTATAGCAAATACAGTTATAACAAATGCTCTGAAATATACTGTATATTTCCAAAATGTTTGAGAAGGACAGTCAGAACACAAGAAGGTTCAGGCGAAAGAGAAAAAAAAAAGTTTTGTTTTACTTTTTGAAAGGGAAAAAGGAGGAACAGAAGGCCTTATCAAATGTTCTCTCTGTATTAAGAAGAATGAGCTAATGACACTAGACTGGGAGGTGTGTCACAGTAGGGGCGGGCAACTGCAAAGCCACCAAGTATAAGAGCAAGACACCAACAGGGAGGGAGGGTGAGACAAAATAGCCTACAGAGATGGCAGTCAAGCCTTCTGAAATCATTTTGTGGATGTTGAATGTCAATAAGAGAGAGGAGAAGACAGGTGAGCCTTCTGATTGGCAGACAGGATGGAGTGAGTTGGGAAAGAAGGTATGTAAGCCTTCTGAGCGCAATGCTGTAACAGAAGGGAAAGAAAAGATGGTTGAGTCTTATTTTCATTTAAATGAAGCTGTGGAAAGAAGTGGAAGAAGAGAAAATGCAGTCAAGCCTTTTACTGATTCTGAGGATTTATTTCAACAGTGTTTGCTCAGGGAATAAGAGGAGCCAGCTAACAGATGTACTATATTACAACCCTGCAGTCGAGCGAGGTGCAGGATGATTTATTAATGGGCATGTTTAATACCAGTGAGCCAGAGAGTGGGAGGGAAACTTCTAGGGGTGACATTATGGATAAGATTCAACTAGAAGATACACAGAACATTTATGAAGAGATGGTGAGGGGGAACCAAAGAAATGAAAGAAGATAACAAGCAATGCAGGGACAAACATGAAGAAAAGCTTTACTATAGGAATTTCTAGTAAAGAAGATGAAGGAATGGACAGGTATAAAATTTGGGATAATATAATCATGCCTTTATGTACAAAGGCATCTGAGTTGAGAGCTTTTATTCACATTAATAAGGAAGCTTTCTGTGACATTACATTTGAGATTGGAGAGATTTTTAGATGAATATTAAAAAATAAAGCGCTATCCATGGGACAAATGCATCTTTAAAGCATTTGGCAGAGAAAGAAGAAGAAAAATACATACCCAGTTCAGAACAGAAGTATTAAAAGATAATTTAAAAGAACATATACAGAAAATATGTAAAACATTACAGACATTTTGAAGGTTTATGATAACAGAAGCTTATGGACAGGGGGATGGGATTGTAATGTGGTACTGAAAATGGACAATGAAATTATTATATATATTCTTAATATTATAAATGTAGGTGATATAAGTGTTGTGAAATATTAAGGTTAACCAAAAACTTTGTTTGTGGGACATCAGATCATTTAACCAGTAACTCTGAGAAAAAAAGATGTTACATGTGGGAAAAGGGGACATGATGCAAAAAATGTGTTTTGAAATGTTATATATGTAAAAAAAATGGTCATATGTGGATGGATTGTTATGAAAATTCAGATGTACAAGGAGAGTCAGACAATCAACAAAAAGAAAAGTGCAAGAATAAATGTACAGATCAAGCAACAGGGTGAGATGATAAAGATAAACAGAAATAAATAGAAGATGGTACACAAAATAACAAAGGCTTGCATTGGAATGTAGTAAAAGAAATGAAAAATTAAACTGGTAAAAGGGTAAGAAAAAGAAAATTTATAGGAACCAATATAAGAGAAAAAGAAAGGAAAAGGATAAACAGGGTAAATAAATCATTTAGTAATAATACTTAAAAAGGGATAATTGTAGATTAGTGGTTGTAAATGTAAATAGTATGAAAAACTTTGTTAGAAAATTAGGTATTTTGAAATGGTGTAAAAGACATGAAACAGATATTTAAAAAAGTTATACCTTCCAAGATAATTATAAGGATGAAAGAGCACAGACAGAAAGATTATGGAAAAGTAATGTGGTGTGGAATTTAGAAAGAGACTTGTACAGATATACGTATTTTATGTAAAGATTTTAGATACAATTTTGGTCATAATGAGTAGGGTAACAATTGTACATGTAAGATGGAAAGAATAAGTATACATAATTATTGCATTTTATGCATACATTACACATAAGGAAAGAGAAAACGTGTTTCCAAAAATTTTGGATTATATAACGGTAAGCATGGATAGCATAACTGTAGTGGATTTTAATTGTGATTTGAGAAGGAAATCGAAAAAATGTGGTGATGTGAATAAAATGTTAGAATTAATTAGATATGGAAAATTTAATTTATGGGGACCCACTTGATGAACATTTAGTAGAGGTGAGCATAGAACAGAACACATTAATCTGATATTGTTAATCCTCGTTCATTCCTTACGTGCGGGTATCGGTTTCGACCTCGGAACCAAGCCGGCCATCTTCCAAGCTCACGTCAGCTACAAACTCTTGAGCTAAAACTCTTACCCAGAATTCCCCTCTCCCTGCTACCTCAGATTTAATTTGCCACGTCGCCATTCGGTCGTGTCAAGCTACTTCTCTTGAGCTAAGTACAATATTTTTCTTCATACTAAATTCTAAAACAGCCTTTTCTCAGAGAAAAGTTATTAGATAGTTTTCTCTTACCTTATCACATTTAGAAACTATCCTTTCTTGAATCTTTTCAATTCCTTTCCTCCCTTTTACCACGAGGTAATTTCATTTTACCATCACTGGTAAACCCCCTTTCATTCTTACCTTCGGGTAATTCTTATACCATTGCTGGTATTTTTTCTGGGTTTCCTTCTTTCTTTCTAACATGGCAGATAAAAAAGGTAGTCCAGGATTTAAAAGATGTTTAGATTGTGGCCATAAATTACCTACTTCAGATTCACATTTCCTGTGTGTCTATTGCTTGGGTGTGCCTCATTTAACAGTTGACCCACCCTGCAGGATTTGTAATAATTTCTCTAACAGGACATTGATTGAGAGGAAAAATAAATTAATATTGAAAGGGCTACTTAAATCTCCTATTTCAGAGGCTATTTCTGGGTCAGAGGCTTCAACCCCTCCAAGATCCCATAAGAAAGTGTGATGAACATATAAAAGGCCAAGTCTCTTCCTTCGTCCCCTGCTCGGACCCCCAAGAACCGAGACCCAAGAAAGCTAAGCTTTCCAGTTCAGATTTGACTTCTTCGGCTCCAGCGCTTTCAGTACCTAGACCTTCGGCACCGAGGCCATTGGCGCAATCTGTGACTTTGGCACCGATTAGCATGTCCTTTACCGTATCGGTACTGAGGGGCTCCTCGGTTTAGACTTCTTTACTGGCACCGACTGTCCAGTCGATGCAGACTGTTATGACGTCGATGGCTTTTTCTATGTCCATTGCCTTTTCGGCTCTGACAACTTACCCGGCACCGACTACCCTCTCAGCACTGACCATTCAGTTATCGGTACCGATTTTTTCGGTTCCAGCCTTAGTGCCGACAACCACTTCAGTACCGACCTTATCGTCAGTGCAGACCATGACTTCGGCACCAATGATTTCCTCGGTGCAGACACCTGTAGTTCAGTCCTTTACAGCCCCATTGTTTTTACTGCAGACCTCCGAGGTGGGCACCGAGCTTGCTCAGTCTTTGGATAGACCTGACTCCCCCTCAGCTGTGTCCGTGAAATCCACTAGAAGCCTCTCTGAACATGATGTGTTGCATCTTGTGGATCAAGTGCTTTTGGCCAGAGGTTTCCCGCTCCCCAGGACCTACCCTTCCTCAGGAGGTGATCACCCTTTACCAAAGACCCCTACTTATTCTCCTCCTTCATTGCCTTTGAAGCCCCATGATATAACACAGTCTTCCCCCTCTATGGTTCCCTTTATGGACCACACTAAGGAGCCGCAGTTGCCTTTGTGGCAGGAGAGTTTTGCTACGACCCAGGATGTCAGCTGTGGCATACGTAATTTGGTGTTTCACAGCCATCCAGGGACTCCGAGTCAGCAGGCTGAGCCACTTAAGAGAGGGGTGACCCCTGCTCTGGGCACTCACCCCCTCTTCAGGTGGACTGGCCTTCCAGCTAATGGAGAAGGCTCTGGCGTCGGTTGGCGATCCTGTGCTATCACTCTCCCCGCCCTCCTCTGGACTGCAATGTACACGTGTCGCTCCTAGCGAATACCGGGTGCAAGGGCCTCAGGATATACTCCCATAGGAGACCCCTTTTGTGCTGTCCTCCCCAGCTTCACCCTCTGAGGAAGTTCATAAAAAGAGCTCATGCAATAGAAAGCACATGGACTCCACAGAGGAGTCCCTTACTGAAGACACAGACTTTGATGATGGGGAAGGGTCTCATCGCTCACCCTCTGAGGTATCTTTTGGTGATATTCTTGAAATTCTTAAACAGAGAGGTGACTGGCAGCCCTCTAACCCGACCTCCGAAGAGTCTGTGTTCCTGCAGGCCTTTCGCACCCGGCCCTCTACCTCCTGGGTTACTCCACCTGCCGGCGAACTGGTCCGGCTCATCATGCAGCATGCGTGGAAGGCTCCTGACACTGTTGAGGCCATTCCCCGGAGTCCAGATAAAATTTTGTCCCCTCCTACTACTGATCCCCATTGGTCCAAAGGTCTTCCTGTAGATGCTTTGGTGATGGCAGCTGCAACTAAAAAGGACCTGGCGGAAGAAGAAAGCCAGACTGTCCATCCGTGCAACAGAGAGTCCTGGGCTCTGGACAGAATAGGGAAGCGTACTTTTGCATCAGCGACCTCTGCAATCAGGTCCCTGAACTATATGGCACACTTTACCAGGCTTCAAAGAGATTTCATTTCTGAGCTCTCTGAAACTTTGGCTGAAGATGCGTCTGATGAGGTCCATGACAAAGTGGCCTCTCAGCTAGCCACCACTGAATTGATATCTAACTCCTCCATGCGCCCGATATCTCACGCATCAGAAGGAGTAGCTAGAGCGGAGAGTTCAGGCATTGTTCTGAGACGACACGCCTGGATGTGCTTGTGTAATTTTGCGGAACTCTTCAAGGCTTCCTTTCTCAATGCTCCCATCGAAGCCTCTTCATTGTTTGGACCCAAGGTTAAAAGCACACTGGCCAGACATGAACAGGACGGTAAGACCCTTTCTGCCATGGTGTCCATTATTCTTCCCTTCAACGGGCTTTCTCCAGAAACCAGAAGAGTGGGAAGATATGGTACAAAAATTCTCAGGGTCCTTTCCATGACACACAGGCCGAGTTCTCCCCTAGAACCAGAGGGGAAAACTCACAGGGAAGACGCCCTTTTTGGGCAGAGGGGGTCCATGTAACCAGGGTTCCAGGGACTCTTTCCCTGGCCAATCCTACCAGCGCTCCTGAAGAGCAGCCCAACTGCTTTCCTCTGGAAGTGGTTGGGGGTCATTTCTCTTTGTACCCTTCTGTCTGACTAACAATCACCACCAATTCTTGGGTACAAAGGATAATAACCAGAGGTTATCATATTTCCTTCAACCTTTGTCCCGCTTGCCTAACAAACTTACCCAACGTTCCACCCAGTCAAAGGGAAGAAGCAGCATTAGAGATTTCAAAACTGCTAAGAAAAAGAGTCATCCAAATAGTCCCTCCAGACCAGATAGGATCCAGATTCTACTCAAGACTATTTTTGGTGCCAAAGAAAACCGGGGACTGGAGACCAATTTTGGATCTCAGTGTATTGAACAAGTTTGTAAAAGTACAAAAATTCCAGATGGTCACAATACAGTCTATCCTTCCACTTTTGGAAAAAGATGATTTGATGTGCTCGATAGATCTTCAAGATACTTACTACCAGATAAAAGTGGACAGATCATCAAGAAGATTCCTTCGCTTCCATGTGGGACCCAGTCAGTACCAGTTCACAGTACTACCGTTTGGACTCTCTACAGCCCCCCAGAGTGTTCACAAACTGCATGGCAGTCATCACAGCTCACTTGCGACTACAAGGATTCCAGATGTTTCCATACCTAGATGACTGGCTCATCTCCGCCCCCACCAGACATCTATTGGAAGAAGCCCTGGCATACTCTGTCCTCTCTGCAAAAAGACTAGGCACACCCATAAACTGGCAAAAATCCAATCTCACCCCATCTCAGTCCACAGAATTCATAGGGGTCATCTTGAATACAAAGAACTGCAGAGCATCCATGCCAGAGCACAGAATTCTAAGGATAAAGCAACAACTGATCCCAAGCCTTTCAAGGGAGAAATCCACAGCTCACTCTGTTCTACCATTGTTGGGTTCCATGGCAACCTCCATCACCACTGTCCCCTTGGGCAGATTTCACATGAGGCTTCTACAACAGCTACTGCTCACCCAATGGTATCCCTTTCAGTACCCTCTTTTAGCCAAGATTCGGGTAACTCACAGATGCAAACAGGATTTAAATTGGTGGATGGCCCACAACTTGTCAGAATGGTCTCACCCCTTCTCCCAACAGCCCAAGGCTACAGTGACCATGGATGCCTCCCTGATGGGGTGGGGGGGGGGCTATGTCAGGGACAGACAGTCCAAGGTACTTGGTCCGAAATGGAGGCCCATCTGCATATAAATGTTCTAGAGCTGAGGGCGGTGCTTCTGGTGTTGCAAACATTCCATCCCCTGCTGCTGTCTGGGACTATTGCGATACAATCAGACAACATGGCGGTGGTCTGGTACATCAACAAACAGGGTGGAACCAAATCTTACCCAATCTGTCGAAAGGCCATGAGGATATGGCATTGGGCAATGGCTACCAACCATTTTCTTCTAGCAACGCACATTCCTGGGAGTTCCAACGTGATAGCAGACAGACTCAGCAGGTGTATACTACAACCTCACGAGTGGTCCTTGAATCTCTTGATAGCGGCGGAGATTTTCAACCACTGGGGTCTTCCTTGCTGCGACCTCTTTGCGTCCCCGACCAACTACAAATGCAGCAACTATTTTACCCTGATTCCCCCTCCGGGACAGTCACCCAGGGACGCTCTAGTCCACGATTGGTCCTCGGGTCTACTTTATACATTTCCACCTCTCCCCGTCATTCCCCAGTTTCTGAAGAAAGCCTGCCAGTTGAAGAGCAAAGTAATCCTCATAGCACCATATTGGCCTCGTCAGATTTGGTTCCCCTTCCTTTGGCCTTCCCTGCTAGATCAACCATGGATTCTCCATCCAACCGAGAGATTGATCTCCCATCCACAGAATCTGTTTCACCCCAACTTGAACAGCCTGAAGCTCCTCCAATTCCCTTGATTGCCAGGCAGAATGATCTTTCTTTGCCAGTACATGACATTCTTATTGCATCTCATAAGTCTTCCACCAGAATTACGTATCTCAGCAAGTGGAAAAGATTTACCTTTTGGCTGAAAGAAAAACAGGTAGATCCTTTTTCAACACCAGTGTCAATAGTACTGGAGTATCTAGCTAACCTATTTCAATCCAGTCTATCTGCCTCTACCATTAGAGTTCATTTAGCTGCAATATCTAATTTCCATGATGGTGTCCAAGACTCCTCTCTTATGTCACACAAATTATGCAAGACTTTCATAAAAGGTGTGAATCATCTAAAACCCCCTTTTAGAGAACCTACTCAACCATGGGGCCTGTCATTAGTCCTACAAGCTTTGACAATGCCACCTTTTGAACCAGCTTCTTCTTGCGACCTCAAATATTTGTTATGGAAAATCTTGTTTTTGGTCACCATTACTTCTGCCAGACGTATCTCTGAGCTTCAAGCCTTATGCATCAAGAGTCCATATTTGATTTTTCATAGAGATAGAGTGTCATTGAGAACTAATCCTTCCTTTCTGCCAAAAGTGATCTCTGAAATGTCCATTAATCAAACCATCGAATTGCCAGTTTTCTTCCCCAATCATTCAAACAAAGGAGAGTATTGCCTACATACCCTAGATATTCAAAGGCAAATTTGCTTCTGCTTGAACAGGATTAAGGCCTCTCGTAAATCAGACCAGTTATTTTCAGCCTATTCTGGACCTAGATTAGGATGTGCTGTTGCTAAGGTCACATTGGCTAAATGGTTGAAAGACTGCGTGACCTTCACTTATAGACAACGTAATATTCCATTACCTACTACCATAAAGGCTCATTCTACAAGGTCGGTGGCAACTTCTGCTGCCTTCCATGCCACAGCCTCTTTACATGACATTTGTGCAGCTGCAACTTGGGCTACTCCTCATACCTTCATCAATCATTACAAACTGGATTTGGCCCCCAGGGGAAGAGCATATTTTGGTTCTATGGTGCTCAGGAATGTCCTCCCATGAGAGCCTCCCAGGAATAAAGGTAGCTGTGGACTCTGTCCCACACATAAGGAATGAACAAGGATTAACAATATCAGATAAATAAATTATGTCTTACCATAATGTTCCATCTGTATTGTTGATCCTCGTTCAGTCATTACGACACTCCCTCCATCCCCCTCCTGTGGCTTCTAGTGGATCTCACCATCCGGTTCTATTAGGTCATTTGACCAGAGGTAGCCAATACCTTCTTTTGACTTACAAACTCAATCTGCGGTAACAGGGAGAGGGGAATTTTGGGTAAGAGTTTTAGCTCGAGAGTTTGTAGCTGACACGAGCTT
Organism: Protopterus annectens; assembly: GCF_019279795.1. Taxonomy (NCBI): domain Eukaryota; kingdom Metazoa; phylum Chordata; order Ceratodontiformes; family Protopteridae; genus Protopterus; species Protopterus annectens. Next base: position 1,624,557,198 of record NC_056739.1, read on the forward strand.
GGAAGATGGAGGATCAGTTCCGTGGTCAGAACCAATATCCACACGTAATGACTGAATGAGGATCAACAATACAGATGGGACGTTATGGTAAGACATAACTTCTTTTTCCTGATATCATCAGGAACAGAAACAACAGAGGAAGGTGTGATAAAAACAGGGTTTTCAGATCATGTCATTTGGATAGAGATTAGAATCAAAGAAGAATATATAAAAAAAGGAAAAGAAATAAATGGGGAAAAATGACAATTATGGAACTTTGGAATGATCATATAGGTATGAGAGATATTTAGAGAAACTGGTCTGAATGGTGGATAGCATTTTAAAGAAAAATGTAAGTGTTATACATTCTTAATTACAAAATAGGAGAGAAGTACAAATTGACTATGGTAAGTTAAGTAATGAGGTATTTAATAACATGAAAGAAATGACAGAAAATATTTCAGTAAAGAAAAAGAAATGTACAAAATGAATCAGGAGAAAATTAAGTACCTATTATACAAACAGATATTTCTTTCAAGGAAGAAAAAGAAGTGGCTCCTTATTTGAGTAAAATAATTAAATATAATAGTATAATGAGGGAAATGAAAGATGCAGCAGGTACAATTCAAAACAAACAAGAAAAAAATAATGGAAGGTGTGGTAGACTATGTAAAAGAAATGTTTGAAGAAAAAAGATAGAGAGAAAGGAGTAGTGGAAAGTGAAAATATTTTCAGAACAAGACAATAAAGGAATTAGAGAAAGAAATACTTCTTCAAGAAATGGACAGAATATTAGTAAAAGTCAACACAGAATCAGCAGGAGGACCTGATGGGATGGAATATCAAATGTATAGAGACATGTTATTTATTTTACATTTGTTAACCGGGTTAGTCCAGCTGAGCATTTAGCTCATTTTCAGTGGAGACCAGAGGAGAAAAGCTCCGCAGTCAGTATTCACATTTTACTTACAATCAGTAAGACATTTTTATTTGTAGCTAAACAAATAGTTATAGAGATACCATTTACAATAAATCATACAGAAAACAGTTGGATAGAATGTCAGAAATTATACCGCAAAAAACATTTACAATAAATCATACAGAAAGCAGTTGGGTACAATATCAGAAATCATACCGCAAAAACTTAGGTACAATGTCATGAAAGGAATACAGTGTTCATAATTCCTAAGTGGTTATATACAGTATAGGTACAGAAGGAGTAGTAAGGGGATGAAGTGGTTAAGCACAGAGACAGAGGGGTAGGTGTTTATTAAGCTAGACAGTGGAAGAGAATGGAGGGAGAAGGAACAGAAGCTAAGGTTGGTTAGTTTCAGGGAGGATGACTACAGTGGCAGGACCATTTATTAGTTAGGTATCTCCGAGTGGCTAGTTTGAAATGCTTGGTTTGATCAAGGGACCTAATTTCTAGGGGTAGTTGCTTCCAAGTTGCAGCAGGGTTATGGTCATAGAGTAAACACCCTGTTTTGGTTTTGGGTTTATAGATCTGTAGAAAGTCCTGGTCTGAGTTACATAGTGTCCTGGCTGAGGAATATTTAGATACAACAGACAGAAGGCTAGGGCAGAAAGATGGTAGACAGAGGATGGAGTGGATAATTTGCAGTTGATGTAGTAGCAGCAAATGAGGGAATTCGAGCCATTCCAATTGTTTAGATAATGGTGTGACTTGTAGGTTCCTTTTGCAGCAAATCTAGCAACCTTATTATAGGTAGCTTCAAGTTTTGTTATGAGTGTGGTATTAAGATTTGTGAATCTGTTTTTTTGGAAATGCTGACAATGGCTAAGAGAATGATTTAAGTATAAAGAATTACAGAGTGGTATTCTAAAGTTTATAGAGAAGAAGGGATAGAAAACAAATGCAGAACTGGAGACCAGTGGTATTAAACAACACAGACTAGAAGATTTCTTATGAAAAACATACAGAAAAGAATGGAAGTAAAGATTCATAACATAACAGAGAAGATATATAGTGTTGAAGGGAAAGATGTCAGGAGCTATTAATGCTAGCTAGAGAACTGGTTTATGACTGTATATATAGGAATGAACAAATGAAAATAATGATTGCAGATTTAAGTAAGGCTTTTAATTCTATACAACATGAAATATTGTGGGAGATTTTTCAGTAGTATAATATTAGTACAAAGATAAGAAATGTACACATTACTGCTTATGAACATAGCAGAATAAAGGTTTTGGTAAATGGATGGTTAAATCAGGAAATAAGTATTAAGAGAAGATTGTTAGTTAAGTAGTTTGATTTATGTTTTAGTAAATAATGTGGTATTGGCTTGTATAAACCGAGATATACAGAAAGAAGGATATGTTACTAAGAAAAAGTTTAGTATACCTATTTTGTCAACTTACACAGATGATATACTTGTTACAAAAAAGCAAAAAAGAATGATAATAGTATCAGACTATTTAAATGAATGTTTAAATGCCATAGGTCTGTATTTAAATAGAGAAAAGAGTAAAGATTTGGGCTACATTAGAAAGATAAAAAAACAAATTTAATATGGAAAAAAAAAAACAGTTTTGGGAATGCACTTTGGAAAGCAGGAAGTAAGAAATTTACAATGGAAGAACATGATAGAGAAAATGAAGAATACATATATGTTTTGGAAAACATTTAGATTATCATTTAAGAAAAATATGTATTTATTAAATAAATTCAATATTAATGGCAAAAACAACATATTTAGATAGTGTATTTAGCTTTCCATTAGAATATGAAAAAGAGATGTATAGCATTCAGTTTTCATTTATATGGGTTTCTATGTTAAACCTAATTGAGAGAGGGACTTTATATGTTGAGAAAGAGGAGGGAGTTTAGGATTAATCAATCCAGTGGTATATGCAGCTTCATTAAAGTTGTATAAAGTCCTTAAGAATTTAAAATATGATGATGATGAAATATTAAAACAAAATATGAAAATTAATGGAGACCAATTCTATTTTTTAAAAGAGCAGGATACAATTTAAAGACTGAAATTAAACTTTATCGGGAAAAGATATTATGGAAAATAAAAACAGATGAAATTGAAAATGAAAGAAAAATATGGTGCAAAACTGTTATGTGCAAATATTATTAAGTGCATCCATGGACAGATTAACATAAGAAAATTAAAGCCATAAATGCAAGAACACAAAGACTTAAAAGTGTGGCAGAAGGTCAAGAGTTTTATGGAAGATGACTACAAGTAAATTGCCAGTAAAGGCCAATATGTCCTATAAAAATAATAAGAAAGAACATGTACTTATTGTAAAGAATTTGAAACAGCAGGACATTGTTTTGTCTGAAATGTAAAAGATTAGTGAATTTATAAAAAATGAGTGATCTGAAATGTTTTAATGAAATAAAGTATGTAGATGATGTTAACATGGACTTTACTGAATACAGTTTTTATACAAAGAGAAGCAAGAAATATGTATATAAGAAGGATAAGAAAATGCTTATTGTAAAATGGACTATTTGGAATCAGACAGTGAAGGAAGTAATGTTTAATGGGAAATAGGACTGGGCAGCAATGCTAGGGAAAAAACTTTGGTTTTGGAAAATAGATCGCGGACCTAAACTTGAGAGTATTGGAATTCTGTTTAAATGAAACACAGAAATGGCATACTGAATAATATGATGTATATAATATTCTAAATGGTGTAAATATCATACAAATATTGTAAATATGTTTAAAATAAAGGATCCTTACTCTTTTTGCAAGTGAGCCAAAGGGTGACTTCTGGAAAAGCATGATGGGGCCATTGGACTGTAGAGATGCAAGTGAATCTGAGATATGTGTGTTGGAGAACAAAAGTGTAAAATGTTGCAGCAGTGATTTTGTGAGTACTGGAGTACCGTGTTCAATTTTGACTTGAGTTACAGTCTGGTAGCTTGAATGATGAGTTGTTAAACCACAAAACTGATGAGAAGGAACCAGAAGGTGAGGTTGCTGTTCTACTGCTATAATTTAAAGTGGAAGGAGTCCATTGTCAGCGTTGATAGAGAAAGGAATTCAAACATGTGTGACTGTACTCTGGAAAAAGTCGTGACAACAGAGATGAAGATATGGGGGTAACAGTGACTGAAGTAAGAAAGACATACACACTGGTTGCTGCAAAGGCTTAAGTACTGTTAAAAAATAATATCAATGAAACCAAATTTGTGCAAAGACAGAAACCAATAATTAAAATACAGACTAAATCAAGAGATCCTACTGATAGCTATTTTGTTTGGGACAACTTGGTAAAGACTCTTGGCATTAGGCCAGAAATATCAGAGCTTTTATTCACATAGGATCTGAAAGTTTTTGTGAGCTGACATTTGAAACATATGATTTGTCAGAAAGCCTTTTTAAGTATAACTCTAAGTCATTTTGTGATTCAAAGAATAAATGCAAAGTACGAGGAAGATATAAAATGTTTAGAAGAAAGACAAGGCTTTAGTGTAGGTCTGCGGATGTTACAGAAGAAAAATAAGAACTTTTTTTTAGTGAAAACTGTAAAGAAATGTTTGACATTAACACATTTTTTGATGACAGAGGATTATGGATTAGGGCTTGGGAAAATGGTGCATGTTTAAGCAATGTTGAAGGGAAATTATATTATCAGTTATGGTCATTATAAATACCAAAAGGGTATACTTAAGTATTGGGGACAACCGGAAACATGTTTGTTTGTTTTTTGTGATCTACTGAATGTTTAATTAAAGAATCTTTGAACGTTTAATTAAAGAATCTTTGAAGAGAAAGTATGTGAAATGTGGGAAGGTGGAAGATGGAAAAAATAATTATAAAATCTTGTGTAGAAAATCTGGAAGTACACAGCATTTTTGGTTTGACTGTGAGAATAATGAAGATAAACATTTTTAGGTTTTAAATGAACAGGTTATTGAGAGCTGTATACCTGATGAAAGTGAAGGAAATTTAATTTCTGAGATAGGTAAGCTGGACAAGGAAAAGTATGAATATAACACTGAGGTACATAATATATTTAAAATTTTGACCAATGAAGAGGATGAAATAAGTGCAGGTGAGACAAAGAAAAAAAGAGTCTATAGGGAATACAGTGAGGAAGAGAAAGACTAATTGCATAAGAAAGTGGCAAAAAAAGGTAGTTTGAAAATCATTTCTTTAAATGTGCAAAGCTTATTCAATGAAAAAAAGAAGCTAAATATGGCCTTATGGTGTAAAGAATAGATTTGTGACATTCTGATATTTCTAGATGCAAGATATTTAAGTATTCAACAAAAAAAGACAATTGATCATTATTTGCAGGAATGAAATATGTTGGACTTTTACAGAAGACGTTTGCTCAGGTGTAACATTTTTAAGGAAAGACTGTATAAAAGTACTTGATATGAAAGGTTTGGAGAATTACTGCAATACTTATACCTACAACAGGAAGGTTACCTACTGTATTCTCGAAAGCCGACAATGTCGAATCCGACACTGTCGACACGAGAATAGCGAAAGTGCAGAATGCCGAACAGGTAAACGGAAATCTCCGCAAGAGGAGATTTACATTTACTTCAATGTAGTATGGTCTTGGAGTTGGTATATTTAAGTAGCAGGGGGTGTGGGGGTGCAGGGGGGCTTGCCCCCCTGCCTACACCCTTTAGATTTTGTTTCTGAACATTCAAAATTTTAATGGTTTGATCATTAAAGGTCGACCTTTAGTGATTCGAACCATTAAACCTTCGATGTTCTAATATAGACCCCAACAGGAAAAATAGGGAGCTATTATTTGAAGAACGAAAGCTTGCAATTCAAAATTTGAACATTCTTAGTACAGGTGATTTTAACTGCAATTTAAGAAAAATAAAGTGTTCGATAAATGGAGATATATAAAAATATAGACAGAGTGTAAGGACTAGGAATTATCAGATTTGTGATAGAAGTGTGTTCATATAAATGTGGAAAGTTAAGAACAGACATTGATTACATGTATATGCTTTAGGATTGGAAGGAAAAAAATGCAAGACTATTGATCTGACTTTTTCATATAAGACTGAATTTACAAATAATTATATTAAAGAAGCAAAGGGTAATCGAGTTTTATTAGGTGAAGTTACAAATTATTTTTTTTAACTACACATGGAAAAGTTGTGGGTAGATCATATTAGCTATGATGGCCTTGAATGATCCAGTTGAAGACTGGTGGATTGTATATAAAGAAAATATATGAAGCCAAAGTTTTTAAGTATGAAAAGATGTTAATGGAAAAAAAGAAGAGAGAAATTGTAAGGATAAAAGAATATAATTGAAAGAGTATGAGGGATATATTGGAAAAGATGAAAAATAAAGATCAGAAGAGAAATATATAATGAAAACAGGTTCTTAGTTACATAAACACAGATATACCTAAAGGGCAATATTGAGGATGCGTCTCCCTTTTTATATAAGTTGGTTAAAAAGGATGAACAAAGGATGATGTACTGATGGATAAAAGTGGGATTAAAAGGTATAAAATTATGGAAACTGCTGAAAGGTGTGTTACAAATATACATGATGTTGATAAGGAACATAAAGTATTATAGGAATTGGTGAAAATAAATGAGCAGAAAGCACTGGAAATGAAGAAGGAGATCATGATTAGTGAATTAGATAATGTATTAAAAAGCATTAAGAGGTTAAGTGATCCAGGTTCTGACGGACTACTGAATTAATTTTAAATACAAATGGATAATGTGAAGAAAATATTTTTTTATAAAAAATGTTTATGTTGGTTAAATAGTGGGATAACAGATGAAAGGGTATGCAAAGGTATAATAACCTTTATTTATAATAAAAAGGTGAGAAGGAAATAAAACAAAATTGGAGATTAATATTTTTAAATAATACTGGCTATAAAATATTCATGAATACATTGGAAAAAAGATTTGGTAATATTTTGAGGAAGGTGAGTGATGAAAATATATATAGTATAGCAGGAAGATATACAAAACATATATTCATTACAATAAGATACGTTATTAATGAAATAAATGTTAAGTCAAATAATATAAAGTAGGTTAGCATATGATAGTATTAAACATTATACTATATTTGATATTTTGGAATAGTATGGTTTCAGTGTGAGATTTGTTAATCTCAGTAAATACATGTATAATAATAATGATGTTAAGATGGTAATAAAAGGGTAATTTAATAAAGAGATAAATAGAAGTCTGAAGCAGGGATGTCCTCTCTTAGTGGCACTTTATTTGCAGTGGTTATGAATGACATTATATATAGAGCTAAGAGAAAAGTGAGTGATGGGAAAGCTTTGTTTAAACAGATATTAAAATATCAATATATTTAGTATATGTAGATGATTAAGTTATAGGGTTGGATAAAATAAGCTATTATGGAATAATACTGGATGAGTTTTGTAGGATTGAAAATCAGAAAGGAAAAAGGTGAGGGATATGGAGAATACATTAAAATGTCTGGAATTTATTTCACAAGTTAGTTACATTGCTTTGAATATCATTTGGAATGAACAGAATGAGACAGAACAGAAGCACAAAGTCTTGAAAGATGCAAGATATGTTACATAAATGTAGAAAACTTTCAAGTTGTCCTTTACCAAGAAGGTATATTTGATTCATAGTTATATTTTGGTAAAAAATGATACATGGGGAATGCTTTCAATTTTCCAGTTCATTTAGAAAAAAGAACTGTTAGCTGTAATGTTTCACTTTTTTTGTGGAAATCTAAGTTGAATCCAGGTAGAAGACATACTATGTACTGCGATTTTCAGTAGACTGGTTCAGGACTGAAAGATCCTGGGTTTTTTTTGGCATTCTTACATAGATATTAGGTCATGTGTAAGACATTTTCAGTACATGACAATTATATCAGTAAAATGGTGTTTATGAAATACAGATGCTTATGAAAACTGGGGAAAAGTACAGAGGATTTGAAGGAGGATGAAAAAATATTTTGAATTTATTAAAATATGGAAATTAAGATGGCGTGATAAAATTCTGACATAGGAATTATGGTATAATGAGATTATGGAAAATGTTTATTGTGTAAACGTTTGGGAAATTAAAAACTTGAATTTACAAAGAGAGGTTAAAATAGTCTGGAAAGGTTTAAAAGTGAAATAAATATGAAATATTTTATGTGGAGGTTATCTATTCTAAAATTACTTATTAAGGTTGAATTAAAATATAATAGAGTGGAAGACAGAAAATGTAAGCTTTAAGGGTTTTATGAAACTATGGCCACAGTAGGGCTAGCCACCTGGCATAGTAAACCTTGGTTCTAGATGACTGTCACTGTCAAAGTGATACCCTGATGCCATGTGGAAAAATGGGAAAAGGGCTTGTGGGTGGGATGGGTGGATGGATAAAACTATGGAACATTTTTTGTGGATTGTCCAAGGATGAAGGAAATATGGAGTATGTGCGGAAATTATCTGGTAAAGTTTAGCAAAGTTACACATGGATATGATAATATATGGGTCATATGAGAGGTATAGTATGGGAAAATTTGACAATTTGGATAACTTGCTTGTTAGCATTTTGTGGATACTTTGGAATATGAGGTGTCATGAACTTATAAGATATGGGATTTATGGTGTTAATCAATGAGATAAAAAGGACATGGAACAAAGGCTGGGGAGGATAAACTGATCATGTTTATGTTAAAAAATGAAAATATGTGACACTGTTAATGCTTTAGAAAGTATGTGCATATAAATAAAGTTCCTACACTATTTAGTAAGTGTTGTGAGGTCTTTTACACCCACTTGCGCTACCATTAACTCAAGCAGATGGGACATCTGTTTAACATCTCATCCAAAGGAGTAAACACCCCTCTTATGCACTGCAGAGTCAGTAATCCATCTACCTGTTGTGGAAAACAGAACCCACAGTCTTCTGCATCAAAAACAAGCATGATACTGACACTAAACAATAAAAAATAGACATATTATAGAAATATTAAAAAAATAATTTAAAAGGCCTGCTGCAACACATTTTGTAACTGTCTGTTCAGGTCTTTGACAGTTTGCATACCACATTTCTGGAAAGCATTAACTTAAATGAAAGGGGTAGAAGTTGTTTAAGGAAGGTGGAAATAGTAGAGCATTACAGGGTAACAAAGTTTGTTTGTTTGTTTGTTTATTTAATTTAACTGTTGAGGCTGCCCACTAAAGTGTGCTACCCTGTGTAACTGATTTATCACTGTTTCTGCATTTTCTGTGTGTTTCTATCTAAAAACAAAAAAAACAAAAAAATAATCCTTGTTTTCCCGCCTCTCCTCGACTAGTTTAGACCAGTTTACAGGCATTGCTAGACCAGTTTACAGGCATTGCTGTATTCTGGGCTGTGGTGTAGTTCCTGTGTTGTCCATTACCTTACTTGGATAGAAGGAAGTTTCTTTGCTCACCAGTGGGAGTGGGGAGCCTTGAGCAGCCTACCTGCCCCTGTAGGAAGTGACCTCAGCACAAGAGCTGTAGTAATTGGTTGTTTTGGACCATTTCTAGCACTTTTGTAGTTCCCTGTTTAAAATTTGCGTTTGCACGGCTTTGCGCGGTTGTGCGCATAGCGCAGCGCCGGTTAAACAAGGTTAAACTTCTTCTGGCTCCGCCAAGTCTGCTCTTCAAATTTTCCCTTAAGGAAGCTCTACTCTTAGTATAATCAGACTACTCGCTATATTATAAGCCTAGCACTTGTTCTCAAAACTTCTCTACTAAGTAAGCACTCTCGTACTAAGTAAGCACTACATCCACCTACCACACCTGTGAATATCCACTTCCCTTAAAGGCACAGCACTCCCTTATACTGTTCTAGCATGTCGAGTGGTAGATTACTGGCATCCTCTCCAGTTCAGCTGGTTAATATGGGTATCTTGAAACAATGCTACAATTGTCTCATGTACACAGACAACCCTCTCCTCCTCCCAACAAACACAAATACATGTGAGAGATGCAACTATATAGCCAAACTGGAAACTGAACTCTCTCAACTCAGGGCTGGCATGACCAGACAGGAGGAGATGGTAACCACACACACAACAAACCCAGTCCCACATAGACCTACCACAACTGCAAACCAAACACATAAAAACACAAAGACATACTCGGAGGCTCTAATAAAAAACTTACCAAAACAACAGAGGCTCCCAAAGCAGACATCCAAAAATCCACCACCTCAAAACAAAACACATGCAACACATACTTCAATAAATCAGTGTGTCAACCAATCACAGCCCTTAAGGCCAAACACCATGCCTGATACACTAGTAATAGGTGACTCTATAGTCAGACACACTGATGTCCCGCTTACCAGGCTGAACAAGGAGAGGGTGACTGTGAGCTGCCTATCGGGAGCTAGGATCCGCCACATAACACACGCACTCAGGTCACTCCAAAGCAAGTACAAATATGACTCCGTCATTGTCCATGCTGGCATGAATGACCTGAGACATACCTCCCTGGACTACATGAAAAGAGACACAGGTGCTCTCTGATTATGTAGCCCAGGCTGGTATGACCCTGATCCTGAGCAGCATCTTGCCCTCACCAAGAATGATGCCACAATACAAAGACAAAATGATCAGCTTTAATAATTGGCTCAAGTACTGGTGTCATTCTAAGGGGATCCAATGTCTGTCTGACTGGGATGACATGTTGGACAAGCTACGCTGCTTTGCAAGGGACGGCTTGCACCTGTCACCACTGGGCTTCCTGATATTGGCTAAGGCTCTTGCCACCCCCATAGTGCCATTTTTAGGCAAGGCTCAAAAGACAAACCCACCTCCTTAGAAAACAAAAATGGAAAAAAACTAAGGGTAATGCTGCTCAATGCCACAAGTCTAAATCTCAAGATGCAGGCACTCGATGCACTCCTCAGTATGGAGAACATCGACGTCTGTGCAGTAACTGAAACCTGGTTCAAGGTTCCTGAGAGCACCCCAGCGCTACCAGGCTATACCTCGTATCATGCTTTTCGGCCCCAAAACCCGGGCCGCACCACAAAGGGAGGGGGAGTGTCCATATTCATCAAGGACACCCACACCTCCAGGTTAGTAGCAACACATGAAGCATCAGAGACCATACAGGTACAACTAACCATAGGCAAAACTGCTATACAACTGGTAGCATGTTACAGACCACCCTCCCAATCTCAGGAACCGCACTCAGCCTTCCTGAAGACATTGGAGGATATGAATGTATCACAAAATACCATCAAACTGGGAGACTTCAACTACCCAAACATAGATTGGGTACATTATTCTAGCCCTAACACCCTAGCCCAAAGGTTCCTGGAATTCATAAATTCAAATGCACTGGAACAATTAGTCACCTCTCCCACTAGGGGAGATAATATACTAGACCTGATCATCACAAACATGGAGACAAAATGCTCCACAGTGGAGGTATACCCCTCACTAGTGAGATCTGACCACAAACTAATCACCCTGGATATACATATCCCACCCTCCACCCCCAGCACAAAAGACCACAGTGATAAACTTCTCAAAAGCAGACTTCACTCTTCTTAAGACTGAGATGGTATCTTTTAAGCCCACTGGGCCAGTGGATACCACATCCTACAATGCCGAATCCTTCGCAAATGCTTTCTATGGACATCTCCAAGAATGCATGGATCATGCAATCCCAAATAAATCCAAGTCCCTCTCCACCAAAGGCAAGCGTCCCGTCTGGTGGACCTCAGCCATTAACAAATTGTATAACAAAAGAAGGAAGCTACTGCACGACAGAGCAAAATCCCATAAAGGGAAGACATCTCTAATCAACATTAGCAGAAAACTATGTTCTCTCATAAAAACATCCAAGGCCAACTTTGAGAGAAAAATCGCTAAGGACACTAAAGATAACCACAAAGCCTTCTTCAGCTATGTTAGAAACCTGGGCGGAAACCCTCAGATATGCTCAGAGTTAGTTCAAAACAACAAAAAATACACTGAACCCACAGATATTGCCAACATTCTGGCTGATAGGTTCAGTGCAAATTTCTCCCCTCCCTCACCCCCAAAAGAAGAAATACTTATCCCAGCTGAATGTAATCTCCCTGTCATCTCAGATGTCCAAGTGAGAACTGCCCTCAACAAAGCTAAAAACACAGCATCAATGGGACCTGACGGTATCCCGGGTTGCGTGCTACGTGAACTCCAAGAGGAGCTAAACCCGCACATAAAAATGCTATTTAACCTTAGCCTTACAACAGGATATGTACCTGAACACTGGCGTACAGCAACAGTGGTCCCACTCCACAAAGGGGGTACCTCTACAGACCCTGGGAACTACCGCCCCATAAGCTTAACCAGCCTGGTCTGCAAAGCTATGGAAAGAATCATTATGGAACTCATAAACAGAGACATAGGGGACCTACAGACACTTGACCCCACCCAGTTCGGCTTTGTAAAGTGCAGATCCTGCCTTTTGAACCTGGCTGACTTTTTCAAAACCGTCACTAGAGCCATTGATGAGGGCAAAGCAGTCCATACAGCCTACCTGGACTTGGCTAAGGCCTTCGACACAATACCCCACTCAGGCATCATAGATAAGCTCAACAGCTTAAACATAAACCCTTATGTCACTAGATGGGTTGCAAACTGGCTAAAGGACAGAACCCATAAAGTTAAAATCACTGGAGCAATGTCAGACTCAAAGCCAGTCACAAGTGGTGTCCCACAGGGATCTGTCCTGGGACCCCTTGTTCGGCATTTATTTCTCAGATGTTAAAGCAAACATGGGAGGGTTGTGGCTGACAAAGTTCGCAGATGACTGCAAACTAGGCGCCATAGTCGATACACCAGCGGACACATACATCCTACAAAAAGGCCTCACAGAAACGGACAACTGGTGCCGGAGTCACGGCCTTAAACTAAATGCCAAAAAATGTATAGTCATCCCCTTTGGGAAAAACAAAGTGCCCACAAATTATCACATAGACAGCAACCCATTGAGTACAGAAAAAGTAATCAGAGACCTAGGGACCCAAGTTGACAGCGACCTCTCATTTGACACCCACGTCGCCAAAGTGGTTAGAAAAACATTCTACCTTGCACACCTTATCAGGAAGGGATTCACATCCAGATCCAAGGATGTCATTGTACCCCTATACTCCTCCCTCATCAGACCCATGATTGAGTACAATGCCCCGTTTGGTATGTACCTCACCCGGCATTTGCAACAGCTGGAGAGACCACAAAAGTACCTCACCAAGAGGATCAAGGGTCTCCAACATATGTCTTATTCTGCCAGACTAAAGAAACTCCAGCTCTATTCAGTAGCATACCGCCTGCTCAGAGGTGATCTCTGCCTGACGTACAAGGCCATGTCCAATCAGGAACTGATGGACATGCTCCACCTCAAAAAATCCAAATCCATCAGGACCACGAGAGCTAAAGACTTAAACCTCGGCACAAGTATGAATAGGACATGCTGGAGGGATAGATTCATAGCCCAGAGGCTTCCCATATTTTGGAACAAGATCCCAGTTCATGTTAGGCAGAGCCCCTCACTGAAAATCTTGATGAGTGGATGGGAGATCGTAAGTTTACCCCAGGGGTCATATCTGTGTCACTACTAGACAGGGGCACAGTAAACTAATCCTATTATATAAGGGGACCTTCATTGTGTCACTACTAGACAGAGGCACAGTATTCTAAATCTATTCTGTGCATTTTTTGTACCATTTCATGGGGTGGCGAAAGCCACATCACTATGGCTAGGCTTACAAATGCCCCAGGGCAGATAGCCTAGTACTAAACTATGAAACTATGAAACATATGGGGCAGGATTCAAACAACCCTACATAGCTTGCTAAAACTGTGCCTGTGTTGCACAGTACAGTACCGATTTCTATTCAATAAGCGGCTCTACACAGCACAAACATGGTAAGCATGCTAATTACCACAAAAGCAGCTGAACTGTATGCTAGTCAACAATCCAAGATGCTCGAGTAATTCAACAAGCTACAAAGAAATCATGTACACTCAGTGCAGCTTTTTGCCCTGTATTCCAAAACCTAGTGGAATACAGCAATGGAAGCTACACTGGAGGGAAAGAATGTTAGGGGTTGCTGCTGCTCTTCTGCATGTGTATGTGCAACAGGCTCAAGTCTATGCTGCTGCCACTGTTGCTAGACTTTGGCCAAGGAGGAGAAGGGTATTCAGACCCCGTTTTTTCATGGTCTGCATAAGGTGGAAATAGTAGAGCATTACAGGGTAACAAAGACACACACACCAGGAACTCTACAACCTCTGTCATCCTCACCTGAGAGCAAGGGCAAACAGAGGTGAGCCAATACCTGTGGAGACCACGGTATGTGTAGCATTTACAATATTAGCTATAGGAACAGGGGCAATGTTGGGGGTGTCAGAGGCATCAGCGTCCAGGATCCTACATCTATTCCTGAATGTTCTCCTACATCATGTCAGTGACTACATACTTCCCCATACCCCTGAGGGCAGAGCTAGAACTATGCATAATTTCTATCCAGTAGCACATTTTCCTGATGTCTTGGGTGCCATAGACTGCACGCACATTGAAATCAAAGTACCACCTGGGGAATAGGGAAGGGTATACATCAACAAAAAGGGGTTCCACTCCATTAACTGCCAGGTTGTATGTAATGCTGAGGGAATCAGCCTGAATGTGCGTGCTTGAAACCCCAGCAGTTATCACAACTCCCGTATCTGGCACAAATCACGGCTCTACCAGAGGTTTTCCAGAGGTGATATCTCACAAGGCCATTTACTGGGGGATGCAGAGTATATACTCGAACCATGGCTAATGACACCAATCAGAAATGCATGCACTCTCACAGAGGATCGCTATAACGAACTGCACACTCAAACAAGAAATATCATAGAGCATGTGTTTGGGTTGCTGAAGTCATGGTTTCAGTGCCTAGATACATCAGGGGGTGCTCTGCAGTACAATCCCAGTACTTGTGCCAAAATTATCACAGTCTATGCTATCCTACATAATATCATCCTGTGAATACACATGCAACAGGAGCACCAAGGACTAGGAGCAAACATTCCAACACCACTGCAAAGGTCACCCCAGCCACAAGAAGGTGAGGAGTCAGAGGTTCAACCACCAGCTGCTGAGGGTGTAGGCAGATGTAGCATACAGAATATGCCCAAAAGGCTAAGGACAGCACACATGTTGACCACCTAACGGGTACAAATTTCATCCTACACACATGCATACAGTAAAACTGATGCCAGGCAACACTCACAACCTTTACTTACTCATGCAATGGCTGTGTACTGATAGCATCAGACAATGTCAGCCCCAAAAGACAACATTTGCAACTGCAGGACTATCAAAGTGCTGAACCTGTAAAAGAAAAACAAAATATGTGTAAGAACATGACTGAATGGCAGATACCTACATAATGTTACTTGAAAATGTGCCAAAGTAGAATGAGTGTGTGAGTTGTCCAGCAATAACATCAATATGACATGACTGACTTCTCTAATACATGCTTATGCCGTTTATCAGCTGACATGACTCATGCATTTAAAATATCCAGTACAGAAAAATCAGTACAAACTTTACTTATCCCTACATTCTCACAAGTGGAGCAATATGCATGGCTGCTGTATCAACAATTTCAAGGTAGGAATCGCAACAGTAAAATGCTGTAATAAATCAGAAGAAAATTTCCAAATACTATCACCAATACATATCCTAAGCACCTATTTAGCTATCCACCCGCATCAGACTATATACATAAGTAACCCTGAATGAAAGAGATAGAAACAAGGTGATGGCACAGTTATCATTTGCACAGGGTGGGGATTGGGGGGGGGGGGGGCAGGAGGCCAACGCTGACACCAAAGTAGTGTGTGTATGTATGAGTAAGAAACACAGGCAGGCTGTAATGTAGATAATATAAAATGGCCACTTGAGAGAGATTAATCATTAATGCCTCCTGTAGCTGGTATGTGTGGGTGTCTGTATGGGCACTCTATGAGAAAATGTGTGTGTTTAAGTGTATGTATGAACACAGCTAAGCTCTATGCTAGCCCAACATCCTGGCATGTCAGACAGGTGTGAGCTGTGCATGGTTGAGGTATTAGTTCGTCATCACCCCCGACCAAGAGTACTGTCTCTGCCAGGAGGTACACTGGCATGTTTATGCTCATGATCAGATGTGGTGGTGTTACCAGAATGTGAGCAATGTCTGCTGGATGAGCTCTCCTTATGACTATACCCAGGTCCACGACACTGTAGCCTACCATGGGTGGGTGTGGACATCTCAACTATGATGGAGAAGTGGAAGTAGTGCCACTACAGGAATAGGACTGTGCATGGCCACAGTGGCTATCACCAGATGATGCTTCAGTTTTTGGCCACATGGATACTGTCCTCCTCCCAGCAGATGTTCCATCATAGACATTGCCCAATCCATTGTGGCATTAATCTGATCCACTGAATCAGTCACATGGAGGCAGTCACGCTCATCAGTTTGTGCCACATCTAGAACTCTGTGTCCTCAGAGGCCCTAGTAGAATGTACCTGTGCCTCCATGATGGCCCTAAACATACATTGAGTGCCATGTAATGATACACCAGCATCAGGTACAGGGTGGACAATATGCCTCCTCTGAGGACCCCTACCAACCCTCCTGTGTGGCACCTTGCCCACACTTCAGCTAATGGCACTGAAACCGCAGTAACTACACTACCCTGATCAACTCTGTCACCCTTAGCCTGCTCACTACCTGAGGGCTCAGTGGAATGGTATGCAGAGGCATCCTGACTGTGTCTGAAGGAAATCCAGGGAATGTGTGAGTCACAGCCTCAGTGTCAGATTCAAACTCTGCATCCCCAACTGTGCTTCCTTTTGTTCACCATCAAGACACTACCAATATTCAGACATCAGGTGGTAGGAGTCCTACATTTCCACTGTCAGGATCAGCAAGGATAATAAGCACCAAATTAATGAAATTACTAGTCCCAAATATTAACCCAAAATATCTGAAAAAAAGTAACACTGCATAATTTGCAAATGCTACAGCTATACAGACACTCTTTACACACTTCCCACACATACAGACAGTATATATCTAAATAATTCTTAGTAATAAAAAACTAAAACAATTGCTTACCATGTGCAGACGTCTCAACACACTGCATAGAGGATGAGCCTGGAAGAAATAAAGCAATGAAAGGATGGCAATTAAATGGGAAAAATATAGGAACAGTGAATATACAAAATAGCTCTAACTAAAACTTGTCTGAGCCATCCACCTACACCCATGTTTACTGAACTCTCTTGTATAATTGTATAACTTGGCAATAGGTACAGATGGAGAAAACAAGTATCACAAGCAAGAGCAGCAAAATTACATTTTAGTCTACAAGGCAATATAATGTTGTCATATGTAAGCCTACCTGGAATCTGCGCCTGGGACACACTTGGCCTCCCAGCCACATCAACATCAGCATCAAGCTCATGGTGTGCAGACTCCCCTGAGCTGCCAGGATCTCTGACAGTGGACAGGATACCCTCATTTGGTGCCAGTAGTGGCTTAGTAGCAGGACCACCCCCTGCTCTTGGACAACTGTAGCCACCCTCCTCCATGCTGATGAAATCATATCAGTGGCCCAGTGCTGCACTTGATCACAATTGCGGCCACAATCACCAACTGCGTTCATATTGGTGACTAAATCATTCCAAATCTTTCTGGAAGCCATATACCCCCAGCCTCTCTTAAGCAGGAGGCTCCATGCCACCTCACAGCCTGGATGATGACCTCATTTGCAGCATTATGGAAGGGGAGTTTGATTTGTAAGCTTGGGTGCCATAATCCTG
Source organism: Protopterus annectens (assembly GCF_019279795.1). Classification (NCBI taxonomy): domain Eukaryota; kingdom Metazoa; phylum Chordata; order Ceratodontiformes; family Protopteridae; genus Protopterus; species Protopterus annectens. The sequence continues at coordinate 1,624,574,985 of NC_056739.1, forward strand.
TGTAACGTAAAACAGAGAAGGGTAAAACACATTAATATCACATAAGTAATGCATTTGTTCACAAAAATAATCAGTCTGAGTGCCCTTTGTCAACATATAACACTTGAAACAAATTTCATTTAGTATAACAGAATGGTAGGTTGCTCCCCCTCCTACACAAACCAATGAATGCCACATAAGTAATGTATATGTTTTCAAGAAAATTATCAGGCTTTCTACACGTTTTCAACAGAAAAGCACTAGAAACATACTTCTCATTTTGGACAACAGAATGGTAGGTACCTTGCCACCTCCCCCCAAACAAAACAGGCTATCTACACACTTTCAACATAAATACACTTAAAACATACTTCTCATTTGGGACAACAAAATGGTATGCTGCACCCCACACACTCCAACAAAAATATAAGGGGCTGTAAAAGCACCCATTCTGTCAATAATCATATAGAGAATACTAAAAAGTTATGTCATTAATTACTGGATGACAATTATCATTAATAAATAGTAAAGAAGTCAATTTATGAATGCCAGTCAGTTTTCACTATGCCCACCCCTCCTGTGAATGTTGCTCTGGGCCATCTGAGAAGCATAACACCAGAGTCAGTGACACGAACATTGCATTTCTCTCCAATTATGAAACTGCACAAGCAAAAGCTAACAACATAGTTGTACAGAAAGTATAACCTATTTTACAAATGTAAATGGCTGTCAAAACGGTCTATGCCAACAGTGAAGTATAAGAAGTGCATACAGATAAAGCTTTTTCTCCTGGCTATATAAATACATTTCTAACAGTTTACATAATACAAAATATCCTTGAATAAAAGAAGCACATCTTACCAAAATACATGGCTTCTCTGCAAAGAAATCACCTTAAAAATACCAAACCTCTGTTTTGTCTGAACACACAGTCTCCTCACATTTAAGTTACCTAGCTACATGGTTGCATTTTTATAGAGCAGATTCAACCATCAGAGCACTGTGAAGATGCAAATGAGGTGTGAACTCATTAGAATAGCTGAATAACAAACTTTGTGTCATGCATGTCCACAGCTAGTGGGTTTTGGCTTTATCAGCCTGAATTTGTGCATTAACAGACTTAAAAAACAAAAAGTCATGGGCATTCAGAACTGCTATATAGCTGAAACACCTGCTGTCCTTAAGGGGTCATTTGCATATATCCCATTATTCTCTTTTCTTGTAATTTATTACTAATTGGTTTGTCTGTGTCTTGTTCACCCTTTTATTTAGTTGTTAGATGGGGATATTTTGCAGACACCTTAATGGTTATGAACATCAGCTAGGTTTGACAACCCTGTGTTTCTAAAGGTTAGCCAAACAGTCCAATTATGCTGTCCTGATGAAGTCATAAGAAGACTGAAACATGCATGTCCACAGCTAGTGGGGTTTGGTTTTATTGGTCTGAATTTTGTCCATTAACAAACTTAAAAAGAAAAAAGTCATGGGCATTCAGAACTGCCATATAGCTTAAATACCTGCTCCTTAAGGGGTCATTTGCATATATCCCATTATCCTCTTTTCTTGTAATTTTTTACTTGTTGGTTTGTCAGTGTGTCCTGTTCACTCTTTCATTTTGTGTAGCAAATGTAAACATAGTGTAAGCTCTATGCCACTGTTTTGCTTAAAGCTGTTGTTCATTGTTATGTATTTATATCACACCTTGAAAGCAAAATGATAGAAAATGCACAATAGACTACATGTCTGATATTAAAGCTGAGATAAGGGAAAAATGACCAGAATACAAAGAGAAGATAGACTATTTCTGAAAACATATTCAGCAATGCTAGTGTGATCACTCAATGCACTAAATATGTTAGCTACACAAGTACAACCAACTGAGAATGTCCAATTGTATGAACAGTTAATACGGGATATGAAATGTGACTTGCTTGTATGCACATGATTTTATTGGTGTTGCAAAGTTGAGTCTCTGGCAAAGAGAGATAACCCACTATAATGGTGTTTTGGTTCCAATCCAGAGCTGACTAATTGTTTAAAGTTTGCTTCACTTTTTTTCTATCTTTTCTGTTTTTTTTTTTTGTCTTTACCATTTATGCAGTGCATGGCTTAGCACAAACATGGCTGGCTACCTGGCTAAAAATTGAAAATGTAATGTCAGTTGCCTTATAAAGTGCAAACATGCTTAGCGGCATTGTGCAGTGGTCAGCAACATGGATGGTAATGACTGCAGAAACTACACTTGTTACTCGACTGCATACCTCTCAACCTGGAAACATCAAAAATCTGGACAAAGGCCCATAAAACTTGGGTACAACTGGACAACAATCTAACATAAAATTTGCATATATAATTGTGACTCCACCCACTCCAATGGAATTATGGGATACCAACATTCAACACAAAATGAACAGACAAAAATATAAAACAACAAATATCCTTCAGAAAAAGCAAGCTAATACAAAATCTGCTATTCTAACAACATTCTAAGTTTGTAAGAACAATATTTAAAATATATCCCTAATTTTGGGTTTTTGATCCCCAGTGTCATGGAGTATAAATTTTGTAAAAAAAAAAAAAAAAAAAAAAAAAAAGGTGCCATGGGGGCAGGTAGACTAAACAAAACAAATACCTTTTGTTTAAATCTGCTTTTACAAGAAAGTTTATGGTTATATGGGATTTTACAGTGACTTTTTTAAATCTACAGTTAAAATGTGGTTCTTAGAATCAGGAGAAGGTGGTAAAGGAGAAAAAGGTAGGTGGATGAATGTATCAATTATGACTAAATGGTGTATTTGGAATGCAAGATGTTCATTTCTGCTACAAATGTTATTAAAAATTTATAAAGGAAAACATCTAGTGTATTGCTATATACACTAAACTAAAGCCCAGTTATATCAAAATACAAACATTCGAAAGAACAAATATGAAAAAGTACAGCTCAAGATTGCCAAATTAATGATTATCACATTTAACTGAAATTTATTTTTTTTTTACATTTCTGACTGAATCTTTATACAAAAGTGACATTATTCTTCAATTCCCTGCTCTACAGAGCTAAACCATTAGGTCATCAAACTCCACCTGTATTACAGGCATAGCATAGTTTAAGAACTTCTAAAGAAGGTACCTCAGGAATGAGCTGACTTTCCCTTTCTCATATTGTCCTTTCATACAGTTATGAAGGCAGAGAAAACCACAGTGTTAGAGAAAGTAGACAGGAAGTACTAGGGTTTCTTTAGTGACCTTATTATAGGTAGAGTAAACTGCTGCTAAGTTTTTTTTTTCTTTTTTTTGTCTATACCACTCTTCATAGTAGTCAAAATCAGACAGGTGCTATGACAAAGTGGAGAGTATTGCAGCACACCTTCAAAACAGATATTGGCAGTGTCATCCCAGACACAAAATGAAAATGTATCTGTACTGACAATGCAGACCTGATTTCTAGTTCAGTTAAACACAATTTGTCTCAAGTATATTTGGAAGAAAAATCTGACTACATACAAGGAATTTTGATGTTACTTCTACGATGTATACAGCGCACTTTCAATGTCTGGGTAGTGCAATAAGGTCTAGTCATGCTCTAAAACTTGAGTAAGGAGGAACATTGTACTCACTAGCTACCAATGGGGAAAAATAAAAAAGGATACAAAATCTCAACATTATGCATCTTAACAGGACTACCCCAAGACACTCCAAATAAATTAAAGTTAACCTCACAAAATGTGCATGTTGTTTGGACTCTGGAGTATGAGCTAAGGACAGATGTCTACCCCTGATAAGAAAATCATCCAGTAAGTCAGATAATACAGGGGATACCTTAATGATAACATGGCAAATACTGGAAGAATGCAAAAAGCAACTGCTGCAGCTTTAAGGCTGCAATGCTAAGAGTTTCTGCAATGCAAAACCTTTCCACTCGAGGTGGACCTGGCATGTGCCATAACCTTATCAATTTAGAAACAAGCAAAGGCAGTTTTACGCACACTGTCTTAGTGGCAAAGCACTGCTAAAAGACAAATGCCAATATAACCAAAAGTCATGCAATATGACAGATTTTCTCAATCATATTTTAAACAGTCAACATAGTCTGTGCCACTGTCAGACATGAGTACCACGATGAGTATAACATGCTCCCCTTCTACAGACATAGCTCCATTGTCTGTGCAGCCTACCAGTCTGTCACAGGTGACCACTGAAGAACAGGAGTTGGCCAACGAAGCAACCCAGGGCACTTTACTTATTTATCTATCAATCTGTCTGTCTATCTACTTATCTATCTATTGTGGACTGGGTTAGTCCCACTGGGCTAGTGATTTCTTTTCAGGGGAGACCCAAGGTGGTATTTATACTACTGCTAGTAGATATTTGGCCAAGGCATCAGAGAACTTCCCCTACTCTTTTTGATATGTGTCATTGGATCTTTTACATCCAACCGAGCTACTACTAACTCAAGCAGATGGTCCTCAGTTTAATGTGTCATCCAAAGGATGAGTTCAGGCAACACTGGGTAATGGCAGCTTGCATAAGCATAAGGACAGAGTTGGGGCCACTGTATCAGTGATTAGCAACACCCTGGTTCCCCCAATACTCGATCTGAATATTTACAAGGCATTTACTCAATAAATGTGCAGGGCAGTTGTACAGATACAGGCTGATGCCACTATGCCCATTGCAAAATTGATCTGTGTGGTGTGTAAGCTGTGTGATGAACTCAGACAGGGCTTCACCTATTTAGGTAGTATTTTTGACAGGGGTCATAGGGAATTTCTATCCTCCAGGTGCCTGTGTGGTGCCACACCCCATGAAAACTGCCTTTCTCATGGACAATTTCCTTCCGCATGTAGTGGTGAACCCACCATGGGATAGTCAGGAGATTGTCTAAATCTTGTGGTGTCATGTCTTCCATGCCTACTGTAAATCAATGTGTGGGCATGCACCTTTAAGAAGCTATCCAAGGGCTTTCACATGTGTATAAAATACTGAGTATGTGCAAGCTAGACTGCCATTTTGTAGTAAGCTGTTGAGATGTAAGCATGTATGGTCCTTCTGTTAGCCAGTTCGTTTGTATTTTATGATGCTGCTATTCATCCTGATGTGTTTCTATGTATTAAAGCATCTAATCAAAATACACTACCTGCTTGTCATCTATGTTAGAGAGAGACGAGTGACACCTACCAACAGTGTTGAGGGCACTGCAGCACACCATAGATACACATACATAGATGAGGTGTAACTGATTAATCTACCTGTTGCACAGCCCACTATTCATACTCATGGAACACTACCATCCTCTGAGAGCTGCAAATCATGTTTGTAATGTTACTTGGAGGGGGTGTCCCCATAGATGGGGATGTGTATGGTCAGTGCACATTTCTGCTGAGTTTGCCCTGGACTTGTCACAAAGAAACTTGCACACTGCAGTCATTTTTGCAGTGGCTGTGTTTACTCACATGCTACCACTATCTCCTCACTACAGCCTTTCAATTTCACTACCCAATACTCAACACCCACACACTACTCACTACTAACATTGGTTACTGTGGCACTCACCATCTGTGCAAATGATGGCAACTGTGCCCTGCCCTCACTGCTGTGTTATTAGGGTAGCTTGTGTCTGACGCACAGAGTGGTCAGTTCATGCATGGTATAGCATGATCTGGTTGTTATACCACATGCATCATGCTATATATAATGTGACCAACAGTTGTGAACCAGATACTGCCACTTAGTCACTGCCCTGGCACATTGTGCTCACCCTCCACCTTACATGGTCATTCCTGGAAATCAGGTCCTACACAAATTCCTCACGAGGCAGTGCCTCTGACACCGGTTCCAGCACATGCTCTCTTCGATGAGAATACCCAGCTGTATCTGTCTGCATACCAACATGTTGTGTAACACTGCACACATAAGCAAACATTTCACTGCATGTTTCTGAAGCAGACTGCAGGGTACCACCAGAAGCACCTAAACAGTGGACATGGGCCTTATCAGTCTGCATACGTGTTCAGCAATGTTTCAGGTCTGTGATAGTGTGGGGTTGTATGCAGTCTCTACCATGGTCTGTGGTTTTCATATGAGTGTCGTTAGCCATGCTTCCAGGGCATATCTGTCGCTGCCAATACTATGTCTCTGAGAGAAATCATCCTGCACAAATCACTAATGTAAGTTGTTAGTGTGCCACTTGCAGAAACTGTGGGCATTGCTTGGGTGGCATACCAACCTGGTATAGTGCCCCAGCTGGAACTGGACTATTGTATAAAACACCTGCACACTGGTGTTTCTCTCCTCCGCAGTCCATGAAAACCACATGTAACTCCTCCATATTCTGTAGCATATCATCAAGAAACCGGTGTAGTATCTGTAAGGCAGATGCCACAATGCCCCTTGTTTGTCATTGTAATTTCCATGCAGCAAGGCCTGTTAAAACTACACATACCTTGGTGTCCACAGAAATAGGTATTCCATGCATTGCATGAGCCTGCATGTTAGGGTGGTGTTATGTTTAGCAGCTCCTGTATGTTGTTTCTCTGTCCTCATGGCAGTAGTGGGGTAAAATGCTAGGTATGGTCAGATACTTCAGCAAAGTGGAGAATGATGACATGCATTTTCTCAGCAAATGGCAGACAGAAAGGCCTCAAACATATACATTTCTGCTAATACTGCTGCTGTCCCTAACATATTATCACAGTCTCTGCCTCTGTTCATTACAATTTTATAGAGATAGCTATACTGGCAATTGTGGCTCAAAATGCAATTTTTGGAGGTTTCTGAATAACTCCACCACGTTATTTACCTTTATTTGCATTCATCATTACTGTCATTATTATAATGCTGCTCATTTTCATCTCATTTGCATACCATGCTGGCTGAAATATTTCACAGTCTTGCATGACAGTGCTAACTGTGATCTGTTTCTCAATCTGAACCAGTACGTTTTGTACAAAGGTTGTTCAACATTTTCCCATGATGCAGCAGAAACAATAACACAAAATGAACATTTTCACATTAAAATAGATGTGACTATTCAGTTGCTTTTGAATTTAGGAGCACAACCTGATAATGTTTTGGAGCTGACTATTCAGATATCATTCCCCTAAACTCTCATTATAATACATAAAATGTATTGCATAAAAAGTGTGGATGGAGAGAAAAATAGTAAATATGGTTAGCAACAGCAGCATACACTTCTGGGAAATGGTATAAGCAAAGGGATTAAAGGAGTGCAAAATGGGTACATTTCTCTGTAAATAGATAGAAAAGCGTCCATATGCTTGTACTATAAATCATGAAAGCCCTAGGATTGGCTTTCATGCAAAATACTTCTGAATTCTGTTTTTGAAATGGCAGGGGATCCCTAGCATACAATCAACTAGTAGCAGAGCTAATATGACTAACTGTGCTGGCAACATTATGCTACTGCCAAGCACTGTGGAAGAGACCACAAGTAATAATGGTATTATCTGGGAGCATCAAAAACTGAATTCATACGTGTTTTACTTCAAAAATCATCTCAATGCTCTTTGTAGTCCTGAGACTGGTATGAAACTTTTTCTACAGATTTACAGATTAATAAAAACTGATGGTAATAAAAATATTTAACATAAAAAATAGCCATTCTGGAAGCAAAAATGCAGCACTCTTTCATATGTTGACCTTTTTGGGATGTGATTGAGAAAATTACAAACCCAAAGGGACTTTCTATGCATTATTTAGGCTGCAGCTGAATGACTGTCAGCAGTACACCTTATGTACCTTTTACAAAAGTGACTTAACTATCAACGTTCCTTTATACATAAAATGACTAACACAAAAAGTGGGACAGACTTACGTTGCTCGGTAGAGATCAAAGCGACCCTTATCCTGGATGTGGAACATCAAGTCACCCCCATTTAAATACTCCATGACAAAAAATAGATGTTCCTATCAATAAAAAGAAAGTGTGAGTTTACTGAAGCTTGCACAAATATTTAGGCATAAAACTGTAACTCAGTAATGCAGCAACATTTGTCTTCAATAATGTTTACCATGCGACTGTTAAACTCTCAACAAGTCTATATTCTAATAATTTGTTTATTATTTGGTAAGTGGGCTGGTTCAAATATGGACCCATGCCCAAGGTACAGATAAGAAGCTGTATAAAGTCAGTGCTTATACAAGCACGTTATATGTATGCAAACAAGCTTCATTGCGACTTAATACACATTAAATGTGAGTATTTACATAACATATCCATTTGTAAAAATGACTAGCCACGCAAGTATAAAATGTATGCATAGTACAGATGAGCACAGTAGACTTTCAGGGTAGCTCAAAACTTTGAGAAGAGCTGCATTCTGGGATGAGAGTCTGAGAGATTGTTACAATAACACTTCTGGTTGTATTCTGAAGTCAGGTATCCCGATAATATTTGCAGCTATATTCTAGTATTACAAAGATTTGGCTTTAAATTTCCCCAATTTGGGTTCAGTTTTGTTATTTGACAACTGATACTAGGTGTCAAGTGCAATCTTCTGAAAGGCCCTCTCCTCAGATGACAAGGTTTAATCAGCTAAGCCTTTAATTGGTCATTGTTTGATCAGTGTTCTACCCCTGTAAACAAACTTAAATAAATAAATATGGCTTCTTAATTGGATGGCTGCATGGGGATAAGCATATGAAGAGTTGTTAAAAGTAAAGAACTCTGCATATGAAATTTGAAAGTGTAAGACATATCCTTGCTGTAACAGGGAGCCACTCTGCCTTTTGCAGGGAGAGAACATGATCTCCTGAGGCAGCTGAGAGTAAAATGAACATGAATTGCTTGTGAATTGTGCTTTGCAGCAGTTTTGTGCTGCACATAAATTAAGGGCAATTATTGATATGGAATATTCTTTTCTCCATATCAATGTACTTTACTGCTCTCCTGGACTGGGGGGGGGGTGAGGCAGCTGGAACATTGATGGCTTACCTGTAGTTGCTACAGGACAGGTGCAATAGTAGCTGTTTTTTTCTCATCAAAAAATATTGGGAAAATTTAGAATGCTATTAAGCAATGTCAAAACAATATCCTTAATGTTTGTTACAAATTTTCTACCAGTAAACATGAAAATGCACATGAAACTAAAGGCCTGATGATACAAATTTTATTTAGAACTAGAGTAGATGAGCTTCAGCCCAAGGTGAGAAATTACAATGCAAACTCTGGCATTCAACACTGCATCTTTTTTTTTTTTTTTTCAAAAACATTTTTATTTTGTTTTCATTATAAACATACATAAATGTACATATAACAAATAGAATAAAGCAATAACAAAACTATTTACAATACTTACAATCGTCCATGATAATCATTTTATCCATGAGAAGTTATCAGTATTTGCCCAACTGGTTTTCCAATTTTTGCCATGTTATTTTTTTATGAGCAATGTTATGAGTTCTGTAACAAATGGTTGCAGTTCTTTTTTACAAACAACTTTTGCTAACTTAATCAAATCTTGTTTACTTTTCCAGTTCGAAGTAATAACTTTTCTGACAATTGCAAGAACTGACCAAAGAAATATGACAGTTATCAGACCACAAAGCATTTACAAAATATCTGAAGTCTTTCCAGTAATGAACATTTCTACATTCAATGAACACGTGAACCCAGTTGGCCTCTGTAATTCATCACATTTCCAACATTTGCTTTCACTGTTTTTGAGTACAAGATTTATTTTATGTGGAGTATAGAAACTCCTATTCATAAATTTCCATGTATACAAAAATCTCCAATATAATGAAAAAGAGGTACTATATGTAGAATTCAACATTTTTTTTGGATATTTGTTCTCCATTAATCTTTACATAATAATTCCAAAAATCTGAGTCAAACTTTAGAGTGTCTTCTCTAAGTATCTTATAGACAAGTGAGATGCTTAATTTTAGATTATCTGCCTTTTCAAGACACCTAATAAAAAGCTGAATCAAACTAGGTATAGATTCAGTCTCTAGGTTGATACTCTCATTTTGTTTTCTATAAACTGCCGTAATGAGTGTATAAACAATCAACTGTCTTGACTATTATCAAAACTACATAAAAGAGAGTTGACTGGTTTAATACTCTTATTTTCAATAAAACGATGCCAGAATATCAAGTTATTTTCCTTTAATTTTTGCATTGCATTGATGTTGAAAGAATCTAGGCAATCAGGGGAGTATGCTATAGGGAATATAAGAAATAAACATTGCTTAATGTTGTAATTACAATCAATTAATTTTTAAAGTTATTAACTACTTGGATGCCATAAGAAAAATGATCAAGCTTCTTACTAAATAAACAAAATTTACATAAAAGCCAATGAACTCTACTTATTCCATATTGTTCCTTAAACTGATTTTCTATAATTCTGACATCAGTTATATGAATCTCATATTTAATTTTTACGAGAAAATCGCCATGCATTGTATATCTGCTTGTGATCACAGCAACTAATTCTGTATGTGTTGCAGTTGTCAATATCTGGAGGTGTCACTCATGTATTTACTTTTCATATTTCTGTTGTTAGTCTCTTAGTTAAACATTAATTGCTTCGTTAAACATTTGAGTTTGTGACTTGTTTTGCCTTGTCTGTTAATCCATTTTTGCTTATTGTTTTCTCAGCTTTCATAGACCTGCATGCGGTGTTGTGTACTAGGAATATTCCAAGTAGTTATCTTCAGTGGGAGGAGTATGGTGTTTCAAAACCCTTGTCTTTCACTGCTTCTGGTTCTTCTGTCCAGCTGAGACTTTATTCATTGTCTTGTGTTAATTTACTGTACTCTCTGGCTCCAGAATCAAATAATTAGAAAACATTGTTGATATGAAAACTATCACTTCTTCCTTCCCTGGTTTCCCTTTGGTACAGCCTCCTTTGCGTGATTTATTAGATGAAAATGGCAGTGTGTAATGGAGTGATTTATTTGATTTCTTGGTGCTCATAACTGTTGACCATCCAGTAAAAGTAGTAGTTTTCTGGCAAATCACTGATGATTGGGGTTCCCTTGGAGTCTTGAGCTTATTCCTATTTCCTTTTGGTACAGTTCAGCGTTTGTTTATATTAAATATCATTGTCGGGGATGTGCATTAATATTTTGAGTCCAAGCGTCTTTGAAAATTTGGGAGAATTCCTTTTCTTTTTTGACAAATGTTTACATTTATTGCTGTGAAGTATTTGTACGTTAATCAACACACAGCTTACCACGTTAAGGATAGACTATTTCTGAAATGTTAAGTGTTTATTTTTATATTGTGTCATTTCCAATGACTTGCATGGTGTTAGAGAAGAACCTACATATGCCAAAAATAAGCACAGGATTTACAGACAGAAATACATAGGAAGGTTAGGTTTGTGGTTGCTGATGAAACAGGCTTGCAAAAACTTGCTTTTTCAAGTGTAGTTCAAGTTATAAACTCTTAGTGTTATTCTATTCAGTTCTAATTTTGGTTTGAATAAACTAAGTGATTCATGCAACATTAACAAGGTGGCAGCTTATTGTTTTTACTGAGATGCACTTGCTGTCCCGAATTACAAGTATAAACTGAGGTTTCATGGGGTTGTCATGCTGCAGATCGATTACGTACTGTGAATATGGACTCTGGAAAGACATTTCACGTTATGTCTGTAACTACTGTGGTACTTTCCTGCACAGCGAGTTGTTAAATGTGTTATATGCATTGAAAAATGTGCGTGCTTTATTTTTAAGTCCAGTATTTGCCCCATATGCTGGTGAGTGGTGTATTTATTTTTAAAATACATGGACTTTATTTGTAGCTATAAAAATCCTAATGTACTGTTCAGTAGTGGATCTGTTATATGTCTGTGTGCATGTTTATTTGTATGACTATAAAATGTGCATTGCAAAACTCTTTTTCTAAGCAGTTTTGTTCTGCTCCTTAGTGAGTAACATTGACTTTTCTCAAAATATGAAAACATTACTTGCAAATAATGACAATCTTGAGACATTTAGTGACCGTGTGTGTGCTTTATTCATGTGTCACTGTAAGTACAGTGTGTGTTTTTAGCAGCACATAGTTTGTTTCATTTCTTGCTTGATTGAAGGTGGTAGGAACAAGACCTTTTATTCCAAGTTCTGTTTAACAGTTGGTGTCTTAGAATCTGCATTTCAAATTTGAGTCCTTTGAGTGCTTAACAGTGAGAGAATGAAGAGTACTGCTAGTACAGACTGCACATATGCTTTTTGGTGTGCATATTTGAGATTTATGCATGTTGGTCAGGTAGTTATTCCAAGTTCTGTTTAACAGTTGGTGTCTTAGAATCTGCATTTCAAATTTGAGTCCTTTGAGTGCTTAACAGTGAGAGAATGAAGAGTACTGCTAGTACAGACTGCACATATGCTTTTTGGTGTGCATATTTGAGATTTATGCATGTTGGTCAGGTAGAATTTAAGATTACTGTATTTTAACATGGAATTTGCATAGTTTACAGCTGATAAAAAATGTTAGATGGGAATAGTTTGTCCATTTCTTCACTTTTTGGAGATTTCAAGTATTGCTTTTAAATCTGCTGACTGTGTTTGCCTGAATATTGGCAACATTTTAAGTCTTGCTGTCAGTTAATTTATGGACGTTTTCACGCTTATTGTTTCGTGTGAGGCAAATTTGAAGAACTTGCCTCCCGAATTTTGGGAGATTAGGCTTTTACTAAGAAAAAGCTGCATTCTTGTATTTCCTTTGTCTTGGCTGTAATTAACCCCCTCCAAACACACATCACACTCTCATCCTGTATGTTTTTTAACATCAGGTGTTCATACAGAATTTTCTTCAGTATGGATATGTAGCAGATCTACTTTGTGAAGGTACTTGTTTTCTTTAGACACCCTGTCAAACTGGATAACTGGATGGGAAACAGAAAATACATCCCTGGGATTCCAGCCATGTCCCTGCTGGACAGGGGCACTGGGTGCTGATTTGTCTATGCATGGGCTAAACTCTTGCTTAGGCTTATAAGGGCCTCAGGACCAATAGACTAGTAACGTGCTATGATCCTATGAGAAGTGCACTAATTAGGTCTGTGAGAGAGCAGTTGATGCATGGAATAAACTAACAAATTACATTAAAGCAAACACTAGTTTACATATTTTTAAGACAGCTTGGACACATATTATAGGAACAACAGTTTTGATACATTGGCAGGATAGAAGGGCATTAATGCCTGTGATGGAAATATTTGTATGCAAGTAGGATTTCATAATAGCTAAAAGATAATTGTAAATGTCATAAAATGCAATGAGTTATTTATACCTAGTTCGGAGTAGAGCTGTGGACTGCAGTCACTGAATAATAACAAATATATGATTTTTAGACTTCATACCCCTCAGAACATGATTACTATGAGATTACCTGCTAAGTATATACGACTAATATATAAAATCTGTTCCTGATTTGGGTTTCTGTCTCTGATTTTTAAATTAAACGGTTGAGGGTCATGAGAGATGCAAAAGTTTGCAATATATTTTGGGCATTTTTCCTGACTTTGTCAGTCATGTGTGGAATTTAGATGGGAGGAAGGCCTCAGCAATGTATAAGTGTTATACTATCTTTAGGTCTTCTCCTAACATATTATAACGAGTCTGTATTGCATGACAGCTGCACAAGGTAATATAATGAATGCCTACTCAACAGGTTATGTACTGCAATTATCACTTATGTGTGAGCATGCATAACTTTGCAATAATGAAATGCAGCTCGTTATCACATTAACAATAAATGCAGTTACAATATAGCACTGAGTCATTATCACTTTTCAGGTAAAACTCTCAGCAGCTGTCACTGTTATTCACATAAGCAGAGGTAGTTATCACATTTATGAATGCACAGGCCAGATTTGGTTTTCTGTCTACATGAAGTCATTTCAAGTAATTTCAAGCTATCTCTCCCCACCAGTTTCTGTCATTTTACAAGTTGTTTGATACACAGTAAAGTCCTTGTGGTTATATGCTTCATATTTTTGTGAACTACTACAAATGAACATCTTACCATATAGTAATTTCTTTTATCACACAGTTACTATATAGTATATGTGTATATATATATATATATATATATATATATGTGTGTGTGGGTGTGTGTGTGTGCATTTATAGTACATACAAATATATATATATATATATATATATATATATATATATATATATATATATATATATACATATATATATCTGTGTGTATTCATATGGCACTGGGGAGCTTGGAGACACTTCAGCTGGCAAAAGTGTTAGTCCTTACAACATGGTAAAAGAACTGTGCTCGTGAGCTGTACACACGTACAGATGTCATAGTTTGTTTAGGAAATTATGATTGTTTCATATTTTGGTAAATAACGCTGGTAGGGAGCAAGTAATTGTGCTAAGTAATACCTCATTTTGAAGACAGTGTTAGCCCTTACAACACGGTAAAAGAACTATGTCTGTATGCTGTACACATCTACATATATCACAGTTTGTTTAGGGCTTATGTTACGAAAATTATGATTTTTTTTCATATTTTTGTAAATAACTTTGGTAGGGAGCATGTCAATGTGCCAAGTAATACCTCATTTTGAAGACAGTATTAATAGTTACAACATGGTAAAAGAACTGTCTGTATGTTGAACACATGTACAAATATCACAGTTTGTTTAGGTCTTAGGTTATGGAAATTATGATTTTTTTAATATTTTGGTAAATAACTTTGCTAGCGAGCATGTCAATGTGCCAAGTAATATGTCATTTTAAAGACAGCATTACTCCTTACAACATGGTAAAAGAAATGTGTCTGTATGCTGTACACATGTACAGATATCACAGTTTTAGTCTTGTAAGGTTATGGAAATTATACATTTGCCATACTTCTCATTATTATGCCCATATCTTTGCAAGGGAGCATGGTGATCACACAAGTGATGCATCATTTTGAAGCCGATATTGAGAGAGACAACTTGTACACTGATATGTAATATCTGTCTGTTACAGGTGATTAGATATAATGCTTTATTTATCAATTATGAGAAATATAATATTAATCATATTTCTGTGAATATCTCAGTAAAGGAGCATCACACAGTAATGGTTAAAATATCATTTTAAAGCTGACATTCATACAAACAAATTAATTACAAACTGCATGGGTCTGCATGGTACATTCACCAAGATATTGTGATTTGTTTTACCAAAAAGGTAAAAAATATGCATATCATCAGCATTCTTTGGCAAATATTTAATAATTACTTAGATACGCACTGTCAACATTCACACTGTTGGAAAGGTCAGTGTAGGCTGAACAGCTTTTGCATTTACATTTTTAGTCTAGCTCCTATGGTTAAAGAGTTATGAACATTTATTTTCTGTATGGTATTACAAATGGATTATCTGAAAATGACCTCAGGCTGCACTGTTGCCCCTATGGTGGAAGTAAGCAAGCAGCATTTTCTGACCTGCATTGGAGTGAATGAGTTAACAGATAAGTTCATAGGTTGGCACTAGGCTATCGGCCCTAGGGCCTATACAAGCCTAGCCGTAACAATTCCTATTTCTTCCCACAATATTTACTTCCCTAGACCCCTGTCTGGCAGGGCGACTGACGTGATCCCCGGGATGAATTTCTTATCTCCCATCCAATCATCAATATTCCTTTTGAAGAGGGCCAAAGAGGCGCTCTGCTTGACATGTATGGGCAGTCTATTCCAGAGTCTGGGGAGTCCCTGGGTCAAGAACCTACCCCTCCATCATGTTTTGTTCATTGTGATAAGGTTTAGAGCCCTGGAGCATATGGCTCTGAGGGATTGGGATTTCTTTAAGTGTAGCATGTCCAACAGCAATGGGTTTGACATGGTCTTGTATGTTAAGCAGAGATTGCCTCTGAGCAGACGATATGCGAAAGAGTATAGCTGTAGTTTTTTTAGACAGTCAGCACAGGACATCTGCTTTAGGCCTGTGATTCTTTTAGTGAGGTATTTCTGTGGCCTCTCCAGTTGTTGCAGATGTCTTGAGAGGTACATACCAGATGGGGTGCTGTATTCTATAATGGGTCTAATGAGGGATGAGTACAGTGGGACAATGACCTCCTATTTTCTGGATGAAAAGCCCTTGCTGATGAGGTGTGCCACATAGAAGGACTTCCTGACTGCTGTGGTGATGTGGTTATCGAAGGTGAGACCACTGTCCACCTGTGTCCCTAAGTCTCTTATCACACTTTCGGTGTTTAGTGTACTGCCACCTATGTGGTAATTCATGGGTACATGTTTTTTCCCAAAGAGGATAACTATACATTTTTTGGCATTGCGATTAAGCTCATGGCTCTGGCACCAAGCATCTGTTTCTGTAAGGCCCTTTTGTAGAATATCCACATTATTTGGGGATTCAAAGATGGCTCCCAGTTTGCAGTCATCTGCGAACTTTGTTAGCCAGAGCCCCTTAGTGTTGGCCTGTACTTCAGAGAAGTAGATGCCAAACAACAGGGGTCCCGGGACTGAACCCTGAAGTATTCCACTTGTCTGCAGCTGGATTTGGAATCGGCTACTTTTACAGTGTGGGTTCTGTCAGTAAGCCAGTTGGCAACCCATCGAGTGATGTAGGGATTAATGCCCAGCTTAGTAAGTTTGTCTATGATTCCAGAGTGGGGGATGGTGTTGAAGGCCTTGGCGAGGTCCAGACAGGCTATGTGGATCGCCTTACCCTCGTCCACAGACTGATTCAAAGAAGTCAGTCAGGTTCAGGAAACAAGATCGGCCCTTCACGAACCCAAACTGGGTGGGGTCCAGTGTTTGAATATTGCCAATGTGCCAATGTCTTTGCTTATAAGTTCCATGATAAAACGTTCCATGGCCTTGCAGATCAGGCTCGTCAGACTGATGGGGTGGTGGTTCCCAGGATCCAAGGTGGATCCCCCCTTGTGGAGTAAGATAAATGTAGCTGTGTGCCACTCTGTGGGCACAAAGCCTGAGGTGAGGCTATGACTAAACATGACACTTATGTGAGGTACCAGTTCATTTTGCAGTTCATGTAGTACACAGCCCAGGATGTTGTCTGGTCCCATGGATCCTGTATTCTTAGCTTTGAATAGTGTGGTTTTACATGTGTGGCCATGATTACCAGAATTTGACAATCTTTTGGTACTGAGATGGGCTCTTTATGGGGTGAGAGGGGGGTGAAGTTGGCACTGAATCGATCTGCCAGGATATTGGCAATATCCTTGGGATCAGTATATTTAATGCCATTCTGTTGTAGCTCAGAGCAGATCTGAGCACTGCCATTTAGATTCTTGACATCACTATAGAATGCCTTGTGGTTGTCTTTGGATTCTCTGGCAATTTTATTTTCATAACTAGCTTTGGAGGATTTTATGAGGGATCTCACCATACCAAACTCAGAAAACTTCTAAACCCAACTATTCAAATACCTGTCCACTAAATGGAAATGCCCTGCCTTCACCCAACCTAATCCAAGGGGGTTCTCGCTCTGGTTCCCAAGCTCTACTACTCTCATAGTTATCTTCCTATGAGCCTGCCTAAGCTCTCAACAATTTCTATAGCGTCTCTCTAAGCTCTCACCTCCTACAGCTACCCTCACACAGCCCAACCTTGTAAATATTGTAAATAACATTCTACTGTTGATGTGTCTATGTAAAGCGTATTTACATTTTCTTAAAAGGTTTGTATGTAAACTGTTTCCACACCTAACCCATATCTGTTTTCCTCAAATGAAACTGTATGATCCCTACCTTCAAGCTTAATGAATTTGTTAACTATGCATGATACTGAATGCATTTATGAGTAACTATTCTACATAAGATCTTTAATATTAACTATCATTTGTATCTAAATTGTATAATGCATCTTGGAGTTTTTCTCCCCGGGCCTCCACTGAAAATGGGTCAATTTGGCCCAGTAGACGTCCTCGGTAATCAAATTGCAAATAAATAAATAAATAAAATCTCAGCTTCTTACTGAAGCTGATAAGGGTGTTTTTTGCATCCTAGGATTTTCCTCTTTTCTGCAATAGTTTCTTACTTTTGTTGTAAAGTTTGTTTATGGTAGGGGACCACCAGATTGGCTTCCTTTTTTGGAGGAGAGCGTCTTGGTTCTATTTGGGATGGCATAATTCATGCACAAGTGGATGTGCTCGTACAGTGCCTTAGTGTAGGATTCAGCAGTCGAACTTTCAGTTCCCGTCTGCATGGGTGTTGTGAAGTATTTCTCCCCGGGCCTCCGCTGAAAACAGGCTCTGTGGAACCTAGTCGGACATTCCCGGTCAACAAATGTTAAATAAATAAATAAATAAATAAGTTTATCACTTCTGACTTGAGTAGCATGAAGTTGGCTTTGGAGAAGTTTTTTACAGAGGTTTCCTTAATGCGGGGGGGGGGGGGTGGATGTCAATTGTGATTAGCTTATGGTCATACCTGACCAATGAGGGGGTGACCATAGGTGTGGAGCATCGATTTCCCATGTTGGTAATGACCAGGTCTATGATATTGGAACCCCTGGTGGGACTATGGTTTAGTTGATCCAGGGCATTGCAATTTATGAATTCCAAGAACCGTTGGGCAGGTGATGGTACACGAGTAGTTTTCCCAGCTGATGGCAGGGTAGTTGAAATCACCCAGTATTAGGGTGTTTGGTTGTATCTTAATATTTTCCCATATGTTTAGAAAGGTGTAGTGAGAATCTTTGGGCATGGTGGGGGATCTGTAGCAAGCTACAACTTGGATTGCACCTGGAGAATTTCAGATGCATTGTGTTGGGCAACTAGCCTGGTGGTGTGAATATCCTTGGTGAATATGGGCACTCCTCCACCTTTAGTGTTTCGGTCCTGGTTTGATGGCCAAAAAGTGTGGTAATAGTTCTAGCCTGGTATTGCAGGGGTCCTCTCTGGAGCCTTGAACCAGGTCTCAGTTACTGCACAGATATCGATGTTCTCCATTTTTAGGAGTGCCTCGAAAAAGTGGATTTTCAGGTTTAGACTTCTAATTTGTACTTCTCTTACAATACTTCAGGCATGACTTCATTAGTACATTAATAAACCTAAAGCATTTCAAAAATGAATAGTATGCAAGATGTCAATTAGCATGGGCATACTTTTTCACTTTCCTTCCTCTCACACAGCAACAGAAAACAGAGGTAATCCAGCAGGTTTGAGTGAAGTCGGGTATTCCACCTGTGACCCACAGGGTGACAAGACTAATAAACAGAGGATTAATCCAAATAAAATCACTTTAGCTTGCAGATCTAGGAGAGAGATCTGATACCCTCCCTATGGGAGAAATAAAGACATCTTGTTGAAGTTTCCAGTAGCTTATTCAGTTAAGTAAGTAGATGGAGGAGTGTTTTTGTTCTAACACTTTCTTTTTAACAGGTCAGTTATTTAAAGGCAGTTACAGACAATGGTGGGAGTGTCTAGGGGAGATGACTGGAGGAAAATCTAGGAGATGGAAAAACAAGAAGCCAATTCCAAAGCTTACAGGTTAGTCCCTTACTTGAATATTCCAGAAAGGACTGTGAGGATTTACCAGCTCAGCAGTCTGTGGAACCTCATTCTTAGTTAACTTCATTCTTAGTTAAAAAGTTTTATTTTTCTTTTTAACACACAAAAAGTACAGTTGTGTACACTTACCATAAATGTAGATGTTTGAGTGTATTCACTCTTGCAGTCATCACATTTGGGCTATCTGCTTGCAGGTAGCCCTCAGTCGGCCTGATTATCAGAGTCTTGGGTCCTGCGCCAGTTGCTGTCTCATCTTCCATGACGGCAGGTAGTCTGAGTATAAAGCATGCAGCCGATGCCTTTACATCAGTTTTTCTTGTCCCAGATGTCAGGTGCCCCCATAATGGAAAACAATCATATACAAGGTTACACCTCCATCAAAAAAGCAAATACACCAAAAAGCTTAAAGCATAGTAAACAAGAATAGGTATAGTCAATGGAAGTCAGGGGGCTGGAGCGAGGGTAACCAGGACTGCAACAGAGAATACACTCAAACATCTACATTTATGATAAGTGTACACAACTGTACTATGTTCTTCGTGTTTCACTGTTGTAGTCATCACATTTGGGTAGATTCCCAAAGTAATTAGATAGCATTAGGACCAGCTATAAGGCCCTGCAAGACTGCAGTGGCAAAGCCAGCTCTGGATTTAGAAAAAATTGGCAAGTGGTAATGCTTGGTGAAGGTATGTACAGAACTCCAGGTAGCAAGCTTCTAGGATGTCCCTGGTAGGGACACCTCTGAGAAAGACTGTAGAGGTAGATGCAACCCTGGTTGAATGTGGTCTTATCCCCTGTGGGGTAGGTTTTCCATGGTGCTTATAGGAGAAATGAATGCGATGGCCTATCCACTTAGAAATGGTTTGCTTTGAAATGGCCTTCCCCTCTGCCCCTGCAGCAAATGCAACCAGCAGCTGTTCAGATTTTTTGAGAGGCTTAGTCCTGTCCAAGTAAAATCTAAGTTGTCTGTGCACGTCCAAGGAGTGCAGTATTCATTCCCCTTTGTTCTGTGTATTAGAAAAGAAGGTTGGCAAATGAATGAACTGATTAAGGGCAACACTGGATACCACCTCGGGCATAAAGGAGGGATTGGTCCTGAGGGACACCCTCTCCGCATGAAAGATGATGAAAGGCTCCACTGCCATGAGGGCCTGTAATTCAGACACGCTTCTTGCTGACGTTAGTTTTCCAAGAAAGGAATTTCAACTCTGCATTTGCAGCTGGCTCAAAGGGGGGTACAGTGAGCTTTTCCAATACAAAGTTAAGGTCCCAGGCTGGAGTAGAGGCTCTCATTGGTTGTCTTAAGTTTTTGGCCCCTCTGAGGAATTGCTTCAGCAATGGGTGAGAGAAGAGGGGTGGCTCCGTATTGTAATGTGCTGAAATGGCTGAGGCATGAATTTTGATGGAAGAAAAAGAAAGACCCTTGTGAAGCATCTCAGATAAGTATTGAAGAATATAAGATAAATTGGGCACCGCTGTGCCCATCCCCTGAGTTTGGCTCCAGGAACAGAATCTTTTCCATTTTTCAGCATAGGATTTTCTAGTACTAGGCCTCCTTGCCTCCAGAATGACATCCATCACTTGCTAACTGAGAGATCAAGTAATTAGCCAGGCTGCAAGGTTCAGGGTTTGAAGCTGTGGGTGCAGAATCTGGCCCTCCTGCTGGGACAGCAGGGCAGGGGTCTGAGGCAGGTGCCATGGTGTCAGCAGTGACACACTGTGCAAGAGGGGGTACCAGTGTTGGCGTGGCCAGTCTGGTGCAATCAGTATTGTCCTTGGTTTGCCTGTTTGATCTTTAGTAGCACTTTGGAGAGGAGAGGCAGAGGGGGAAAGACATAAACTGACATTTTTTTCCAGGTGAAGGATGGGGCATCTACTTTCTAAGCTTGTTTGTGGGGAGTCCTTGTGCAGAATTTGTCAAACTAGTACTTCTGAGGGGAGGCAAACGGGTCTATCTCTGGGCTCCCCCATTTCTTTCTCAACATGTTGAATATCTTTGTTTCCAGTTTCCACTCGTGTGGGTCCATGCGATTTCTGCTTAGGTCATCTGCCAGTGTATTTAGTTTTCCTGGCTGGAATTGAGCCTGTAGGTGCCCTTGGTAGCTCAAGTCTGTGTTCCACAGAGCCATGGCTAGTCTGCAGAGAGGGTATGAGTGGGTTCCCCCCTGCTTGTTTATGTACCACATAACAGTGGTGTTGTCCGTCTTTCCCAATAAATGGCTTGGAAGAATGTGGTCCTTGAAGGCTGTCAGATAATTCTGTACAGCTAACATTTATTTTGATTGATATGCGCATTTGACTTGGGTTCCATTTGCCCTGAATGCACTGCCCTGCCAAGTAACCACCCCCCCATGCATAGTCTGATGCATCTGTTGCTAGGGTTTGGGTGGCAGGGGAAAGAGTGAATGGCAGTCCCTTGTTTTGGTGGCAGGCCTCTGTCAACCAAAAAAACTCTATCTTTAGACAAGGTATGATAGGAATCATTGATTCTAGATCCTGAGAATGTTGATACCATAGGCTTTATAGATACCATTGTAGTTTCCTCATATGCAGTCTTGCATATGGAATTAGTAGAATGCAAGAGGCTATGAACCCCAGGGCTTGCAGTATTTTCCTTGCAGATAGCTGGGTCTTTGTGGCCAGTAGTCTGAAGTAGGCTGTCAAATGAACTTGTTTCTCTGGCGTGAGGTAGGCCATCTGGGAAGTTATATTCAAGCTTGCTCCCATGAATACAATTTGTTGGCAGGGTACAAGATGTGATTTATTTTCGTTTATGGTGTACCCCAGAGAAGTTAGCAATTTCTTTACAAAAGCCAGATGATTTAATAGTATGTCCCGGCTTTCTGCCCGAATTAAATAATCATCCAGGTATGGGTATATTTGAATATTTTTTGCCTGCAAAATGCAATGACTGGAGCTAGCCATTTTGTGAATACTCTGGACGTAGTAGATAAGCCAAAGGGCAGTGCAGAGAACTGATAGTGCATGTAGCCTGCTCTGAAGCGTAGGTATCCTCTGCAAGATTCCCTTATTGGGATGTGCAGGTACGCTTCCTTTAAATCCAGTGTTGCCATCCAGGCATTTTTGCCTAGCATGGGAAGCAGCTGATGAAGAGTTAGCATTTTTAATTTTGGGATTACCAAAAATGTGTTTAGTATAGACAGGTCCAGGATAGGACACCAGGAATTGTCTTTTCTGGGTAACAGGAAAATTCTTGAGTAAAAACGTTGTCCCCATTCTTCTTCTGGGACAGGTTGAATAGCCCTGATGCTTAAGAGAGAGAGAACTTGCTTTTGAGCCTCTGCCCACTGATGTGGGGGTAGGTCTGGCCAACCGTTTGGGATTGGTAAGGAGTGGAAGTGTGTTAAGAGAAGTTTTAAAAACATACTGTTATTTGTCTTTTTCCTCTTCTTGTAAAGTGAACATGTTATTTGTTGGGATATGCCTATCAAAGATGGGCCTCATCTGTGAACAAAATGCAGCATTGCTTATAAACCTGAATAATAACTGTTTTCTGCTTTTCAGAATAAAGAGACTTGGTTATAGCTTAGTGAAGCCTGGGATAAGGACGCACGACCGAGTAAGAGTTAATTTACTGAAGCAGGCTGTGTGTCCTGGAAAATTTGAGCTACCATTGTTGAACTAAACATTCTGTGCTTCTTGAACATTCTGTACTAAAGTACAGTTTTGTACCTACCATAAATGTAGATGTTCGAAGATCCACATTGCTGCAGTCCTAACACTTGGGTAGTCCGCTGTCCCAGTCGGCCCGAATACCAAAGTATAAGGCTGACGTCGGTCAAGGCGCATTTGTCTGACATCAGGACATCAGGGTACAAATGCACATGACCGACGTCATATCCTCAGTCTTTTCTTGCCCCAGATGTCAGAAGACCCTAAAAAGATAAGGCCAAAACCAAAAAACACCAAACACTCCTGTACCTAATATATGTACAATATATACAAATTTACAAAAATAGAACCCCACCCACACAACCACCCCTAAACACAGAGGGGAAGGAGGGAGGGTAAATTGGACTGCAGCAATGTGGATCTTCGAACATCTACATTTATGGTAGGTACAAAACTGTACTATGTTCTTCATCTCACATTGCTACAGTCCTAACACTTGGGTAGAATCCCAAAGCAGAGGTAAGGGAGGATGGCTAAACTATAATGAAGCAGGAGCTGCCAAAATGCCCTGCAACACAGCAGTGGCAAAACCAGCCCTGGATTTAGAATAGAGAGGAAGGTGGTAATGCTTGGAGAAAGTATGCACTGAACTCCAAGTAGCTGCCTCAAAATATCCTTAGTTGCCACCCCTTAGAAATGCTGTTGAAGTGGCAGTAGCCCTCGTGGAATGAGGCCTAATCCCAGCTGGAATCTCCTTGCCATGATGGGAATAACAGAATGCAATGCAAAACCCAATCCACTTAGATATAGTTTGTTTTGACACAGGCTTGCCCTGGGAACTCAAAGCAAAAGAAACAAACAACTGCTGAGACTGCCTAAAATCCCTAGTCCTGCTTAAATAATAACGCAACTGCCTGTGTACATCTAAAGTGTGCAAAATCTTTTCCCTCCTATTTTGGGGATCTGCATAAAAAGTAGGCAAATGAATAGTTTGGTTTAAAGCCACACTAGAAACCACCTTAGGCATAAATGAAGGATTAGTACGTAATGATACCCTATCCTTATGAAAAATCAAAAAGGCTCAACCGCCATAAGGGCCTGCAATTCAGAAACCCTTCTTGCAGAAGTAATGGCCAACAAAAAAGCAGTCTTCCATGACAAGTATTTCAAGTCAGCAGTAGCCGCAGGCTCAAAAGGTTGTAGAGTAAGTTTCTCCAACACAAAATTGAGGTCCCAAGCAGGAGTAGGAGCTCTACGTGGGGGTCTTATATTCTTTGCCCCTCTAAGAAACTGCTTGAACAAAGGATGAGAAAACAATGGTGGGTCACAATCATAGTGAGCTGAAATTGCTGCAGCATGAATCTTAATGGAAGAGAAAGACAAACCTTTGTCCAATAACTCAGTAAGATATTGAAGAGCCACACTCAAATTAGGCTCAGAAACATCCAAACCCTTTGCTGCACTCCAAAATAAAAATCTCTTCCATTTTTCTGCATACACTTTACGTGTACTAGGTCTTCTGGCTTCCATAATCACATTCAAAACTTGTTGAGGAAGTTGAGACCTGCTGTGGTTCAAAACAGAATATGCCAGGCTGTTAGATGAAGAGAGTGAAGCTTGACATTGAGTAGATGACCGTCCCTCTGAGACAAAAGGTGTGGAATTAAAGGTAAAGGCCATGGAGGCTTCCTTACCAGATTCCTCAGTAATGGGTACCAGTGTTGCCGAGGCCAATCTGGAGCTATCAAAATCATCCTTGGCTTGTCTTGTCTGACCTTTAGGAGTACCTTTGGGAGGAGAGGCAGAGGTGGAAAGGCATACACATGAAGATTTTCCCAACTGAACGAAAGAGCATCCACTTTCCAAGCTGTGTGATGAAACCTTTTCGTGCAAAACTTTGGCAGCTGGTGGTTTAGTGGAGAAGCGAACAGATCTATGTTTGGAGTTCCCCAGGACACTGTCAATTGTTGAAATACATGAAGATCCGGTTTCCACTCGTGGGGATCCATGATTTGCCTGCTTAAGACATCTGCTAAGGAGTTCTGTGCTCCTGGCAGAAACCTGGCCTGTAGATTTAGCTGCAAGCTGAGCGCAGTCTCCCACAAAATCATTGCTTGCCTGCATAGAGGATAAGAATGTGTTCCCCCTTGCTTGTTGATGTACCACATGACAGTTGTGTTGTCTGTTAGAATCAACACCTGCCCTGGAAGAAGTAACTCCTTGAAAGCCATTAATGCAAACTGGACTGCTAACATCTCCTTCATGTTGATATGTAGATGCTGTAGTCTGGCAGGCCACTTGTCTTGTATCCATTTTCCATTCAGATGAGCTCCCCAGGCTATGTCTGAGGCATCTGTCGTTAGAATCTGACTCGCCTCTGGCCGGGTCACAGAGAGTCCCTTGTTTAGGTGACATTCCTGAGCCCACCACAAAAATTCCTTTTGAATGCAAGGTATTATTGGAATGACAGTGTCCAAATCCTGGCAGTGCTGTGTCCATACATTTTTTAGATACCATTGCAGCTTCCTCATATGCAGTTTGGCATTGGGAAGCACCAGAATACAAGATGCCATGAACCCTAAGGCTTGAAGGACTGTCCTTGCAGTCAGCCGGACTGAAGAGATAGTTGATGGAAGTAAAGGGAAAGATTCTTTTGTTTGTCCGGGGTTAAAAGGCCATCTGGGCTGCTGTATTCAGTCTCACACCCAGAAAGCACATGTCTTGAGAGGGTACTAGACTGGACTTTATTTCGTTCACAGAATACCCCAGGCATCTTAGCACTGCTATCACATATTCCAGATGCTGAAGAAGCTCGTCCTTTTCTTGAGCCAGAATCAGACAGTCGTCCAAGTAAGGATAGATTTGTATTCCTTTTAGCCTGAAGAAAGCTACAACTGGAGCCAGAACTTTTGTGAATACTCTGGGCAGTAGATAAGCCAAAGGGCAATGCAGAGAACTGATAATGGGAATTTCCAGCTCGAAACGGAGATATTTCCGGCAACTGAGTCTGATAGGCACATGAAGGTAAGCCTCCTTGAGATCTAAAGTTACCATCCAGTGATCTTTGCCCAGCAGAGGTAAAAGCTGTTGTAACGTCAACATTTTGAACTTGGGAATGTCCAGATAAGTGTTGAGGATAGACAAATCCAAAATTGGTCTCCACGTGTTCCCCTTTTTGGTACTAGGAACAGGCGAGAATAAAATCCTAGGCCCCTTTCTGGCACAGGAACCGGCTGAATGGCCCCTATCTGGAGTAACAGAGAAATTTGCTTGTGAGCCTCTTTTCTTTGTATAGGAGGAATGTCTGGCATGCCTTTGAAAGGAGGCAAAGTATGGAAATAAAACCTGTAACCGTGGTGAGCGATATCCAATACCCATCTGTCTTGGGTAATAACACTCCAATTTTCTTTGAAAAGTGCCAGCCTTCCTCCCAAAGGTGCTGCCAGACGAGAAGGCTCTGGCAGCTGAAAAGGCAAGTCATTGGGTCTGCTTACGAAAGGACTGACCCCTGCCCTCACCAGAAGACTGGGCAGGCGAACTGCCTGTTCTAGGCCTAAAAGAACCTTGAGCTCTGCCCCTACCACGTCTAGATCTACCCCTAGACTGAGAATCATAAGAAGGATAAGTCCACCCCTTAGTAGGCCAATTTCTACTAAACTTTGGAGGCTGAACCTGCAAAAATCTTTAACAGTCTGCATAGACTTAGCCTTGTCCTCCATTTTCTTTAAAACTGCTTCCACAGGCGCACCAAATAACACATCAGATTGTAAAGGAGCATCTAAAATCCTTGTCTTTACATGTTCAGCTAAATTCTGATCCCTCAGCCAGGCGTGCCTGCGAAGAACAGAACCAGTGGCTGCCACCCTCGAAGAGGCCTGTACAGCATCAAAACCACATTGCAAGGAATGCTTACCCACCTGTTCAGAAACATGAACTAAATCCTGCAACTCTTTACACTCAATACCTTCCGCCAGAGCATCTACCTTAGACTTCAATTGTGAAAGGAGATAATTTTGGTATTTCAGCATGTGAAACTGGCAATTCAAAGCTCTCATGGCTAAAGTGGAAGAAGTATACACCTTCTTTCCCCATCTATCCAAAGCCCTTGCCTCTTTATCAGAAGGAACATGATTTTTAACAACAGAAGCCTTAACACCTTTAGGGCCCTGAGAAACAGTTTCTGGGTCTGCCCTAGGACTCTTAAAAAGATACTTATGAGCTTCAGGCACCCTATAATACCTATCCGGTTTAACTGGGGCCGGAGGCAAAGAATCAGGGTTCAGGGAAGCCTCTGCAAAAACATCCTCTACCACATCCAGAACAGGAGGTATAGCTAAAGGCCTATGCTGGGGTAGAAACAAAAATTCCCTAAGCCTTTTCCTGGAATCAGAGAAATCTTGACCTTCCCATTTAAAATGCTCCCTCATGGAATGAAGACTCTCTGAAAAAGAAAAATCCTCAGGAGGAGAAGCCGAAGGTGTAGAGTCATCTACATCAGAATCAGAATAAGGAGGATACTCCTGCAAGTCTTCAGCTGAAGACTCAGAAGCCTCCGAACACTGCTCAAAACTCTCAAGCTCAGGTTCCACCCTAGGCCTCTTATCAGGTGGGGGCATAGAACCTCTAATCATAGTAATCAAATCTTCTGCCATTTTAAGCATATGTTTCTTAGGCAGAGACCCTGAAGAACTAGGGGAGACCCCCACTGAAGTTAACCCTGGCCTGCCTCTAGAAGAAGCCTTGGAAACAGAAGGGAGGGCCTAACCACCTTAGGAAGGGAGGGAGAACAGCTACCTGAGAAGCCCCTTCAGCCTGGCCTACCTCCTGAGAGGACACATCTTGTAACAGTAAAGTCTCTCCCTGAGAATCCAAAGGAACTTCTGGTAGAACCACCGGCTCCACCGAGCCCTCTAAAGAACCGACGTCTGGGACAGACAGTTCTTCCACCCTAGGCTTCGCTGCTTTGTCCTTGCGCTTTTTAGATGAAGCGGGCGTCGGAGCATCCGACGGCATGTTGTAATTACAACGCTTCCCAAAAACTAACCTGGCACAATCTAATCTTCTCTTAATAGTGCGTTTGTTAAATCTAGCACAAGAGCGACAGCCAACAACGTCGTGCTCAGGCCCTAAGCAAGGTATACACAAGGTATGGTAATCTCTATGAGGTATCTGTTTCCCACAAGAAATACAGTTATTCACTTTTTCTGACATCCGGTTAAACACTGAGGCAAGAAAAAACCAAAATATTCCCCAACGGGGTACTTAGCCAACTTTGATTCGGTCTGAAACTCCGACTTCAGAAAATTTCAGAACGCCAACCTGCACTCGCAATACTGCTTCTGCATCGGACCATGCGGCAAAAAAGACTGAGGATATGACGTCAGTCATGCGCATTTGTACCCTGACGTCCTGATGTCAGACAAATGCGCCTTGACCGACGTCAGCCTTATACTTTGGTATTCGGGCCGACTGGGACAGCGGACTACCCAAGTGTTAGGACTGCAGCAATGTGAGATGAAGAACATCTGTTGGTTTGAGGTGATTTGTAGTAAACATGTTTACCACAGTTGTTTTTCCATAGCCAACTGTCAACGGTCAGAAAAGTTGTTTTGCTTGCAGTATAAAAGTTGATGTCAGTAAACAAGTTGACCAGAGGAGGAGATCAGCTTGGCCAACATGATGTGTAATCTGGTTAGCTGCTAATAAAGAAGTTTTTCATCACCTGAGACAGATGTGACTCGTCTGAATTTTTCTTCTGACATTTTGGTCCTTCGGACCGGAAACCTCTACGAAGATACGGATCAGACCGACAGAGAGACTGAAAAATCTGTGCAGGTGAGGGTTTCTCATCTTAAGATTCCCTCTACTGAAAGCCCTCCGACTGATTTGTCATTGAGAGGAGGCTGGTCGCTCTCTGATCCTTATCTGAGGGACAATTTCCGAACGAAAAGGGGAAACGGAGTCTCATCTGGTTCAGGTAGGATGAAAAATAAATTTTCTTTTAATTTAATTTAATCTTGTCGACAAGGGTTTTATTTTTAGTTAAGGGTGGGTAGGATTACTTAAGATTATTTTGTTAGGATCACCCGTTAAGATAGCCCCATTTTATAATAGGCCCTGTAAAATAACTTTGATACAGTCCTAAAGTAAGAAATCTAGGGGAAACATGGGTTTGAGTTGCTGCAAGTGTGACAGTGATGTCTGTTTAAATGTTGATGCTAAGTATATGAAAGGTTTAAACAAAAATAATGTTAAATTTTTGAAAAAGTGGAAGTTGAAATATGATTTTGATGGTACCCTGAATAAGAATGCTTGTGCAAAATTGATTAGAGATTTGAAAAGAGATGCGGGAACTAGAACTAAGAAGCAAAGACAATTGGGATTTCCCCAAGCACAAAATTGGTTAGAAGAGGCAAATAAATGAGCTATAAAAGAAAAACAGTGCCAGGGAAAAGAAAAAAATAAATCAAAAGGGATCACTGGTGCCAAGTGGAAAAGTAGCCTTATTTTTAGATAAGGAGGATGAGCATACAGTTTGTGTGGTACAAAGGCAAGCAACTGCCCCACCGTATGGGGAAATTGCTGCTGCCATACCGGCGGAACCTCCTCAATATCAGTCTGAAGATGTGGGATCTGTACAGCAGGGCGGGTTATTGGCTGCTCAAGGAAGTGTTGTGACCCCTCCAATTTACCCGCAAATTCCTGTAGTACCCAAGGTTGCTTTGCAACAGGTAGACCAACCTATGCAGTTAAGGTCAGGACCAGCAGGGCAAGGACGTTGGGCCATTAAACTTTCTCTTCCCTTAATACAAGTTGCAAACCCACAAGCAGGGGATGTTGGACAAGAACCAACTATTTTAGTTTATCGTCCCTGGGCTAGAGAGGATATAAAACGAGCTACAGATGGTATTCCCCATCCCAAGGTTAATTTCCAAAAGTTTTCTGAGGACATAGTTGGTATGCGTTTAAGTTATCATCTAAATGGTTTAGAAGTAGAACAAGTAGTGCGATAAATCCTGGGTCCAGATTGGCATTTAGTTTGTGGTACTTGGACATGTAAGGCAGATGACGACACTACATTAAAGCATAATTCTGGGGTGTTAGACACGCGAGTCACTGATCTGTTAAAGGGAATTTCTGATAAGTGGCGTCCAAGAGCAGATTGGACAGTAATAAATCAGTGCATTCAAAATGATGATGAATCTGTAGATCACTATATTGTAAGATTGACAGAAGTGTTCAATAACCGTTGTGGAATGATGATTCCGCAGGATCAGACCAATGATAGTCCATATGAACAACAATTGAAAAATGCTTTTCTTAAAGGTTGTAAGGCTCCGCTAAGTAGTTTTATAACTAAGCATATGGTAGATCACTGAACATGTAGACTGCAACCTTTGTTTGAATATGCACGGCATACTGAGCAACATTTCAATTTAAAAAAGAAAAAGAAAGTACAAGTGTTAGCAGTACGGGATGATGGTGGTATATTCTTGGTACAGGACCAAAGGGGGCAAGGGTGCCGTGGTGGCGTAAAAAAACATGGGGGCCCGAAATAGGACACGTTAAATGAACCGGGTGGACATTCAGAGGAATATGAGGGAAGGTTAAAACGTGGAGAATGTTTTAAGTGTGGTAGACGTGGGCACTTCGCTGCCGACTGTGAAGAGTGGCAACACCCCCCACAGCTTATGAACAAGGGCTCCGCATGACTATATGATAGTAAAGGAAGGCGCCAAATTCATTATTGTAATTATTGTAGAGAAGAAGAAAGTGAGAATGATTGTGAGAATGATGAGGCAGACACTCGCTGCGATGAATGTCAGAACACTCATAAGGAAGGGCGGGATTGTGACTGTGAAGTCATAAACCTGGCAAATTTGGGTATTGCTATGCATCTAGATCAAAAACCCATGGTAGAGTTTTTGGTTGAGGGACAGAAAGTGGAGTTTTTATGTGATTCAGGTGCATTGTGTACACTTTTGGGTCCAGCAGTTCTGCCTCCGAACTGCAAAACAGATGAGTTTGTCCTTGTGAAAGCGGCAAACGGGAAAATCTATAAGGAACCACTGTCTCATCCTCTATTGTTCACAGATCCGCAAACAAACCAAACTGTTAGGTGTAGGGTAATTATATCGAAAGTTTGTCCAGTTAATTTGCTGGGAAGAGATTTGATGCATTTGTTTGGAATAGCAGCAATTCCCACACCTGAAGGCATTGAGGCGAAAAGGTTAGTGGATGGCTTGGTGGTACAGGGAGTACAAGACTTGTTTTACTGGTATAGCCAGGACTTGATTTCAAACGGCCCGAGGAGGGTTGATACAGATTTGATCAACCTAGCTTTAAGTAAATCTAGGAGCGGGTCACCGCAGGTTGCGGTGCACTTACATTGTACAATGTTCTATAGAAAGGCCCCCGGACCGGATAAAGAATTTGAAAAATAATTCTTTAAGCACAAACGTGCAAGGATAATTTTGAATGATATATTTTGGGATACGCAAGGTAATACAGTAGTGACCTGTAATTTGACCAAGGAAATGAGTTCTTTATATCGCTCAGGTTATAGCCCACATATTTCAATTACTAAAGCGGTGGGGACACATTGGGTAGATTTGGCAAAAAAGGTAACGAATTGGGACACAATGTCCGAAAGTCAGTTGAAGGATCAACAGATCCAGGTACAAAGATTAAATTGGGTGACTTAGGCACAACCAAGTGTGCACCTCAGGGATGACAAAACAGAAATGGCATGACAAATCCTCCTAACTCAAGAAGAAGATAGTGCGTAAGTGCCTTGCCTGTAGATTTATGGTCAAAAGGTAAAGGGGATGTAGGACTGATGAAAACAGCAGGTGAAGTTTGTATAACCCCAAAGTCAGGTTTTAGACTTCGTAAGCACCAATACCCGCTAAGTAAACAAGCAGAGGAAGGAATTAAGCCAGCTATTGAGCAGCTAAAACAGGTAGGAATTCTTGTTGAATGCCCAGATTTACCCTGCAATACTCCGTTGTTTCCTGTAAAGAAACTGGATGGGTCATGGAGGTTGGTTCAGGACTTACAAGCAGTTAATTCGGCTGTGATCCCAAGAGCACCGGTGGTCCCTGACCCCTATACATTACTTAATGATTTACTACCTCAGAACAGATATTTTTCTGTCATAGATATAAGCAATGCTTTTTTCTCCATACCACTACATAAGGAGAGTAGATTTTGGTTTGCATTCACTTATCAAGGTAAAAGATACACCTACACCAGATTGCCACAGGGTTATTGTGAGAGTCCGACAATATTCGCACAAGAAATGGCTGCGAATTTAGCTCAGTTTGTTCCCCCAGAGGGAAGCCAGGTTCTGTTGTATGTAGATGATATTTTGTTCGCCTCACCCACGCAGGAAGGTTGTAAAAGGGATACCCTTGCCCTTCTTAGTTTTTTAGCTGAGCAAGGACACAAGGTAAATAAAGAAAAGTTACAATTGTGGAAAGCACAAGTAAAGTACTTGGGTTATTTAATTTCGCAGGCAGGTAGACAATTGGAGAACAAAAGAAAACAAGCAATTCTTGAGGCACCTATGCCCACAACTAAGCGGGAGATGATGTCCTTTTTAGGTGTGACTAATTTTTGTAGAAGTTGGATCCCTAACTATGCTGAGGAAGTAGGGCCATTGACCGTACTAATCTACGACACTCCCATGGCAGCTAAGAATAATATACAGTAGACAAACAAGGCAATACAGGCATTTAATAGAATTAAGCAACTGATAGCAGGATCCTCTTTTTTGGGTTTTCCGAACTATTCTAAGCCGTTTGTACAAATGGTTGATTGTAAGGGAGGATATATGACTTCGGTTCTGGTACAAGTACATGGGGATAAACAGAGACCGATAGCTTTCTACTCCTCCAGATTAGATCCTGTTGCAAGGGCATTGCCGCATTGTGTTCAAGCTGTAGTGGCAGCCGCCATGGCAGTACAAGCCTCAGCACCATTAGTTTTGTTCCACCCATTACAATTGCGGGTTCCACATTCAGTAGCTACTATACTTTTGCAAGATAAGATTACCTTTTTATCTCCTAGTCGACATTTGTCATGCATGACAGTGCTGTTGACACAGCCTCATATGACCATAGAAAGATGTACTACTCTTAATCCGGCAACACTTTTGCCGACTCCAGAGGAAGGTACTCCACACGTTTGTTTAGAGAGCATTCATGACAAAGTGCTTCCCCGACCAGATTTAACGGACATTCCATTGGTAGATTCTGATCTCGTTTTGTTTGTAGACGGATCAGCAAAGAAGGACACTGTAGGAAAAACACTAGTTGGGTATGCTGTCACCACAGAAAAGTACAGTTTTGTACCTACCATAAATGTAGATGTTCGAAGATCCACATTGCTGCAGTCCTTACTTATGGGGTAGTCCGCTGTCCTTGGTCAGCCCGAATACCAAAGTATTAGGCTGACGTCGGTCATGGGCGCCTAGATCTGACATCAGAGCGTCAGGGTATAAATGCGCATGACCGACGTCATATCCTCAGTCTTTTCTTGCCCCAGATGTCAGAAGGCCAAACCAGAAAGGCCACAGCCAAAAACAGAATACCTCCCAAAAACATGCCCAACAACCACCATCACCTAAAGCATAGCACCAAGTCAAACTACAGAGGGGAAGGAGGGAGGGTAAATTGGACTGCAGCAATGTGGATCTTCGAACATCTACATTTATGGTAGGTACAAAACTGTACTATGTTCTTCATCTCACATTGCTGCAGTCCTTACTTATGGGTAGAATCCCAAAGCAACGGGAAAGGGAGGATGGTAAAAATCATAAAGCATTAGGGGCCGCTAAAATGCCCTGTAAAATTGCAGTGGCAAATCCTGCCCTAGACTTAGAATAAAGAGGAAGGTGGTAATGTTTAGAAAAGGTATGCACTGAACTCCAAGTAGCCGCCTCCAAAATGTCTTTGAAGCTAGCGCCCTTATAAAGGCCGTAGAAGTAGCAGTAGCCCTAGTGGAATGAGGCCTGATTCCAGCAGGAATCTCCTTACCATGATGGGAATAACAGAAAGAAATACAAAACCCAATCCATTTAGAAATAGTTTGTTTTGAAACAGGTTTACCCTGTGAACCCAAAGCAAAAGAAACAAACAATTGCTGAGACTGTCTGAACTCCTTGGTTCTGCTCAAATAATAACGCAACTGCCTGTGAATATCCAAAGTATGCAAAATTTTCTCCCTTTATTTTGGGGTTTGCATAAAAAGTAGGCAAATGAATAGTTTGATTTAAGGCCACACTAGAAACCACTTTAGGCATAAAGGAAGGATTAGTACGCAAAGATACCCTATCCTTATGAAAAATCAGGAAAGGCTCCACTGCCATGAGGGCCTGTAATTCAGAAACCCTTCTTGCAGAGGTAATGGCCAACAAAAGCAGTTTTCCATGATAAATACTTTAACTCGGCAGTAGCTGCAGGCTCAAAAGGTTGTAGAGTAAGTTTTTCCAACACAAAATTGAGATCCCAAGCAGGAGTAGGAGCTCTACGTGGGGGTCTTATATTCTTTGCCCCTCTAAGAAATTGCTTAAACCAAGGATGAGAGAATAAAGGAGGGTCACAATCATAGTGAGCAGAAATGGCTGCAGCATGGACCTTTATTGAGGAGAAAGACAAACCCTTGTCCAATAACTCAGTAAGATATTGAAAAGCAACACTTAAATCAGGTTTGGAGACATCAAGGTCCTTTCCTTTGCTCCAAATAAAAAATCTCCTCCATTTATCAGCGTAAACTTTCCTGGTACTAGGCCTCCTAGCCTCCAAAATAACATTCAAAACTTGTTGTGGAAGCTGAGACCCTCCAGAGTCTAAAACAGAATATGCCAGGCTGTTAGACGCAGAGACTGAATCTTGACATTGAGGAAGTGACTGTCCTCTTGTGACAAAAGGTGCGGAATCAAAGGCAGAGGCCATGGAGGTTCTCGTACTAAACTCCTCAGTAGTGGGTACCAGTGTTGTCGAGGCCAATCCGGTGCTATCAAAATCATGGTTGGCTTGTCTTGTCTGGCCTTCAAAAGTACCTTGGGTAGAAGAGGCAGAGGTGGAAAGGCATATACATGCAGATTGTTCCAACTGAAAGATAGAGCGTCCACCTTCCAAGCTGTGTGATGAAACATTTTTGTGCAAAACTTTGGCAACTGGTAATTTAGTGGAGAAGCGAACATATCTATGTCTGGAGTTCCCCATAACACTGTCAACTGTTGAAATACATGAGGATCCAATTTCCACTCGTGAGGATCCACTATTTGTCTGCTCAATACATCTGCTAAGGAGTTCTGTGCTCCTGGTAGAAACCTTGCCTGAAGATTGAGGTGTAGATTGAGAGCAGTTTCCCACAGAATCATCGCTTGCCTGCAAAGAGGGTAAGAATGGGTTCCCCCTGCTTGTTGATGTACCACATGACAGTAGTGTTGTCTGTTTGAATCAACACCTGCCCTGGACGAAGTAAATATTTGAAAGCCATCAATGCAAACTGGACTGCTAACATTTCCTTCAAGTTGATATGCAAATGTTGGAGTTTGACAGGCCACGTGTTTTGCACCCATTTTCCATTGAGGTGTGCTCCCCAAGCCTTGTCCGAGGCATCTGTCGTTAGAATCTGACTCGCCTCTGGCGGGTCACAGAGAGTCCCTTGTTTAGGTGACATTCCTGAGCCCACCACAAAAACTCCTTCTGAATGCAAGGTATTATCTGAATGACAGTGTCTAGATCTTGGCAGTGCTGTGTCCACACATTTTTGAGATACCATTGAAGCTTCCTCATATGCAATTTGGCATTGGGAAGCACCAGAATACAAGATGCCATGAACCCCAAGGCTTGAAGGACTGTCCTTGCAGTCAGCCTGGACCGTAGAGACATTTGCTGGAAATAAAGAGAAAGGCTTCTTTGTTTGTCCGGGGTCAAAAGCCATCTGGGAAGCTGTATTCAGTCTCACACCCAGAAAGCACATGTCCTGAGAGGGTACTAGACTGGACTTTGTTTCATTCACAGAATACCCTAGGCATCTTAACACTGCCATCACATACTGTAGATGATGAAGAAGTTCGTCCTTTTCTTGTGCAATAATCAGACAGTCGTCCAAATAAGGATAAATCTGTATTCCTCTTAGTCTGAAAAATGCTATCACTGGAGCCAGAACCTTTGTGAACACTCTGGGCGCAGTAGATAAGCCAAAGGGCAATGCAGAGAACTGATAATGTAAATTTCCAGCCCGAAAACGCAGGTACCTCCTGCAACTGGGCCT
Source organism: Protopterus annectens (assembly GCF_019279795.1). NCBI lineage: Eukaryota > Metazoa > Chordata > Ceratodontiformes > Protopteridae > Protopterus > Protopterus annectens. The sequence goes on from NC_056739.1 coordinate 1,624,611,366, forward strand.
GATAGGAACATGAAGGTAAGCCTCTTTGAGATCCAGAGTAACCATCCAGTGATCTTTTCCCAACAGAGGTAAAAGCTGTTGTAAAGTCAGCATCTTGAACTTTGGAATGTCCAGGTAAGTGTTGAGGATAGATAAATCCAAAATTGGTCTCCACGTGTTTCCTTTCTTTGGAACTAGAAACAGGCGAGAATAAAATCCTAGGCCCACTTCTGACAGAGGAACTGGCTGTATAGCTCCTATTTGAAGAAGTAAAGAAATTTGTCTGTGAGCCTCTATCCTTTGCCGAGGAGGGACGTCTGGCATGCCTTTGAAAGGAGGCATGGTATGGAAATAGAACTTGTAACCTCGGTTTATAATGTCCAATACCCATTTGTCCTGGGTGACTAAATGCCAATTTTGCTTGAAAAGAGCCAACTTTCCTCCCAAAGGAGCTGCCAGGCAAGAGGAATCTGGCAGCTGAAAATGCAGGTCATTGGGCCTGTTTACGAAAGGACTGGCCCCTGCCCTCACCAGCAGATTGAGCAGGCGAACTCCATTGTCTCGGCCTGAAGGTACTCTGAGCTCTGCCCCTACCACGCCTAGATCTACCCCTAGACTGAGAATCAGAAGAAGGGCACGTCCACCCCTTAGTAGGCCAATTTCTACTAAACTTTGGAGGTTGTACCTGCAAAAATCTTTAACAGTCTGCATAGACTTAGCCTTGTCTTCCATTTTCTTTAAGACTGACTCCACAGGAAGACCAAACAAAACTTCAGACTGCAAAGGGCATCCAGAATTCTAGACTTAACATGCTCAGACAAATTCTGATCCTTAAGCCAGGCGTGCCTCGAATAACTGAACCAGTGGCCGCCACCCTAGAAGAAGCCTGTAAAGCATCAAAACCACATTGCAAAGAGTGCTTACCCACCTGTTCAGAAACATGCACTAAATCCTGCAATTCTTTACACTCTATGCCCTCTGCCAAAGCATCCACTTTAGATCTTAGCTGAGAAAGGAGGAAATTCTGATACTTCAACATATGAAACTGGCAGTTCAAAGCTCTCATTGCTAAAGTAGAAGAGGTGTACACCTTCTTACCCCATCTATCCAAAGCTCTAGCTTCCTTATCCAGAGGAACCGGATTCTTAACAACAGAGGCTCTAACACCCTTAGGCCCCTGACTAATAGTTTCTGGGTCCGCCCTAGGACTCTTATACAGATATTTATGAGCCTCAGGCACCCTGTAATACCTGTCCGGTTTAACTGGGGCAGGAGGCACAGAATCTGGATTAAGGGAAGCTTCGAGAAAACATCTGAAACAACATCCAAAACCGGAGGTATAGCTAAGGGTCTATGCTGTGGTAAAACAAGAACTCCCTAAGCCTCTTCCGGGAATCAGAGTAATCCTGTCCCTCCCACTTAAAATGCTCCCTCATGGAATGCAGAGTTTCTGAAAATGAAAAATCCTCTGGAGGAGAAGCAGAAGGAGTGGAATCCTCTGCATCAGAATCAGAATAAGGAGGGAAATCCTGAATGTCCTCAGTAGAAGACTCTGAATCATCTGAGGCCTGCTCCAAACTTTCCAACTCTGGCTCCATCCTGGGCCTCTTATCAGGAGGGGGCATAGAACCTCTAATTAAAGTAATCAAATCCTCTGCCATTTTAAGCATGTGCTTTTTAGGCACAGACCCTGAAGAACCAGAACTGACACCAGAGGAAGGCAAAACAGACCTGCCCTTAGAAGGAGCCTTAGAAACAGTAGCAGAAGGCCTAACCACCTTAGGCATAGAAGGGAGAATAGTAACCTGAGAGGCCCCTTCAGCCTGACCTGCCTCCTGAGAGGCCACATCTTGTAAAATCAAAGTTTCCCCCTGGGACTCAACAGAAACTTCAGCCGGATCCACCTGTTCAGCTGTAGCTTCTAAAGGTTCCGCGTCCGAAACGGACGAATCATCCTGCCTAGGCTTTAAAGATTTGTCTTTGCGCTTCTTAGTAGAAGCAGGCGTCAGAACATCCGACGGCATATTATAATTACACCTCTTGCCAAAGACTAACCTAGCGCAATCTAACCTCCGTTTTATAGTGCGCTTATTAAACCTAGCACAAAACCGACAGCCGACTACGTCGTGCTCCGGCCCCAAACAAGGAATACAAAGCGAGTGGTAATCCCTATGCGGTATCTGTTTCCCACAAGAAATACAATTATTCACTTTTTCTGACATCCGGTAAGTAACTGAGGCAAGAAAAAACAAAAATATTCCCCAACGGGGTACTTAGCCCAATTTGGTATCGGTCTGAAACTCCGAAAACGAAAAATTTCAGAACGCCGAACGGCACTTGCAACGCTGCTTCTGCATCGGACCATGCGGCAAAAAAGACTGAGGATATGACGTCGATCATGCGCATTTATACCCTGACGCTCTGATGTCAGATCTAGGCGCCCATGACCGACGTCAGCCTAATACTTTGGTATTCGGGCCGACCGAGGACAGCGGACTACCCCATAAGTAAGGACTGCAGCAATGTGAGATGAAGAACATCTGAAGTTTTGGAGGCAAAAAGATTGTCAAGCATTTATTCTGCACAAGCAGCTGAGTTGGTGGCTTTGACTCGAGCTTGTACCTTAGGGGAGGGTAAGAAAGTGACAATTTATACAGATAGTCAATATGCTTTCTCCACTGTACATGTTTTCGCTCAACAATGGAAGAATAGGGGAATGGTTACTGCGACAGGCAAACCAATAAATCACAGAGATTTAATTTTACAGTTGTTAGATGCAGTGCAACTACCACTTCAGATATCGATATGTAAATGTTCCACACATACCAATAGAAAAGATCCTATCTCCAGGGGAAATGCCCTTGCTGATATGGCTGCATAAAAGGCAGCTCAAGAAAATGATTTGCTTTTACATGATAATGATTTAGAGCCCGGACACCTCTTAGACTTAGAGACACTAAAAGTGATGCAAACATTGACAACACAGAAGGAAAAATGTTGTTCAGTAAAATATGGTATCACTCAACAGGATGGGTTGTATAGGGCATCAGATGGCAAAATGGTATTACCCTCAAACCTTTTTAGGTATGCGGCATTGGTTAGCCATGGACCTGCCCATGTAGGAGTACAGATGATGATTCAAATAGTGTCTAAGGTGTTTTGGTGTAAGGGGTTTTCAACCTATGCAAAGCAATTCTGTTTATCTTGTTTATTATGTGCAAAGTATCATGCTCAGGGGGGGAGTTAAAAAGTCTCAGCAGGCATTCCCTACCCCTCCATATCCATTCCACACACTCTGTATGGACTTTATTGAACTGAAACCCTCAGAGGGAAAAAGGTTCTGTTTAGTCATTATTGATGCTTTCTCTAAATGGGTAGAAGCTTTTCCAGTAAAGCATCCGAATGCACAAACAGTAGCAAAGCTTTTGACTACAGAAATAATTCTGCGATTTGGTTTACCAGGACGCATTTACAGTGATAATGGGTCTCATTTTGTTAAACAGAATGTTCAGAAGTTGGGTCAAGTGTTTCAAATTGATCTCAAGTATCATTGTGCTTACCATCCCCAGTCAGCTGGACTGGTGGAAAGACACAACGGTGTCTGTGAATGGCAATGAGAATCCATTTCTGGAGAACCAAACTCATAGTTTAGCAGACGTATGGTGGTTATGTGGCAAGACCAGTCAGGAGGAGAAGGTTACCACACACACTATAGACCCAGTCTCACATAGTACCATCACAACCTCAAATCATACACATAAACACACAAAGACATACTCGGAGGCTCTGAACAAAAATCTACCAAAACAGCAGAGGCCACCTAAGCAGACACCCAAACAACCACCACCTCAGAACACAGCACCTGCAACACATAGACCTCACAGTCAGAGTGTCAAACAGTCACAGCCCTTAAGGCCAAACACAATGCCAGACACACTAGTCATTGGTGACTCCATAGTCAGACACACTGACGTTCCGCTCACCAGACTGAGTAAGGAGAAGGTCACAGTAAGCTGCCTGTCGGGCGCTAGAATCCGCCACATAACGCAAGCACTCAGGTCTCTCAACAGCAGGTACAAATATGACTCAGTCATTGTCCATGCTGGTGTGAACGACCTGAGATGTACCTCCTTGGACTACATGAAAAGAGACATTGAGGAGCTCTCTGATTATGTAGCCCAGGCAGGTATGACCCTGACCTTGAGCAGTATCCTACCTTCACCAAGAATGATGCCACAATACAGAGATAAGATGATCAGCTTTAACAATTGGCTTAACCACTGGTGTCATTCAAAGGGGATCCAGTGTCTGTCTGCCTGGGATGACATGCTGGACAAGCCACGCTGCTTTGCAAGGGACGGCTTGCACCTGTCACCCCTGGGATTCCGGATATTGGCAAAGGCTCTTGCCACCCCCATAGTGCCTTTTTAGGCAAGGCTCAAATTCTAAACCTACCACCCTAGAACACAAAAAAGGAAAAAACTAAGGGTAATGCTGCTCAATGCCAGAAGTCTAAATCTCAAAATGCACGCACTCGAGGCCCTTCTCAATATGGAGAACATCGATGTCTGTGCTGTGACAGAAACCTGGTTCAAGGCTCCTGAGAGCACCCCAGCACTATCAGGTTTTACCTCATATCATGCGTTCCGCCCCAAAATCCGGACAATACCAAGAAAGGAGGGGTATCCATATTCATCAAGGACACCCACACCTCAAGACTGGTGGCAACGCACGATGCATCGGAGACCATCCAGGTGCAATTAACCATAGGCAAGACTGCTCTGCAAATTGTAGCATGTTACAGGCCACCCTCACAAACTCAGGAACCTCACATGGCCTTCCTGAAAACACTAGAGGGATAAATGTATCACCAAACACCATCATACTAGGTGACTTCAATTACCCTAATATAGACTGGGAACACTACTCAAGCCCAAACACCCTAGCCCAAAAGTTCCTGGAATTCATAAACTCAAATGCCATGGAACAACTAGTCACCATCCCCACAAGAGGAGATAACATACTTGATCTCATCATCACGAACATGGGAGCACAATGTTCAACACCAGAAGTATACCCCTCACTGGTGAGATCAGATCACAAACTAATCTCGCTGGAGGTCCTCATCCCACCCCACCTGAAATAAAAAAGACCACAGTAAAAAACTTCTCGAAAGCCGACTTCACACTTCTAAAGACTAGTGTGGTCTCCTTTAAGGCCCCCGAGCCGGCGGAAAACAGTACTCAAGCCGCTGAATCACTCACAGATGCCTTCTACCAGCACCTGCAGGACTGCATGGATAAGGCAATCCCAAGCAAAACAAAGACTCTCTGTACCAAAGGCAAGCGTCCACTCTGGTGGACCCCAGCCATAAACAAACTCTACAACAAAAGGAGAAAGCTACTACAAGATAGAGCAAAATCCTTAAAAGGTAAGACACCCTTGATCACTATAAGTAAAAAACTAAGAGCTCTCATAAAATCATCCAAAGCAAATTTTGAGAGAAAAATAGCTAAAGACTCAAAAGACAATCATAAGGCATTCTTTAGCTATGTTAGAAACCTGGGAGGAAACTCCCAGATATGCTCAGAACTAGTCAAAATGATGTGAAGATTACTGATCCTACAGACATTGCCAACATACTGGCTGACAGGTTCAGTGCAAACTTCTCCCCTCCCCAAAAGGAGAGATATCTATACCAAACGATTGCAGCCCCCAAACATTTCCAACGCCCAAGTTAAAACTGCTCTCTCCAAAGCAAAAACACAGCATCCATGGGACCCGACGGTGTCCCCGGCTGTGTGCTCCACTTAACTCAATGAGGAATTAAACCCATAACTAATACAGCTATTTAATCAAAGTATTACCTATGGATATGTACCCAGGAGTGGCGCACTGCAACTGTGGTCCCACTTCACAAAGGCGGTGCTTCCACCGGCTCTGAAAATTACCGTCCTATTAGCTTGACAAGCCTTATCTGCAAAGCCATGGAGAGGATCATAATGGACCTCATAAATAAAGACATAGGGAATTTGCAGACCTTGGATCCAACCCAGTTTGGCTTTGTCAAAGGCAGATCATGCCTTTTAAACTTGGTTAACTTTTTCGAAACAGTCACCAAAGCCATTGATGAGGGAAAGGCAGTCCATACAGCCTACCTGGATCTGGCGAAGGCCTTCGATACAATACCTCACTCGGGTATCATTGAAAACTCAGCAGCTTAAATGTTAACCCATACATCACAAGATGGGTTGCAAACTGGCTGAGTGACAGAACCCACAGGGTCAGAGTTGCTGGCGCCATGTCAGACTCAAAGCCTGTCACAAGTGGGGTCCCACAGGGCTCAGTCCTGGGCCCACTCTTGTTTGGCATCTACTTTTCCAAGTACAAGCAAACACAGGAGGGTTATGGCTGACAAAGTTTGCAGATGACTGCAAACTGGGAGCCATAGTAGAAAACACATCTGACACAGATATCCTTCAGAAGGGTCTCACAGAAACGGATAACTGGTGCCAGAGCCATGGCCTAAAGTTAAATGCCAAAAATGCATAGTCATACCCTTCGGGAAAAACAAGGTTACCCCTAGCTACCAAATAGGTGGCAATCCACTGAGCACAGAAGAAGTTATCAGGGACTTGGGGACCCAGGTTGATGGTAGTCTGTCATTCGACACCCATGTAGCTAAAGTAGTTAGGAAGACCTTCTACATTGCCCACCTTATCATGAAGGGATTCTCATCTAGATCAAGGGAGGTCATGGTCTCCCTTTACTCATCACTCATCAGACCAATGATTGAGTACAATGCCCAATTCGGAATGTATCTGACCCGACACTTGCAGCAGCTGGAGAGACCACAAAAGTTCCTCACCAAAAGGATAAAGGGTCTCAAAAATCTGTCCTATGCTGCCTGACTGAAAGAACTCCAGCTCTATTCAGTCGCCACCGCTTGCTCAGAGGTGACCTTTGCCTAACATACAAGGCCATGTCAAACCCAGATTTGATGAATATGCTTCACCTCAAAAAATCTAGATCCACCAGAGCCACAAGGGCGGGAGACTTAAACCTCGACACGGCTATTAATAGGACGTGCTGGAGGGATAGATTCATCACCCAAAGACTCCTATGCTGTGGAACAAAATCCCGTATATGTGAGGCAGAGCACTGGCTGGCCTTGTTCAAGAGAAATCTTGACCAATGGATGGGAGATCGCAAATATACCCCAGGGATTACCTCAGTGTCACTGCTCGACAGAGGCACAGCAAAATAATGGGTATAGTTCCCCATACTTAAGGGGTGGCGTAAGCCACAAAACGATGGGCTAGGCTTGTAAATGCCCTTGGGCAGATAGCCTAGTATGAACCTATGAACCTATGAACCTATGAACAAACTCAGATCAAGGCTTACGATTCCCTGGAAGGGAACTTGTGCACTTGTAAAGTTAATTCTGCCATTCTACATTTTCCCAGTTCCAGCAAGCAATTTTGTAAGAGAACCTGAAATAAAGCCGAAGTGGATGAGCAGGAGAAAAAGAGAGGCACCGAAGCAATCCTTCGATAACAGTGTCTACATCGATAGCATTGGCGTACCAAGAGGCGTACCTGATGAATACAAAGCAATAAACCAAATAGCAGCTGGTTTTACATCCATCTTTGTCTGGATTCAACCTAATAAGAATGTGGACTGGATCAACTACATTTACTATAACCAGCAGCGTTTTGTGAACTATACCAAAGATGCATTGAAAGGAATTGCTGAACAACTAGAGGCCACTTCGCAGGTGGCATGGCAGAATCGAATTGCGTTGGATATGCTCCTGGCCAAAGGAGGAGGAGTTTGCAAGATGTTTGGGACTTTCTGTTGTACGTACATTCCAAACAACACTGTGCCTGACATAAGTATCACTCGAGCCTTGAAAGGTTTGGAAATGTTATCCGAAGAATTGGCAGAGAACTCTGGGGTAAATAATCCCTTTACAGACTTTCTACAAGCGTGGTTTGGAAAATGGAGTCATCTCATCAGCAGTTTCCTGGTGTCCATTGGAGTCGCTGTGGCTATCGTGGTGGTATGTGGTTGCTGTTGTATACCCTGTATCAGAGGTCTCCTACAAAGACTGATTGATACTGCTGTTACGAAGACGATGTACCAACAATTGCAACAGACTGGTGAAAGTGAATACATTGAAATGTGACTTTTTGCAAATGTTTTTGAAGTTTAAAAGTTTGTCTTGCCAATGAAGTAATGTATGCAAAGAAAAACTTAGTTTTTACCATATATTGCTGAAATAAAAAGACAAATAAAAAGTGTTTTCAGGGGGGAAATGTTAAGAGAAAAGTTTTAAAAACATACTGTTATTTGTCTTTTTCCTCTTCTTGTAAAGTGAACATGTTATTTGTTGGGATATGCCTAGCAAAGATGGGCCTCATCTGTGAACAAAATGCAGCATTGCTTATAAACCTGAATAATAACTGTTTTCTGCTTTTCAGAATAAAGAGACTTGGTTATAGCTTAGTGAAGCCTGGGATAAGGACGCACGGCCGAGTAGGAGTTAATTTACTGAAGCAGGCTGTGTCTCCTGGAAAATTTGAGCTACCATTGTTGAACTAAACATTCTGTGCTTCTTGAACATTCTGTACTAACTGTTGGTTTGAGGTGATTTCTAGTAAACATGTTTACCACAGGTGTTTTTCCATAGCCAACTGTCAACGGTCAGAAATGTAACAAAAAGTTGTTTTGCTTGCAGTATAAAAGTTGATGTCAGTAAACAAGTTGACCAGAGGAGGAGATCATCTTGGCCAACATGATGTGTAATCTGGTTAGCTGCTAATAAAGAAGTTTTTCATCACCTGAGACAGATGTGACTCGTCTGAATTTTTCTTCTGACAAAGTGGAATCTGCATCCTTGGGAAACTATATTTATAACCCATTTGTCCTGGTTAATAAGTTCCCAATTTTTTGCATGCAGGACGATCTTTTCCCCCTAAAGGAACAGTCAGTTGAGCAGGGCTTGGAAGGTTTAAAGTTAAGTCATTGAAACAGTTTACCATAGGGGGGTGTCTTACTACTACCTGCTTTGGAAATGGGAGCCCCCCACTGCTTAGGCCTTTGAGTGCCTTGGGACTGAAGCCTGGGTGTTCTGCTGGTTCTGGGTTTGGACTGAGAAGGCCTGAAAGAGGCAGGAAAGGACCAATTCTTAGAGGGCCAATGCCTACTAAATCTGGGAGGCTGTACTTGCAGGAAATATTTAACAGTTTGCATAGATTTAGCTTTTTCCTCCATCTTTTTAAGTACTTCTGCTTTGTTGCCAAACAGACAGTCTTGGTTTAAGGGAGCATCCAGTAATTTAGCTTTAACATGATCTGGCAAAGATTAGTCCTTAAGCCAAGCATGTCTTCTCAGTACAGACCCAGTGACAGCAGCCCTGCAAGATGCCTCTAATGAATCAAAACCACATTGCAAAGTATGTTTTCCAACTTGTTCAGCAGAATGCATTAAGTAGATAAGGACAAATCCTGGTCAACAGAGAAAACAGAAATTTCAGAGTCCTGATCAGAAGAAAAATCAGTCCTAGGTCTCTTAGAGAGAGAAGGGTGGCTTCCCCTGATTAGAGTAATAAGGTCTTCAACCATTCTTATCATTTGTTTTTACGCATAGGGGCCTGACCATGCGGTCTGGGCATCGGTTTTCTGGGCATGGATCAAGTTTTAGGCTTTGAAGAAGAAGATGATGTCAGTTTAATATGCAAGTCAGTAGGCCTGAATACACCCTCAGAAGCCGGTGGCTGCACAGCGGCTCTGGACCCATCCAAGGTAGAGGCAGCCGCAGGTTCCACAGTTGAAGAAGTATCTCGCAGCATACTGTACCCCAAATGGGTCTCCGTAGAGGCCTGTGAATCTGAAGTAGCGGGTATCAGGGGCTGAGAAAGCGCCTCACTGAGTACCGGCGAACTGGCAACTAGCTTAGGAGAAGCGTTGTCGGCAGCTTTGGACCTATGCGGTCTGTCTCTGTCTTTATCTTTGCGGTTTTTTGGAATGTTGGTAGACGGGTGGCTTACCAAAGCCATTTCTGGATAATTGAATGCGGTCTGTCTTTATCTTTGTGTTTTTTTGGAATGTTGGTAGACGGGTGGCTTACCGAAGCCTTTTCTGGATAATTGAAATGAGTACCAAAGTATTTAGATGTGAAAATTACAAAAGAAGCAGCAAAAGGCACCACTGAATCCAATAAACTCTTCCAATAAACTCTTCAAAGTAGTGTAGAAAAACTCTTTATTTAAACACCAAACCATAGGACGGCACGAAACATAAAAAACGAAGTGTGTCAATCAAGTGCTTTTACCTGAAGCTATGTCAGGCTTTCTCAAGATGAACCACAAGTGTTTTGGATGCGTTTATATCCAACAATCAATTAAAATAGTAGTAAAATACATAACAATTAGTGACTCATAATTAGTGACTCTTGGTTAAAGTGCCACGTGCTTAAAAGTAAAGATCCTTCCATTCTTTAAATATACAGTTGCTGTTTTATATCAATAAAACAAATGTTCAATTTATAAAATGCTTTGAAGTGTACTCTATGCCCCGGCGCCACTTTGTCACTTATAGGAAAACTTACATCTATAAGGTACATTCCTAGTCTACATGCATCTTTAGGTTACATTATATGTTAAGTGCTATCAAAATTTAGAATATTTAGGTTATTCAAACAGCTCATAAAACAATGTGCCGTTACTTGGCAAAACCTTTATAACAAACAGTGTTGCTGTAAATCCATTCTGCTTTGAATGTATTAATAAACACTGAGGTATTAGGAATACTCGTACACTTGAGTATAAGATTGTTAAAATGTTACAAGTCTAAATTTTTAACCCGTAGTTTCTGACTTCATGTATAGCATGACTGAATTCTACAGTGTGTCCCTTTAAAAGATAGACTATACTTGTGTTAGAGTCGGGACTTTGCTTTAAAACCAGAATGATGACTAAAGTAAAATGGTACAAATGTAACCAATAAAATACATAGCTGTAAAGAAAATTAGATACTTAAAAAACGTGTACATCATACTGTGTACTGTTATGATAAAATCTTAATAGGTGGTGTACGATTGTATCACATAACATTTTTAAATTATGATACATCGATTAGTAATGGTTAAAAAGTGTGCTTGCCAGCACATCCATTATTAAAAATGTTGAACTCCCTATCGTATTTATAAATGTTCTAGTTGTTGAATTTAAAATGTGTATATAGAACCAGAATGCATAAAGGACTTCTGTGTTAAAAATGTTAAATATGTAAAATAATATTAAGTATGAAAAATGTGTAACCAGTATATGTGTGAAAAAATATTCAAAGTAAAATGAATAAATAGCAATATAAATTAAATACCTTTAAGCCAAGAAGTTGATTCATAAGTTAATCAAGCCATTTAGGGCATTAACCTTCTTATAAAAACAATGTATGTATGTAAAAATCTGGGGATTTTAAAAATTGATGTGTGTGCTTCTGCTACATAAAATATACTAGATTAAAGCTTTGCCCGTCTTAATTTCAATAAACTTGTAATACTAATGGCTTCGTTCAGACCCGGGGGTCTTGACGCATTTCAATGGTACCTGTTCTATAACCATGAACTTTTTTCTATGACATACGGAGAAAAAAAGATTCAAACGCATTCTACAAGCATTCAACAGTTTGCCCTAAGATGACTTTAAAGTTCATGGTTATAGAACAGGTACCATTGAACCCCAGAGGTGGGGATTGGGAAACAACAATTGAATTTAAAGAACTAAACTGGCAGTTAAGATTAAATGCGTCAAGACCCCCGGGTCTGAACGAAGCCATTAGTATTACAAGTTTATTGAAATTAAGATTAAAATTAATTACATACATACATTGTTTTTATAAGGAGGTTAATGCCCTAAATGGCTTGATTAACTTATGAATCAACTTCTTGGCTTAAAAGTGTTTAATTTATATTGCTATTTATTCATTTTACTTTGAATATTTTTTCACACATATACTGGTTACACATTTTTCATACTTAATATTATTTTACATATTTAACATTTTTAACACAGAAGTCCTTTATGCATTCTGGTTCTATATACACATTTTAAATTCAACAACTAGAACATTTATAAATACAATAGGGAGTTCAACATTTTTAATAATGGATGTGCTGGCAAGCACACTTTTTAACCATTACTAATCGATGTATCATAATTTAAAAATGTTATGTGATACAATCGTACACCACCTATTATTAAGATTTTATCATAACAGTACACAGTATGATGTACACGTTTTTTAAGTATCTAATTTTCTTTACAGCTATGTATTTTATCGGTTACATTTGTACCATTTTACTTTAGTCATCATTCTGGTTTTAAAGCAAAGTCCCGACTCTAACAACAAGTATAGTCTATCATTTAAAGGGACACACTGTAGAATTCAGTCATGCTATACATGAAGTCAGAAACTACGGGTTAAAAATTTAGACTTGCAACATTTTAACAATCTTATACTCAAGTGTACGAGTATTCCTAATACCTCAGTGTTTATTAATACATTCAAAGCAGAATGGATTTACAGCAACACTGTTTGTTATAAAGGTTTTGCCAAGTAACGGCACATTGTTTTATGAGCTGTTCGAATAACCTAAATATTCTAAATTTTGATAGCACTTAACATATAATGTAACCTAAAGATGCATGTAGACTAGGAATGTACCTTATAGATGTAAGTTTTCCTATAAGTGACAAAGTGGCGCCGGGGCATAGAGTACACTTCAAACCATTTTATAAATTGAACATTTGTTTTATTGATATAAAACAGCAACTGTATATTTAAAGAATGGAAGGATCTTTACTTTTAAGCACGTAGCACTTTAACCAAGAGTCACTAATTATGAGTCACTAATTGTTATGTATTTTACTACTATTTTAATTGATTGTTGGATATAAACGCATCCAAAACACTTGTGGTTCATCTTGAGAAAGCCTGACATAGCTTCAGGTGAAAGCGCTTGATTGACACATTTTGTTTTTTATGTTTCGTGCCGTCCTATGGATTGGTGTTTAAATAAAAGAGTTTTTCTACACTACTTTGAAGAGTTTATTGGAAGAGTTTACTGGATTCAGTGGTGCCTTTTGCTGCTTCTTTTGTGGTTTTATTGGGACTGAGTTCGAGTTGCTTTTTGTTTTAGATGTGAAAATTAACCGATGACGAATAGTACGGGGTTTGAATAAGGCACAAAACTGACAGCGAGGTACTTCGTGATCTGGGCCTAGGCAAGGAATGCAGTACGAATGAAAATCTTTATGAAATATTTGCTTTCCACAAGAAATACAATTGTTAACTTTTACTGACATCGGTTTAGAGCAAGAAAAAGGGATCCCCAACGGGGTACTTAGCTTAGTTGAAGACTTCGGATCTGAAACTCAAAAACAAAAATTTCAGGAGTCGGCCGACCGGCACTTGCGAACTGCTTCTGCTTCGGGCACCGCATGGCAAGAAAGACTGATGTAATGGTGTCGGCTGCATGCTTTATACCCCTGACTACCTGACGTCATGGAAGATGAGACAACAACTGACGCAGGACTCAAGACTTTGATAATCAGGCTGACTGAGGGCTACCTACAAGCAGATAACCCAAATGTGATAACTGCAACAGTGAAACACAAGGAACATCATGACAATACAACACAAGCTACCACTATAGAACTATATTTAAGAAAACACTTTTGCCTGAGCTTTATTAGGTCCATCTAACAGAGTAGTTTACACTTCGATCTTTGAAAATGCCTGCTTTTATGAGGCTATCACCAGAGTTTATTAGTCTGTTTTGCAACACATTCAAAATGAGAGGCTGTCTCTGCATCTGTGGGGCTCCTATTCCTTACAGCCAGTTTTGACAGCTTTATTACAGAACTTTTTCCAATCTATTACATGTTGAGGCTGTGTCCACATTTATTGCTCATATTGCCCGAAATACAATAAGAAAGGCTTACCTTCTCTTGTATAGCAAAATTGTTTATACTGCCTGCACATAAGAGGCTCAGATACATGATTAATGTGACCAGTCCCCATTCTTCTTCCTCCTGATGAAGAGAGGCCTTTTTATATGCAGGGGGGTAGTCACTTAAAGCCACATTAGGTGATTCCCATTTTTGAACAATACATGTATCCTGAGAAATAGCTTACAGTGGAAAACAAGTCACAGTGCTCAGTTTTTTACAAAGCTCAATAATGTCCACAAGTAGGAAGAAAAAAGTAAAGTTTCAGACTTCAGAACCTTTTGTATAGGCTTTCTGCACCCATGGAATAAATATCCAACAGGTGGCGAACAGCACAGTATACAAAACCTTTAATAAACATAAGAATCTCAGATCTTATTTGAGCATCAGCAAATGATGCCTATGGTGTAAAGAATGTAGCAATGCGGAGTGGTGCCCTGGGATAACAATTTTCATTGTACTGCAGATCCTAGAAATTTTGTTAAATATAAGCCCAGTGGCTACAGTATCTATGCCTGGTTGTTGTGGGGTAGCTGCAGTGACTGGTGGAATGCTTCTGGTCCTAGGACATGATTTTATGGTACTCTAGTCTGGTGTCCTCACTGTCAAGCTTCTTCCTCAGTGTAGGAGTTACTGAGGGGGCTTCTATTCAGATTCTTCCTCTTTTCAGGTTCCAGGTGGTGAAGTCAGGGCTCTTCTGTTTAGATGTTTCCTCTCTTCAGGTTCCAGGTGGTGAAGTTAGTGCAAGAGATGGTAGATAGCTCTGAGCCTGGCTAGCTAAAGGGCTGGAAACTGGGGGGGGATCAGGTGGAAGGGCAGTTAACCAATCTTCAGGGCCCGGGATGAGGTTATATGATGTACAAGACTGATGTGATCAGTATGGGTGCGAGCTGTCTATCAAACAGGGAGACTAGTGTTTGGCCCCTTTTTCTCACTCCTAACACCAAAAGGAAAGCACAAGTCCCAAAAATAGTGGAAAAAAAACCCATAGTAACAGACTAGGCAGTCCATGATTTCCTGCTATGGGTGGTAAGCACATGATGGGTGTTTGGTTGACTAGAGACTGAGAAATTGAGAAATGGAGAAATCTCTTCAGTCTTCAGACATTTTTTCTCTCTTTTTAATCTATAATTAATACTGTATAAACAATTTTTCAATATAAGTATGAAATATTCAGAGTTCATTCCTGTCCATTTTCAAGTGCAAGTTAGATCTATGGATGGGAAACAGAAATTTATCCCACAACTGCCCCATGTACTACTAATGGACAGATGCAGCCCCTAAATGCTTTATGTCATGCATGGATCCCCTCAAATTTTCAATGGTATGGTCCCAGTTATTCTCATAAGGGGTAGTATATAATTATTGACCACAGAATGGGTAAGGCCAATCTATAACCAAATGGCATGGGTTATTTTGATTGCAAAAAGGGAAATTGTCTAGGCTTACATGGCCCTCAAGGGCAGCTAGCCTAGTAGTTACTTAAGAGCCTATATGTGAAAATGAGGGTATAAGCTTAGTAAACCACTGCTATGTAGATTCTAATACATGTAACTTAAGCAATGTTACAGGTGCAGTAGACTAAATCATATTACAGCATTGCTTTATAAAAGTTTGAAATAAATGGGATAAATGTCTAGGGTCTCCTCTAGCTCACGTGCCTCTTGCACTTGCTTAATTTCTTTGACAGACTTTCATGAATTTTTATGTCTAAAACTTTCAAGTAACTGGCATGCCCTACTGTTTGGTCAAGTAATACAAACATGGTATTAATTTTTTTTCCAAAAATTATAAATTTACATTTTAGGATACTAAAGCAGAAGTGAGACTTGGCAGACCATTTATTTATGTCATGTAAATATTCATTCACTGCATGCCCATCATTCTCAGATCTGACAGTTGTTCCTATCTTGCAGTCATCTGCATAACTGGATAACCAAGAATGAGAACCCAAAAGAAATGATGAAGACACCACAATGAACACAAAGTCAAGGAACATTGGGAGGTAAGAATGGCAGTGAAGAATTCCTAAGAGTTGCTCATTGCAAGCATTCTTAACACTGGAAAATGCGGACATCTGCGGAGTCACAGAAACCTGTTTCAAACCTGTGGAGAGCACCCCAGTCATACCTGGTTACTCATCCTACCATACATTCAGACCCCAAACTGTGGGTAGTAATGCCAAAGGAGGTGGAATTTCAATATATATTAAAGACATACACACCTCCAGGCTAGTCAAACAGTATGATGCACAGGAGACACGCCAGGTGCAGTTAACCATTGACAAGATCCCTATACAAATCATAGCTAGCTACCAGCCCCCAAATCAACTCAAGATGCCCAATCTGCCTATCTAGGCCTCTTCAAATCTATCAAGATTCAACCCTTTACCATGATCCTGGGTGACTTTAACTACCCAAACATAGACTGAAAAAACTACTCATGCCAGAAGACAAATGCCCAGAGATTCCTAGATTTTGTCAATGCAAATTCTTTGGAACAGCTACTTGATACCACCACAAGAGGTGATAATATCTTGGACTTGGTATTAAACAACATGAGTAACTACTGCAGCATCCCTGCAGTTATCATCCTCCCTTGTAAGATCCGACCATAAAGCAGACACATTCGAAGTCCCCATCTCCCCCAACCCCCCTCTAGCTAGGGTCAAGCAAAAAAAACTTCTCCAAAGCTGATTACAGCCTCTTGAGGGATGGTATAAACAGCTTCACAGCCCCTTCCCCCCTCTAGGAACAGACACTGGTATCCAAAGCTATAACAAATTACTATACGAACATTTATACAGACGCATGGAATCAGGAATACCTTACAGAAATAAATCATCCTCCACAAGGAAAAGTAAACCTGTTTGGTGGACATCTGCAATAAATAAACTCTATAACAAAAAAAATTGCTGTCCAGGACCAAGAAGGAGCAGGTGCCCAATTGGAAGCAATCTCTCCTTAGCCTAAACAAGCAAATAAGAGCACTGGTGAAATCCTCCAAAGCAAACTTCGATTCCAAATTGGCCACGTCTGCTAGAGACAATCATAAGGCCTTCTTCACATATGTCCATATTCTCAAAGGTAGCACACCCAGATCTGTTCATAACTGGTGGTCAAGGACACCACATATACAAATGCCGTAGATATAGCAAACTTGCTGATGGACAGAATCAGTGAAAATTTCACCCCTCTGTCCCCCCATCAGTAAACCAGGACAATCCCTGTACCTACCCCCTTCCCCTTATATCTGGGTATCAAGTCACCTCTGCTCTCTCAAAGGCAAAAAATACAGCCTCCATGAGACCTGATAACATCCCAGGCTGCATCCTACATGAACTCAGGCAGGAACTTGCAGCACCATTAGGTGCCCTATTCAACCAGCTGAGTGGAGGACTGTCATCCCTTTACACAAAGGTGGAGTGTCCAACGATCCGGGAAATTATAGACCCATCAGCCTAACTAGCTTGATCTGCAAGGCCATGGAACAGATTATCATGGACCTCATTAACAAGGACATTGGCAACCTCCAAACACTTGATCCCACACAGTTTGGATTCATCAAGGGGTGGTCATATCTGTTAAATTTGGTCAACTTTTTTGAGACCGTCACCAAAGCCATGGACAAGGGGAAGACCGTACACACTGCCTACCTTGACTTGGCCAAAGCTTTCGACACTATTCCCCACTCAGGCATAATAGATAAACTCTCTAAACTAGGCATCAATCTGTATGTTACCAGAAGGGTAGCTAACTGGCTTACTGATAGATCCCATCTAGTCAATATAGGGGAAGCCACCTTAAGCAGTAAACCTGTATCGAGTGGTGTACCCAAGGTCTTGGGGCCTCTATTATTTTGGATATACTTTTCTGAGGTGCAGACCAAAACCAGTGGGCTATGGCTGACCAAGTTTGTAGATTACTGCAAGCTGGACACTGTCATCAATTTCCCCTAGTGACATGGACATCCTCCAATAGGGTCTCGCCCAAACAAATGGACTGGTGCCAGAAACATGGCCTCAAGCTGAATACAAAAAAATGTGTCATCATCCACTTTGGGGAGAGTGACATCCCCACAAATTATCACATTAATAACAATGTCCTAAGCATGCAATCAGTCGTTAGGGATTTGGACACCCAGACTGATAGCAACCTGACTTTTGACCACCATGTTGCTTCCATTGTACGGAAAGCTTTCTACATGGCCCACCTCATAAGTAAAGGTATCTCATCAAGGGACAAGGAGGTCATATCATCCCTGTATTCTTCCCTTATAAAGCCCATTGTTGAGTACAGCACCCCATTTGGCACATACCTCGCAAAGCACATGCAGCAGCTGGAGAGACCACAGAGGTTCTTCACCAGGAGAATCCAGGGCCTCAAAAATCTACCATACACAGATAGGCTAAAAGCCCTATCCCTCTACTCAGTTTCATACAGACTCCTCAGAGGTGACCTCTGTCTGGCATACAAGGTGATCTTGGACCCCATCTTGATGGGACTGCTGCATATCTGCAAGTCAAGCTCCACTTGAGTTACCCGCATGTGCGGCCTCAACCTGGTCTGTGACATCAATAGTACTTAATGGCAGACAGATTTGTGTCCCATCTGTGGAATAGACTCCCTCTCCACGTCAAGCAGAGTACCTCTTTACCCCTTTTTAAGCACAACCTGGATAACTGGACTGGAAATAGACAATACATCCCTGGGATTCCACCTGTGTCCCTGTTGGACTATGATCTGCCACTGCCATCATCCTGCATGTTTTAAGATGATTGCTAACCATCCAATTGCTAATACATTCCAAGTCACTTGTTAAATTGTTTATAGCAGTCACACAGCCCTGATCAAACAAGAAGTGTACTGGGCGTCATAAACCTATCAATGATATTGCAGTCCTCTTGAAGAGATATCATCACCCAGTGGCAGCAAACATATGGTGAGACGGAGAGGACTAATAAGAAAAATCTGCAGAACCTCACAATCTATGCAGTAGAAGGAAAAGGAGTTTACCTCAAGTAGTACTCTCTGAATGTACTCAGAGAAGTAGGAGGTGAACCACTCTAAGAAAACATTGGAAATACCACAGTAATGCTCCAGAGAGTCCATAAGAATAGAATGAGCCACAGTATCAAATGCTGATGAAAGTTCAAGCAGGACCACCACAGAATAATAGTACTGATTCCTTGCAATGAGTAGATTGTTATAGACTCTAGTGACAGCCATCTCAGTATTGTGTCTGGCTCTAAAACCAGACTGGAATATACATTACTGATGTCACCATCTCTACAGTAAGATTCCAGATGAATGTACACAACCTTTTTAAGTGTATTACTGTGTGGAGTCTGCATGTCCTCCCCGTGGTCGAGTGGCATTCCAAAAGACATGCGTGAATGGGCGTGCCTTCGTTGAAGGATGGGTGTCGAGCTGGCAACTTGGCACCATAAAAATCTACTGCCAATCATTAGCGGACCGGAGTTCCGCTGTGGCGATCCCTAAATGGGAAAAGCCGAAAGACAAACAACAACAACCAACAAAGTGAAGGGCTGACATCAGTCAATATACATCCAGATTATCAGTTACTAAATCAGCCTTTTTGATGATAGTAGTAACCAAGGCTTCCTTTACTTGAGATGGAACTCCCCAAAAATGTGACAACCTGGTAAAATATGAAGTTAAGCCCCCTAAGGATGCCAAAACGATCATAGCTGGACAAAGGTCCAAGGGAAATGTAGTGGTATGTATACTGGAAATCAGTGAGACAAGGTTATCACAGACAGGAATGGCAAAATTGTATCAGCCAAGAGACATGCTCAATACCACAGTTAAGTCACAATGTTCATGTTATGGCTTTTGAGTTGTCACTTTACTATTAACTTTCTTATCATATTTTCTAAGTATTTCAACTGCAGACATCTTCAGGTTGGGCAAACAGGGTCTATATCACATGACTGAATGTTTAGTTACTCTAATAACTAAACATCGATCACTAAATGTCGAATACCCAAAACCACAAATGGCAGTTTCCACACAGGGAAACAATGCCGTTGCCCCATCTAAAATAAAAAAACAAACAAACAAACAAAAAAAAAACATGAAACAAAATCAACAAGCAAATAAGAACACTAGTGAAATCCTCCAAAGCAAACTTCAAGTCCAAATTGGCCACATCTATTAAGGCCTTCTTCACATATGTCTGTAATCTCAAAGGTAGCATACCCAAATCTGTTCAGAACTGGTGGTCAAGGACACCACATATACAAATGCTGTAGATATAGCAAACTTGCTGGTGGACAGAATCAGTGAAAATTTCACCCCTCTGTGCCCCCCATTAGTAAACCAGGACATTCCCAGTACTTTCCCCCTTCCCCTTATATCTAGGTATCTGGTCATCTCTGCTCTCTCTCAAAGGCAGAAAATACAATCTCCATGGGACCCGATAACATCCCAGGCTGCATCCTACATGAACTCAGGCAGGAACTTGCAGCACCATTAGGTGCCCTATTCAACCAAAGCCCGAGTACTGGCTTTGTCCCAGCTGAGTGGAGCACTGTCATCCCTTTACACAAAGGTGGAGTGTCCACCGATCCGGGAAATTATAGACCCATCAGCCTAACTAGCTTGATCTGCAAGGCCATGGAACGGATTATCATGGACCTCATTAACAAGAACATTGGCAACTCCAAACACTCGATCTCACACAGTTTGGATTCATCAAGGGGAGTTCAAGTCTGTTAAATTTGGTCAACTTTTTTGAGACTGTCACCAAAGCCATGGAAGAGGGGAAGACAGTACATACCGCCTACCTTGACCTGGCCAAAGCTTTCGACACTATTCCCCACTCAGGCATAACAGATAAACTTTCTAAACTAGGCATCAATCTGTATGTTATCAGATGGGTAAGTTAACTGGCTCACTGACAGAACCCACCTAGTCAGGTTCCCTATTACGAGAGCGAAAGTCCGTTTAAGCAAATCTGTAAACTTCAACACGTATTGCGCGAACCGGCATTACAGCAAATGTCCAAAACCGCAAATTTGGAAATGTCTAATTGCCATGGTTGGCCCGTCTGTGGTATAGCTCCATAAGGTAAGTGTACGATAGTTAAGGACCTTAGGGTTAGGGTGCGGGTTAAGGTGAGTGCATTGATAGTTTATGTATGTAAGATTTAGTGTAGGGTTAGGAGTAGAGTTTTGGTAAATGTATGTATGTGGATTATTTATTTTGTTTGTGTATGTTTTCATAGGGGAAGTGTGTGGTAGTTACGGACCTTAGGGTTAGGGAGGGATTAAGGATAGTGCATAGATAGTTGTGTATGTGGGGTTTAGTGTAGGGTTTTGGTGCTTTACTTTAGGGTTAGAAGTAGGGTTTGATTAGGATATGTATGTGGTTTATTTATTTTGTTTGGGTAGGTAGTAAGTCACGGGTGGTGCTGTTGGCCGACTATGACAGTTCGAGATTTAAAATTTCGTGGTTTAGTGCGTTCAGTATTCTCGCGGTTCACGCAATTCGTGTCGATGTTTTGGTATTCGCTCAAAAGGAATTTTGCTCTGGTAATATAGACCCCCTAGTCAATATAGGGGAAGCCACCTTAAGCAGTAGACCCGTATCAAGTGGTGTACCCAAGGGTTCGGTCTTGGGGTCTCTGTTACTTGGGATATACTTTTCTGAGGTGCAGGCCAAAACCAGTGGGCTATGGCTGACCAAGTTTGCAGATGACTGCAAGCTAGACGCTGTAATCAATTTCCCCTAGTCACGTGGACATCCTCCAATAGGGTCTCACCCAAACAAATGACTGGTGTCAGAAGCATGGCCTCAAGCTGAATACAAAAAAATGCATCATCTCTTTTGGGGAGAGTGACATCCCCACAAATTATCACATTAATAACAATGTCCTAAGCATGCAATCAGTCATTAGGGATTTGGACACCCAGGTTGATAGCAACCTGACTTTTGACCACCATGTTGCTTCCATTGTATGGAAAGCTTTCTACATGGCTCACCTCAAAAGAAAAACATTAAACAAAAATCAACGGGGGCTGTCCCCCCCCCCAACTAAATATACCAACTCTGAGATTGCTCCACATTGCAGAAAGGGAAAAAATCTGCATAACGGCCAAACAAATGGTTTCCCTGTGTGGAAACTGCCATTCACGGTTTTGGGTCTTCGACATTTCGTGATCAAGCTTTAAGTATTCCACTATCTAAGCTTCGATCATGTAATATAGACCCGGGCAAACCTTAATACAGAAAACTGTAAATATATTTCATGTTATAACATAACTACAATTACTATTTACTTGTCCATGAAAGTGGTGTTTTCCAGCAGCTGAAAAGCTCAGTGTTACGGGGAACTGGGACATGCCATTTAAATATTCAGCATTCATCTGTTCCATTCTCATTATCCAACAGCACTACTCTACTACAAGTTTATAACTTCCAAAACATTTACTACAAAATGGCAAACTATTTTGAAGCTATAACCCTGTAGTGACAGCACCAACAGGTCTGCCTGACCAGTAGAATGTGCTCATTGTCATGTTGCATTACACTATATTTTCATTAGGGATGGGAATATGACAGGATGTGAGTGCACTGCAGGTCTAGAACATAACTTTATTACTGAACTCTCACTACATAAGAAATAATAAACACATATTTCACTAGGCAAGAAAATGCTTTTCTCACTTAAGTATGTTACGACCAAATGTTCTCTCTGCTGTTGGGGGGAGGGGTTACTGTGGTACAATCAAATTCAGCACTGAGATGTGGAAACCTCCAAATGCATTTTATACAGATGGTAATATATAGGGAGTGAAAACAGTCAATAACCCGAGCAGTTAAGGACCAGTCTACATGAAAACAAGTCAGCAGTAAAGACATTAACTTCAGTACTGATGCTACTGCTGTTCATTTCCTCCATGTCAAATATCTCATTCATACACTGTATAATAACTATATAAAATCAGAATGTTAAATAAAAATACTGGTCTATAAAAACATGGTGGTGTAAGGTATACTGCACACAGGAGGTACA
Organism: Protopterus annectens; assembly: GCF_019279795.1. Taxonomy (NCBI): domain Eukaryota; kingdom Metazoa; phylum Chordata; order Ceratodontiformes; family Protopteridae; genus Protopterus; species Protopterus annectens. Next base: position 1,624,634,398 of record NC_056739.1, read on the forward strand.
ATGTAGGCTAAATAAAGGTGTTCAGGATTATCAGCTGGCCAAGAACAGCCAACACAAAACTTATTGCTTATACTGAAGGCTTTTGTCTTTTCCAGATGCTCAACCCTTCCTCAAAACAACATACTATGCTCAGAGCTAAAGGCAATAAGTGAATGGCTGCTTGACTGATGTTACACCTGAGGGAACAATGCAAGCTTGCTAGGGAGTGTAGTACCTTGGTACATACATACAACTTATAATATTCCCAAGTCAGTATCTTAGCAGGCCACTTGTAAATAGTAAATAACACACAGCAATAAGGAGTTCTATCACTTTGGAACTAAATTGGTCAACTCATTTTCTGTTCTGAAAAGCCTCTTATCATGTGTTTTTTGTGTTGTGGGGTGGAGTACAGTGATTGAGGGAGTGAGAAATGATTTCCAGATTTCGCTCTTCTTGGTTTTATGACTAAGAAAGAATGTAGTAATTTACTGTTATACTTCGAGACTGGAACACTGTGATGGCCTGATAACTGTGGCCCATAACCTCTCAACTGTTACGATTTAGACACAGTGTAATGACTTTGTCCCTCAGATTTACACTTGCTTCTCTGAGACTTACTGATATTCCATCATAAAGTCAGGCTTGATTATGGATATATTGCTTATTAAATAAATTAATTAAGCCTACACAAAAATCCATTTTACTAACAATATAAATACTTTCATAGTTTAAAAATACCTTCTACACTGAAAAATAAGAAAGTGCTCCTATTTCTGACCCTCTGCTATGATTTTTAAAAAGCAGTACTGAGATTTTTAATGGTAAGAGGTAAAGAGGTATGGTGTAATCCTTTGTTGACACAAGAAATTTTCTGGAATAAAAAAAATGTCTTCTTTGAGTTGTAAGAACTGCATGGAAAGTTTAATTTGCAAAATGTTGATCCAACTGGAATGAAATAATGAGATGAGTGTATGGGGATGTACTGTCCTTACAGTTTTTGAACAGATACCTTGGCATAAACCTGATGAATTTTTATCAGCAGCCATTTGTCTGCAGTTATCTTCTGCCTGACAGATGGAGAATTGAAATTTGGCCTTATGATACTGGATAACTGGAAGTTTATTGGGTAACTATCAGTCCTTTCAAATCAGTCCCCCTGGTTATAATATCTTCCGCCAAGACAGGCTTGAGAAAAAAGGGTGAGGTGTAGTTATTCTGTATTCTAAGCAACTCTCCCTCCACCCTCTATTAATCTCTTCTCCTAACTTCCACCCAGCAGAAGTTCTCATCATCAAAATGAACAACCACAAGAAGTTAGCAATTGCTACAATTTACATTCCCCCAAGTAACAACATCCCTACTCTTGAACTCCCTCTCTTCTGGTTATCTTGGGTGACGTTAACATAGAATGGAACACACTAGATAATAATTCCCTAATACCAGCATTAACATCTATGACTTCTCCCAGCTAGTCACTCCTACACGTCTAAATAAATACACTGGTTCTGGCTCTACACTTGAATGGATCCTCACCTCCAATCCTAACCTCTATCACAACCCCACCACAATGCCAGATACCCTAAGTGACCACCTTCATGCAAAGACACTCTCCCCAACTGCACAAATCCCACCAATACAAAGACTGCTGCCAACTCATTAATTACAACCCAGAAACCTTTAATCACTTACTTTCCTCAATAAACTGGTGTTCTTAGACACTCTAAACTCCCTGGTTCCCATCAGGAAAATAAGAATCAAATGTCAGTTTGCTCCCTGGTTAACACAAGTCACTCGTACCCTTATGAATGAGAGATAGTGCCTGGAAAAAGTGGAAAAAGCTAAATCCCTTTCTGATCTTCAAAGCTATAGAGAGCTCAGTAATCAAACCAAAAAAAGGTCAACCTTGACAAGAAATTTTTTTTACCATGGACCACTAAATAACCACCACTCCAACCCCCAAAAATTCTGGAATTCTGGTAACAAATTCCTACATCCCGGGAGACAATCTTCACCAAACGCCAGCCCTAACAGCTCTCCCATAGATACTGCCACCTTTCTTAATTCCATCTTCATAGACTATCTACAACCTAACCTGCCCCTACAGCTGATATTAGATCACTGCTTAGCAAACTTAAAAAATGCTCACCATTTGCTGATAACCTACCTCTCTTCTATTCCTTAAACTTGCTGCCAGTGCTATCACTTTTCTCATCACAATATTAATCACTATATCAATACAACAAAATACTGTCCTTGAAATCTTGAAGAAATTCTATGTTATACCCTTACATAAGGTGGTAATTCAACAGACACCTCCAATTTCATTCTTTCACCCCTATCAAAAATTCTTAAAAAGTGCATTCATAAACAGCTCCTTGATCATCTTCTACAAGAAAATCTTCTAACTCCTACCCAACATGGCATTCACCCTAACCACAGTACATTAACTGCACTGATATCCTTCACAAATTATATTGCTAAATCTCAGGACAACAATAAGCTAGTCTCCTGTATATTTCTGGACCTCTCTAAGGCCTTTGCCACGGTTTCCCACAAATTACTTCTATCCAAACTAACTACTTTTAATCTCTCCAACTCTGCACTTTCTTGGTTCTCTAGCTACATTTCCAATAGATCTCAAGTCTGTTAAATGGCAATCTTTCTCTTCTCCCTTCCTACCAGTACAAACAGGGGCTCCCCAAAGCTCCATCCTCAGACCCCTCCTGTTTTATATCTTTACTAACTACCTCTACTCATCCTGCCCCCACTCTTCTTTAATGCAATATGCTGGCAACTCTACAATCATCACCTGCTCTGACAATCTCATCCACCTTCACACTCTTACCCAAGAATCTTTCCACTCAATTGAAAAATGGCTAACATCCAACCAATTTCTACTAAACCCCAAGAAAACCAAACTCCTCCTATTCCTCTCCAAATCTCTCCGCCATCACAAAACTACCTTTACTGTCTCCTCCCTTAACAACACAACCATATCTGTTGAACCTCACACAAAACCTCAAGGAGTTGTTAGGTGAAAAACTAAAGTTCAATCTCCACATTCAATAGTGCATCAAAAAGACTCATCAAAAATTGTCCTTGCTCTACAGGCACAAAAAAATCCTCACAAATGATTCTAAACTCTCTCTTGCACAAGCTTTCTTACTCCCCACTCTACTCTATGCTGCCCCTATTCTCACTAACCTCCAATCCAATCTTATGTCTGAACCAGAACTCACCTATAATAAAATGGCAAGATTTGCTACTAATCAACCCTATTGCTCACACCACTGTCTATCCTCGAAAAGCCTACAGTGCCTGGAACTTCGCCAACAACTCCTCCTACCTTAGCTTCACGTGGCTCATTCCATCCTATACAAACCCTCATCCTGCCCTTCTCCCTCTCCCCCTCATTCAACCCTACTCCGAACCATTCACTCTGAAGCTCTCAACAACAACTACTGGAAGTTTTTGTGTGTAATAAAAATATTGGCAAACTCCTTTACAACAACTCTGTGGCAAATGCTTGGAATAAACTGCAACTTGGTATAAGCTCTATTGTTAACACTAACTCCTTTAAAATATCCCTAAAAAACAGCCTCCTAAAGTCATGGTCATGCTTATGCAATCACCCAACTTAAACTACCCTCCCTTCTTTTAATGCTACTGTTGCTACCTCCAAACTTTCACCCGCATTTTCTAGTAACTGCTTTTAAACTCCTACTAATAGACAGTATTACATACAGCTTTGAGTGCTATACCCTTGCATATTGTACCCAAAGTCTGTTTCTTGGTACTTTCTAGTGTATATATTCTGTATTATCACTTATTTGTTCACCTTGTATTACAGGTCTGTAACTTTTTTTGTATCCTGTTTAATTTGGTCATTGTACTTAATGCAACTCTTACACTGTTATTTTTGAGATATTTTATGCATGTATGTAACTTTCCACTTTTAAAACTTGAGCTTTTCTCCTCGGGCCTCTGCTGAAAAAGGGTCTAATACATACGTACATACATAATCTCTGGATATATTTGCTCTTTATTCTTTCCCTTGAAACAGAGTTTGGCTGCATCACACTGAAATGCTTTAGCTGATTTAAACTCTTTAAAGATTTTTCCTTCTTACGAAAGAGTTTCTTAAAAGTATGTACAGTGATTTGTTTAGCGTGAAGCAGACGAAATATACACATTTTAATGGTGACATATTTTTGCCTTTCCTTTCTAAGCATTCTACAGTGGTATCAGTTAGATAACCAAGAAATTATTTAGTTACAGGATCATTCAGACATCTAGACTCTCCTCTGAACAAAGCAAGCCTTCCGGCATGGCAATACCCGAAGCAGCATCCACAGCAACATTTTAGCTTCTACCTTTAGCTAGTATTATTATTCTTTGTGTTATCATATCACTACTAGGAACACAGTAGATTTTCTTGAATCTGTATTAAAAAGGATCTCTGATAAGAAACCATGAGAGCCAACCAGTTTATTGTTCTAACTCTCAATGTACAAGATGTGCATTGTTTTACCACAATTTCTCTACTAACTTTAAATCCTTAGCCAATGGGAATGAAACTAGGAAACAGTTCACCCATTTAGACGTACAGACAGTTGCAGGATCAACTTTCCATTATTCATGTAACTCCCATCAAAGGGAGATTTATGCAATCTATCAGATTTCTTTGGTGCTGAAGACTGAGAATCAGGATGCACATCTGTAAAAACATAGTAAACTGAAGGGACTGCTTCCCATCCATCTGGAAGCATCATCATTTCTCTGTATCTTTTCTCAGGAAATGAGGGATGTGATTATAAAGAGGCCAAGCAAAATATTCTCACATGAAATTTGGTTTCCATTAAGATACCAAATATAAGACAGAAGAATGGAATTTTCCTTTTTTTGGTCTCTTTGGAAGTAGGACCATGAATCTCTCTTAGAAAAATCTTTCGTTTCACTTAAGATATCAGGTCAGATTACCTAGAGAGGCTAAACAAAAAAATTCTCACATGACATTTAGTTTCCATAAAGGAAATATCTCCTGATGGAGAGCACATGACTGGGAGAATAAATTAATTGCCCTCATCAAAGTCTTGTGAAGGAGGATAATGAATGTGTCTAGTATAAAAATCCCCCTTTTCACTTGAAATATACGGTCACATTCTTTTTCATTTCCTCTTGTCCCCTTGAACTCTTGCAGACACCTGCAAAGATTAACATCTCAGTGTTGTAGCCACAGACTTGATGTTGACCCAACAACTGTACTAACATAGGACCCTATTTTAGTGTGATTTCATGCACTAAAAAAAAAAAAAAAAAGAAAACTTAGAACGCAGTTAAGTGAGGGTAAGATAAAAGACAGCAGCCACACCAGATTGTGACAGGTGGCCTAGCCTGAGAAAATACAATGGAAGTGATAGGTTTACCACACAAATCCATTGATCCAGCATAATCACAGGGGATACCAACATAGGTATGGAAGAAGATACAGTTATTATTCACTTTGGCATTACTGAGAATGTTAAGAAAAAATTCGATACCTCAGGACCCAGGAAGTTAGAACTGGGGAGTCTACCTCTACAAAGAGGCAGGTCACAAGTTGAGTACTTCAGGGATCTGTCCTTGGACCGCTCCTTTTTTGCATTTACTTCTCAGAAGTGAAGGCCAATGTCAGTGGTCTCTGGCTGACTAAATATTAGGAGCTGTCATTGAATCTCACACTGACACAAGTGTTCTCCAGGAGGGGCTGACACAGTCAAACTAGTGTCAGAGCCATGGGCTAAAACTAAATGCCAAGAAATACACAATACTATCCTTTGGGAAGTCATCCATCCCTGGTAACTATCATACTGACAACACACTCCTTTAAGCTGCCCCAGTAGTCAGGTACTTAGGGACACACCCAGATAATAATCGAGCTTTTGAACATCATGTGTCTACAGTGGTGAGGAAATCATTCTGTACTGCAGAACTTATAACAAAGGTAAAGGCATCTAAGTCCAAGGAAGTCATTGTTCTACTGCATTCAGCATTCATCAGACCTATCATCGAGTACAATACCCCCTTTGGTATGTACCTAACCAGGCATATAAAACAATTGGAACATCCACATAGGCTCCTCACTAAAAGAATATAGGGCATAAGTAAAATGTCCTATGCACACTGCCTCAAGGCCCTATCCCTGTATTCTGTCTCCTACAGGCTTTTGAGGGGAGATCTATGTCTGGCATATAGGGCATTGTCATATCCCACTCTGATGGACCTCCTGCATATCCACAAAACACACAGCACCAGAATTACCCAGTCTAAAGACTTAAACCTTGCCTGTGATATAAATAGGTCCTGTTGGAGAGATAGGTATGTATCCCAGAGACTACCGCATCTATGGAACAGGCTCCCCCATCCATATGAAGCAGAATTTCTCCCTAACCCAATTCAAGTGCAACTTGGACAATTGGATGAGAAGCTGTAAATTCATCCCTGGTTTGGCACCTATGTCTCTAATGGACACAGGTAACTTATAAATGGCTCATCTCCCAAACCCCTGTACACTTATCAAGGGTATCAGAACTTGTCAAGAGATTTGGAATGCATGGTTAGGCTTAAAAAGACCCTTGTGGTTGTTTGCCTAGTAAACACCTATGAACCTACGATAGTTAGGTAATGATTACATGACCCTGTACTTCACAGTCATTTGTAATGCACTGTCCTCGTTGAAACCTGAAGTGGAAGAGATGCTTTTTTAAGTCTTTTACAGCTTCCATTGACAATTCACCTATACTAAATTTCATCACTTTATCTCTTTTCATCTGTTATAATGTTATACACCCTACACTCCATTTTTATGAAGAAAAAGGGAATTTGCAACCACCTACCACAATCACAAGAAGTCTCTACTATTTGACTACATATCTCTGAAGAAAATTTGTTTTAGTGGGCATAATGTCCAAATAAATGTCCTACATAGATTAAATTACTTTAGTGTCAAAACAGGAAGTGAAAATGTGAAATGGAAAGAACCTACCAGTACTTGAAAAAATGCAAACACAAGATCACTGTTGCTCCATATATGAACTGATGCTCATGAAATTTCTGGCAGTGAATAAAAACAGATACGATAGGAAATACCTGAATCTTATGCTTTACTGACCCCCTCCATAAAGATCATCTCCTTCTTCCAGTCAACAATCACAAATTATCCTCTTTTAGTTGACTTGTCTGTTCCTCTAGAATGCAATGTCTTTATATCTGCTGTCTTTCTTTGACCAATGTGGCATCAAAAGTACAAGTAGTTTGTAGTTGCCGCATGTAAGCTACCTTAACACTTACCCAAAGTACATATATTTGGTTAATGACTTCTTCCAGAGTCCACTTCTCCTTTAATGCTTTCACTCTCACGTGGTCAGGCATCTGTAAATCAACTTACTACTTTTCCTTCCCAATTTTTACTCCAATTCACTCAGGTGTGCAGCTAAACTTTGTTTTACCATCTTTTAAACATCTGTGTGCAGGTTTAGTTCTAAGCCTCTATCCCAATTGGGCATTCACCAGAATTTAAAGCCTGGTAGTCCATACATCTATTTCAGGTGACAGACTTTCTCTTTCTGCCTTTCTGGTAGTTTTGCATAGAATTTTAAGAATGTGACCTAAACCCTACAGCAGTCTTAAATTTGATGTCCACAACCTCCATTTGCCTACAGTATAACAGTTACCAGGTCAGTTAACCAGCCCTTACTTTGGGTTGTACCTGAAAAGGGAATGCTGTCTAATATGTTTACCTGATTAATAAATGTATTTTCTTTGTAAACTGAACTCTCTCTGTTCTTCTCTTAACATCCAATTTATCCTGGACCCCGAAGGCCCCTTTCCTACCATTTTCCCCCAAAAGTAATTTACCTCAAGCAATTTCAATTTCCTATAATCACATCTTAATAAATATTTTTTGTTCTCTACCAGCAACTCCCCCAAGTGGAACTAGTCATTCTAGACATTTATAATCTTTTTTTTTTCTATACCCTCTAATTCCTTACTTGTCTCTTCCAGTACACCTGTTTAAGTAAAGGCAAAGAATGGCAAGGCAATTCTCCTGATCCTCTGCTGGCCCTCAGTCTTTCTTTTACTATTCCACTTTCATTTTCTGCCTAAACCATAGTCTAAGACATAATGTTCATTTGTAGACCTACTACAAACTCTGATTTTTTTACTAAGATAATTATTTCCATTGTGCTGACACTTCTTATCCTCTCCCTTTTTTCAAAAAATGGCTTACATTCTTTTCTTCAAGCTTTTTAAATGACTCTGGGTCATGTCTCCTAATATGCATCCTACCCTTGACCCCAAGACACCTGGAATAAGCGCTTTCTCTCATATATCCTTATCTTGCTATCCCCATTGTCAGAAACTAAGCTGACCAAAATATTTTTTTTCTAATTACACTACAGCCTAGATGCTCCATGAAAATGGTCCACAAGAGTCAAAGCTGTGCATGACTATTTTCAAGCCCTCATCTACCATCTTATTCATAGGTTCAGAGACTCATAGGAGATTATTATGCTAACAGCTTTTATTCATATGTTATTCAAGTTTCTATCCCTAGGGGAAGATAACAAGCATCAGCAAGTGGGGTTTTGACTATTTTTACAGACTGTCTATATCCATAAGGGACATGGGCACGACCCCAGGAGTGAATTTGCGATTTTCTATTCATTGGCCCAGATTATGCTTGAAGACAATCAGGGAAGGGCTCTGCTCCATGTGAATGGGAAGCCTATTCCAGAAGAGGGGTAATCGCTGGGACACATTGTGTCTCCAGGATGATCTATTCATGTCAGTGATCGGGTTTAAATCTTTGTAGCGGGTTAACCCTTGTGCAGTTAGTTTTGTGAATAAGCAATGTTTCCATCAGGGCTGGGTGAGAGACTGCTTTGTAGGTCAGGCACAGATCACCTCTCACTAATCTGCAGGAAACTGAACACAGTGATAGGGCTTTTAATCATTCTGCATATGACATGTTGGTTATACCCTGTATTTTTTTGGTGAGAAACTTCTGAGTATGCTCCAACTGCTGCAGGTGCCTGGCAAGGTACATGACAAAGGGTGCATTGTACTCATCTATTGGTCTGATGAGGGACAAAGTACAGTCTATATTATATATTCAAAGCTTCAAAATTTCAAACCTCATATGTTCGACATCATATGAGAGAAACTTGAATCTTTGAATATATAATAAAAAAGTAAAAAGAAAAAAACACTTACCTTAAAGCTCTGAGCAGGGGGGCAAGCCCTCCTGCACCCCCACACCCCCCTACTTAAATATACCAACTCTGAGACAACACTTCAGTGCAGAAAAGGGAAATTTTCCCATTCTGCGCATACAGAGCCATTGCCTTTCACCTTCAAACTTTTCAATGTTTGATCATATGGTGTAGATCACATGACATTCAAACTTTGAAACGTCTGATAATTTAATACGGACCCCCAAGTACAGTGGTACTATGAAATACTTAGATCTGGACATCATGGCCTTACTTATAAGCTCAGCCACACAAAGATTTCCTCACCACTGTGGACACATGGTGGTCAAAATTCAGATTACTATTTGAGTACCAAGATATCCCACCACTGGGTCCACTCTTAAGAGGGTACTATCACTGTTGTAATTTGCAGGGGTATTTAATTTCCCAAATTATATTATTATCCACATATTCACATTTAGTTTGACGCCATGGCTCTGACACTAATCAGTAGTTTGTGTCTGACCTTTCTGTAGGATATCAGTATCATCTGGGGAGTCAATGACTGCCCCCAATTTGTAGTCATCAGCAAACCTGGTCAGCCAAAGGTCATCTACATTTGTCTTTACATCTGAGAAGTATATCTCAAACAGAAGACGACCCAGCACTGAGCCCTGTGGTACTCCACTGGTGACTGGTCTCTTGCTGGATGTGGATTCCTCCACTCTAACATGTGTCCTATCCATGAGCCATTTGGCTGTCCATCTGGTGATGTAGAGGTTTATGCCCTACTTTGTGAGTTTATTTATAATACCTGAGTGGGGTATTGTGTCAAATGCCTTGGCTTGATCAAGGTAAGCAGTATGCACGGTCTTACCCTCATCCATGGCCCTAGTGACCTTCTCAAAGAAGTCCACCAGATTTAGCAGGCAGGATCTTCCCTTGACGAAGCCGAACTGGGTTGGGTCTAGAGTCTGGAGATTTCCTATGTCCCTGTTAATGAAGTTCACGAATGTCCTTTCTAGAGCCATGCATATGAGGCTAGTCAGACTTGTGCATCGGTAGTTTCCTGGGTCAGCTGACGTCCCCCCAACCCATGGAGAGAGATGATTGTTGCTGTTTACTAGGACAAAGCCTGTCTGCATACTGTGGTAAAATACATATCCAAGTGGGTCTGCTAGGTCATGTTTCAAGCTATTTAACAGGCACCCTGGGATTCAATCAGGGCCAACTGATGCAGTGTTTGTAGCTTTAGAGAGTGCAATGATGAACTGTTCTACTGTAAAAACAGGCAAAGGAATGGCAGGAGCTATTTCATGGAAAATGACTGGAGGTAATGAGGAGGTGAAATTTCAGCTGAATTTATCAGCCAGCAGGTTTGCTATTTCTTCTGGTTGAGTATAGGTAGTGCCATCTACAGCCAACTCAGCACATCGTTGAGTGTTTCCATTAATATTTTGGACATAACTAAAAAAATGCTTTGTGGTTATCCTTTGCTTGGATGGCTATTTTAGTCTCGTATTTAGCTTCTGAAGACTTGACTAGTTCTCTCATTTGCCTATTGAGACTAATGAGGGATTTTTTTTCTCTGTTGTACACACCCCTACTTACTTCTAGACAGGAATTTCTTCCTTCTGTTGTATAGTCTACTTATGCTAGGGGTCCACCAGGGTGGCTTGTTTTTCCTGCCAGACCTGGGTTTAGTTCAATCATGTACTGCTGTTTCTATGCACTTGTTTAAGTGGCTGTACAGGGCATTTGTGTATACTTCTGCATAGGTATCCATGTTTTTGGAGTTAGGGGGAGCTTTAAAATTACCTATGCTATCACTTAACAGAAGGTAATTTGCCTTGGAAAAATTCTTTAGGGTCTTAGGGTTTTATGGGGGCTCTACTGTTACATTTATTTCAATGGAAACTGACTTATGATCCGTTCTTACCAATGAGAACATTAGGCGGGGGAAGGGGGTGCACTGCTCCCCCACGTTTGGGATTACGTCAAGGATATTTGAGTCCCTGGCAGGAGTCCAGACCAGCTGTTCCAGGGCATTTGCACTGACAAAGTCCAAGAATATTTGAACCTGCATGTTAGTGGTCATATACATTTCTCAGTTTACAGAGGGGTAGTTTAAATTGCCCATGAGTTGTGTGTTGGGCTGAATGGTAAGTGACTCTAGTAATTTCAGGTTGCAGAGTGGTTTTCAAGGTTCACAGATGGGGACCTGTTGCTAGTGATGACATGGTGGGGGATTGTGCCTATGGTTAGCTGGACATGGAGTAGCTTAAGTGAGTCACCCTACTTGACCAATCTAGAGGTGTGACTGTTTGTGACTGTTTGTCATATAAATGGAAGCACCTCCTGCTTTCATTTTTTTCCTTTTCAGAGGGTGGTCTGAATGTGTGATAGGCATTGCAGCCTTACACTGCTGGGGCGCTTTCCACAGACTTGAACCATGTCTCTGTAAATGCACAGGGTGAGGAGAGCTTTCAGGGAGTGTAGTTTCTTGTTAAGAGTCCTAGCACTGAGCAGCAGTACCTTCAGCTTGGCATTTGAAGAATTTGTTACACTGGTAAGTCTCTTGGTTTGGCACTGCCTAAAAAAAAGGACTTTGAGGGTGGCTAACATCTTGGACAGTATTCAAAAGCCTAGCTACGACAGGTGCAGACCATCTCTGGCAAAACAGTCTGTTGATTACCATCCCAGGCTGACAAATACTGGAACCCCTTGGAATGACACAAGTAGCTAAGCCAATTACTGAAGTCAATCATTTTCTGTTTGCATTGTGGTATCACTTTTGGTGAGGACAGAATGTTGCTCAATCCAAGGCTCATGCCAGCCTGCAACACATATTCAAAGAGGTCCATTGTGTCTTTCTTCATATAGTCCAGGGAAGTACATCTCAGGTTATTCACACCCACCTGGACTCTGACTGAGTCATACTGGCACTTGTGGTTGAGTGACATGATCTGGTGAATTCTGGCCCCTGACAGGCAACTAACTGACTGTAATACTTGCTTTATCCAGCCTGGTGGGGGAGGGGGGTGTCCATGTGTCTCATGAAAGAGTCTTTTATAACCAAGATGTTTGAACGTGTAATGTTTTACCTTAGGGTCTTGCTTGTGGAGACACTGTGATGTGTATTTTTGTTTTATGTGTAGTGGCTGGTGTTGCCTTGGATTTTTTCTGCATGTGGTTTCTGAGGGCAGCATATGGGAGGCCTTGAGATTTTGATAAGTTACAGTTATTCTAAGGGAAATTTTAATTTGATAGCACTTGCATCTGTACAGAACACTGCTAATTGCCGTTGCACAGACAGCAGCCTAGCACAAACATTGGGATTATACAGAATCAGAAAAACAAGTTTTAGAACAGCAAGGTCTACAGACCAATCAGGAAAACACAGCCAGCAGCCCCCAACTCAGACAGGTTTGCTACAGCACATTTCTGCCACAAGAGTGCAGTCAGAAAACCTTCTTAATGTAAAAATGCTGGTTTTACAGTTCAAGTGCAAGGAAACCACACACTCTAGATCATGGGTGTAGCCAGGATTTTAGTATTTGTACTTAAAGCTTCTAGCCTTCTGCCCCCACTAAGTTATACCCACATCAACACACTGATCTTCGCCCACACTCCTTACAAAATTATCTCTTAGCCACATTCCTTCACAATACTACTCTCTCTCCCACCTCTGGCAAATATATGCCAAATGCTAATCATTTACATGATGAAACAATAAAACAAAAATGGACATTTCAGTTCAAGTGTAGAAAAGCACATACAGTAGCTTCCCATTTACATTATGGTTGACTTTACTACAGTGCATAACTAAGATAACAACTCATGAGTACTTTTTAACATAGTGTGGCACAGCCCTCAGTCATCTAGCATACAAGTGTTCACATGACTGGCCTTTTGTAGTAGCAATGTGTTGTGATATGTCAGTGTTACTCCACAAATAGTCTTTGCACCACATCAAGCTAGCCAGTCACCATTCACACCACACACACACACACACACACACACACACACACACACACACACGTACACACGTACACACACACAAGCACACAATAAAACTAAACCAGGTAAAGACAAACACCAGCACTTCACCCAAGTACACCCAACTACAAGTAAACCCCAGCAACTAAGCATTGAACTGCAAAACAAACAAGATTCCCAAAAGTACACAACATTTGTCCAACAGACCAGCGGTCCTCAACCATGGGCCACAGATTGATACCGGGCCATGGATCATTTGGTACTGGGCCACAAGACACTGAGTGAAACAAAAAAGTGAATGTGTGTATGTATGTATGTATGTGTAAGAGTGTGTTTATGCGTCTGCCTATGTGTATGAGTGAATGCGTGCATGAAAGCAAAATTTGTGTGTGTGTGAAAGAAGAGACTGTGTGTGTATATAGAGTGAGCAGTGAGATCATCGAGCTGCTATTTTACACCCACTAAGCAGTGCTTTTGCTGTTTAGCTAGTGTAAAATAAAAGCCAAAGAAACCAAAAAAGTGTATTTGTGTGTGTGTGTGTGCACATTTCTGTCTGCATGTGTGAGTGAAGTCATGCATGAAAGCAAAAGAGACTGCGTGCGTGTGTGTGTATGTGTGCATATCAGTGAAAGTGAGAGCGAACGAGCTATTTTACACTTGCTAAGCAGCACTTTTGCTGTTTAGCGAGTATAAAATAAAAAAAGAAAAATTAAAATAATGTGTGTGTGAGAGCGTATGCATGTTATGTGAGTAAGACAGAAAGATCGATCGAGCGAAGAAGAGAACTGTGTGTGTGTGTGTTTGTTTCTGTTTGTGTAAGTGAATGTGTGCATGAAAGCAGAAAGATTGTGTGTGTGTGAGAGAGAAAGAAAGAGTGAAGAGTGAAAGTGATCCTTGGGAACAGCAGTAACAATGAGGTTTGCGTACCTCTTGACCATACCAGTCAACTTCTCGCACAATAAATCTGGCCAGCATACCTCTCAACCTCTTGGAGCAAGAAATCTGGACAAAGCCAAAAATAATGGGGGGACAAAGGCCCAAACATGGGGACACTTTTAAGTACTGCTCTTACAAACTTAGAAAGTAGATAGAAATATAGGTTTTACATTAGATTAGCTTGTATTTTCTGAAGGGTATAAAGTCTGAAACTCAACTGTCATTATTTTCTAACTCAGAACCTCAATAATATGCCAGTGATTTGCCAGAAAAAGTACAGTTGTGTACACTTACCATAAATGTAGATGTTCGAGTGTATTCACTGTTGCAGTCATTACATTTGGGTTATCTGCCTGCAGGTAGCCCTCAGCCGGCCTGAATACCAGAGTCTTGGGATTTCTGCATCGGATGCTGTCGCTTCTTCCATGATGTCAGGTCGTCAGGGGTATAAAACATGCAGCCGATGCCATTACATCAGGTTTTCTTGCCCCAAATGTCAGGTGCCCTCAAAATAGGAAGAAATTATAAGGTGTGGAACACCCCCAGCAAAAAAGCAAATACACATAGTATAAGATATGCCAAACCAAAAAGGATAGGTGAAAGCAAAGACAATCAGGGGGCTGGAGGGAGGGTAACCAGGACTGCAACAATGAATACATTCGAACATCTACATTTATGGTAAGTGTACACAACTGTACTATGTTCTTCATGTTTCACTGTTACAGTCATCACATTTGGATTGATTCCCAAAGCTAAGGAAGGGTGGAGATAGATTAAGAAGCATTAGGCCTGACAATCAGGCCCTGTAAGACTGCTGTGGCAAATCCAGCTCTGGATTTAGAAAAGATAGGCAAGTGGTAATGCTTGGTGAAAGTGTGTACAGAGCTCCAGGTTGCAGCTTCCAGGATTGTCCCTGGTAGGGACTCCTCTGAGAAATGCAGTAGAGGTAGATGTAACCCTAGTGGAATGTGTTCTTATCCCCTGTAGGTTTTCCATGGTGCTTGGAGCAGAAATGGATGCAGTGTGCTATCCATTTAGATATGGTTTGCTTTGAAATGGCCTTCCCCTCTGCCCCTGCAGCAAAGCTGACTAGCAGCTGGTCAGATTTTCTGAGAGGCTTAGTCCTGTCCAAACAGAATCTAAGCTGTCTGTGCATGTCTAGAGAATGCTGTATCCTTTCCCCTTTATTTTGAGGATTGGGGGGGGGGGGTAGGCAAATGAATGGACTGGTTTAAAGCCACACTAGACACCACCTTGGGCATAAAAGATGGGTTAGTCCTGAGGGGAAACCCTGTCCGCATGGAAGATAATGAAGAGTTCCACTGCCACAAGGGCCTGCAGTGACGGCTAGAAGTAAAGCTGTTTTCCATGAGAGGAATTTCAACTCTGCTGTAGCAGCCAGTTCATAGGGGGGGGAGTGTAAGTTTTTCCAATAAAAAGTTAAGGTCCCAGGCTGGAGTGGGAGCTCTCCTGGGGGGGGGTGTTCAATTTTTGGCCCCTCTAAGGAACTGTTTTACCAGGGGATGCGAGAAGAGGGATGGCTCAGTATTACGAGCTGAGATGGCAGAGGCATGAATCTTAATTGAAGAGAAGGATAGGCCCTTGTACAGCATTTCTGTTAAGTAATCTAGTATATGAGGTAAGCTGAGCACAGTTGTGCCCATCCCTTGAGAATGGCTCCAGGAACAGTATCTTTCCACTTTTCTGAATAGGATTTTCTAGTACTAGGCATCCTTGCCTCAAGAATGACATCCAACACCTGCTTACTGAGGGTTGCTAGAGGTGAGTTCAGGGGATTAGCCAGGCTGCAAGATTCAGGGTCTGAAGCTGAGGGTGCAGAATTTGGCCCCCCTGCTGGGACAGCAGGGAAGGGGTCTGAGGCAGGTGCCATGGTTGTAGCACTGTCAGACTGTGCAAAAGAGGATACCAGTGCTGGCGTGGCCAGTTTGGTGCAATCAGGATTGTCCTTGGCTTGTCCTGTTTGATCTTTAGTAGAACCTTCCAGAGGAGAGGCAGAGGAGGAAAGGCATAGACTGAGAGGCTTTTCCAGGAAAAGGACAGGGTATCCACCTTCCAAGCTTGGCTGTGGGGAGTTCTGGTGCAGTACTTGTTCAATTGGTAGTTCTGGGGGAAGCAAACAGGTCCACCTCTGGTGTCCCCCATCTGTTCCCCAAAGGCTTGAATATTTTGGGTTCCAGTTTGCATTCGTGTGGGTCCAAGAGATTTCTGCTCAAGTCATTTGCCAGTGAATTTAGTTTGCCTGGCAGGAATTGAGCTTATAGCTGCACTTGGCTGCTCAAGGTTATGTTCCACAGAGCCATGGCTAGTCTGCAGAGTGGGTAGGAATGTGTCCCTCCCTGCTTGTTTATGTACCACACAACTGTGGTGTTGTCGTTCTTTACCAATAGTTGTCCTGGAAGAATAAGGCCTTTGAAGGCTTTCAGAGCATCCTGTACAGCTAACCTTTCTTTTTGATTGCTATGCAGGTGCATCTGCTTTGGGTTCCATTTGCCTGAATGCACTGCCCTGCCATGTGAGCTCCCCATGCATAGTCTGATGTGTCTGTTATTAGGGTTAGAGTGGCAGGGTGTAGAGTGAAAGAGAGTCCCTTGTTGTGGTTGCAGACCTCTGCCCATCAAAGAAACTCTGCCCTTAGACATGGAATGATAGGAATTATTGTTTCCAGGTCCTAAGAATGTTGACAACATAGACATTTTAAATACCATTCCTCATATGCAGTCTTGCATATGGAATTAGCAAAATGCAAGAGGCCATGAACCCCAGAGCTTGCAGTATTCTCCTTGCAGATAGCTGGGTTTTTGCGGCCAGTAGGTTAAGTAAGTTGTCAAATAAATGTGTTTCTCTGGAGTGAGGAATGCCATCTGGGAAGTTGTGTTCAAGCTTGCTCCCAGGAATACAATCTGTTGGCAGGGTACTAGGTGTGATTTCTTTTCGTTGATGGTGTACCCCAGTTAGGTTAGAAGTTTCTTTACCAATGCCAGGTGTTGTAGTAGCAAGTCCTGACTTTCTGCCTGAATCAGGCAATTGTCCAAGTACGGGTAAATCTGAATACTTCTCTGCCTGCAAAAAGCAATGGCTGGACCTAGGCACTTTGTGAATACCCTGGGCGCAGTAAATAAGCCAAAGGGAAGTGCAGAGAACTGATAGTGCATACAGCCTGCCCTGAAGTGAAGGTATTTCCTGCAAGATTCCCTTATGGGGATGTGCAGGTAAACTTCTTTTAAGTCTAGGGTTGCCAGCCAGGCATCCTTGGCTAGCATAGGAAGCAGCTGTTGGAGAGTTAGCATTTTGAATTTTGAAACCACCAGAAAGGTGCTTAGAATAGATAAATCCAGGATAGGATGCCAGGAGTTTTCTTTTCTGGGAACCAGGAACAGTCTTGAATAAAAGCCTTGTCCCCTTTGTTCTGCTGGGACAGGTTGAATAACCCTGATGCTGAGGAGAGAAAGTACTTGCTTTTGGGCCTCCGCCCGCTGGTTTGGGGGGAGGTCTGGCCATCCACTTACGGCTGGGAGTGACTGGAAGTGGAATCTGTATCCTAGGGAAACAATGTTTAAAACCCATTTGTCTTGGGTAATGTATTTCCAGTTTTTTGCATGCAGGGCGAGTTTTTCTCCTAAAGGTGCAAGTACTTGAGCAAGGCTTGGGGGAGTTAAGGATAAGTCATCGTGCAAGTTTATCATAGGGGGTGGCTTATTGGACGTGGAAGCACCACACTGCTTAGATCTGTACATAACCTGAGACTGAAGTCTTGGGGGTCTGTTGCCCCTGGGTTTGGGTTGACAAGGCCTGGAAGGGACTGGAAAGGACCAGTTCCTTTGAAGGCCAATGACTATTGAATTTAGGTGGTTGTACTTGTAAGAAATCTTTAACAGTTTGCATAGATTTAGCCTTCTCCTCCATCCTTTTGAGAACATCTTCTGCTTTATTGCCAAATAGGCGCTCTTGGTTTAAGGGTGCATCAAGTAATTTTGCTTTGACATGATCTGACAAGTTTTGTTCCTTAAGCCAAGAATCCCTTCTTAGAACAGACCCAGTGACAGCAGCCGTACAAGATGCTTCTAAAGCATCAAAACCACACTGTAAAGTATGTTTACCAACTTGGTCAGCAGAATGCAGTAGCACTTGTAAATCTTTGTGTTCTGCACAGTCAGGAATCAACATAATTTTCTATGTAATTAGCCCCATAATATGCTGCTGATACTTTAACATATGAAACTGGCAATTTAAAGCCCTAATGGCTAGAGTAGCAGAAGTGTATACCTTCTTACCCCATCTGTCTTAACCCTGTCAGAAGGGGTTGGATTCTTGGCAGTAGTAGCCTTAATGCCTTTTGGTCCTTGGGAAATGGTCGCTGGATCTGCAGTAGGATTCTTGAAAAGGAATTTGTGACAGTCAGGTACTCTATAGTACCTGTCAGGTTTCCTGGGAGCTGGAGGCAAAGTATCCGGGGTAAGGCTGGATTCCAAGAAAACATCATCTACAATCTCCAGAACAGGAGGGATAGGTACAGGCCTGTGCTGAGGCAGGTTTAAAAATTCCCTGAATTTCTTTTTGGACTGAGAGCAGTCCTGGCTTTCCCAGCGGAAATGCTCCCTAAGGGTATGCAAGGTTTCACCAAAAGAAAAATCTTCTGGAAAGGAAGCAGAGAGAATGGAATCCTCTGCATCAGAATCTGCATAGGTAGATAAGGGTATGTCCTGGTAATCAGAAGGAACAGAGATATCAAATTCCTGATCAGAAGAATCAGAAGGAAAATTAGTTCTAGGTCTCTTTGAGGGGGAAGGCTGGCTTCCCCTAATTAAGGTAATAAGGTCTTCAGCCATTCTAATCATTTATTTTTGAGGCCTGTGGGCCTGAGAATGTGCTTTGGTCGTCAGTTTTCTAGGCGTAGAGTGAACTTTAGGCCTGAGAAATTCAGTATTTTTGGTTTGAAACAAAGTCGTTGGTTTAATATGAAAATCGGTAGGCCTGAATACAATCTCAGAAGCTGGTGCCTGCACAGCGGCTCTGGACACATCCAAGGTAGAGACATCCACAGGTTCCATAGTCGAAGAAGCATCTCGTGGCATACCGAACTCTGAATGGGTCTCAGTAGAGGCCTGCGAATCTATAGAAGCGGATATCAGGGGCTGCGAAGGCACCTCAATGAGTACCGGTGGACTGGCGACTAGCTTAACGGTAGCGTCATCAGTAGTTTTAGACCTATGTGGTCTGTCTCTGTCTTTATCCTTATGTTTTTTCGGAAGATCGGTAGTCGAATGGCTTACTGATGCCATTTTGGTGTACAGAGATTGAGAGCAAAAGTATTTAGCTACAAAAATTGCCCAATGACAGACAGTTCAGGCAGTGAACAAGGCATAAAACCGACAGCGTGGGACATCATGGTCTGGGCCTAAACAGGTGACGCAGTAAGAATGAAAATCTCTATGAGGTATTTGCTTTCCACAGGCAAGACAATTATTAATTTTTTTCTGACATCGGTTAGAGCAAGAAAAAAGGATCCCCAACGGGGTACTTATCTTTTAGAAGACTTCGGGTCTGAAACTTGAAAATTAAAATTTCAGGAGTTGGCCGACTGGCACTTGGGAACTGCTTCTGCTTCGGGCACCTCACGGCAAGAAAGACTGATGTAATGGTGACGGCTGCATGTTTTAGACCCCTGACAACCTGACGTCATGAAAGAAGTGACCGCATCCGACGCAGAAATCCCAAGACTCTGGTATTCAGGCCGGCTGAGGGCTACCTGCAGGCAGATAACCCAAATGTGATGACTTCAACAGTGAAACACGAAGAACAATTTTATGAGAAACATATACCAAAAATATGAGGCAAAAATCAGCACATTCTGCGAAAATCTGTACAGTTGAGAGGTATGCTGGACAGAGCCAAATAACAGGAACAGATTTTAAATATTGTACTTATAAACTTAGAAAGTCAATAAGGTTGCCATTATGTTTACATACCTCTCGACCATAGTAGATCAATGTTATGCTGTAAGATGTACACTTTTTTTTTTTTTTTTTGTTGGTAATTATTGCCAAATGTATTTTTATTGTACTTTGGAGCTTTTCTCTCCGGGTCCAAGCTGAAAATGGACTTCTAGTCCAGTCGGGCCTCCCGGTAAATAAATGTCAAATAGGTCTGTGGAAAAATGTCTTACATGAAACTGGTCCTTGGTGCAAAAATACAAATTACAAATATTGAATATAGGAGTATTGACTGAACAATTTGTTTATTTTGGTATACTTGAAATCCATCCATCCTCAAACCCTTTTTCCCATTTTGCACATGGGGTCGGGGTGTCACCTCAACAGTTATAATCATTCAAATGGCAAGCAAATACTCAGTAAACAGCTATTTCCAGTTAACCATGAATGCCAAATTTATTTATTTTCTGTCTGTCTGTCCATCCATCCATCCATCCCATCCATCTATCATTAATAAAGTTAGTCCCTCTAGGCTCGTTGTCTCTTTGGCTGAACTCACTGCACTGCTTAACATCATATTTCTAAAGAAAAGAAAAGTGCTGTCACTAGCAACAATTAAATAAACATCAAAGGACCACTCTCTCATAGGTGTGTACTAGGCTAATGGCCCTGGAGCCTTTATAAGCCTAGCCCATAGTATTCCCCCTGGCATCGTGCCACCCGACCTTAGTTCCCAGTGCCTCTGTCGAGTAGAGTCACTGGAGTGATCCCTGAAGTGAATTTTTATTTCCCACCACTCATCAAGATTTCTCTTGAAGAGGGCCAGTGAGGTGCTCTGCTTGACATGTATGGGAAGTCTATTCCATAGTATGGGCAGCCTCTGGGTTATGAACCTGTTCTTCCAGCTGGTTCTGTTAACTGTGGTAATGAGGTTGAGATCTCTGGAGCATGTAGTGTGATAGGATTGGGATTTCTTTAGATGTAGCATTTCTAACACAGCTGAGTTAGACATGGCTTTGTAAGTCAAGCAGAGATTGCCTCTAAGTAGATGATATGAGACAGAGAATAGTTGGGGTTTTTTTTGAGTCTGTCCGTATAGGACAAGTGTTTAAGGCCTAGAATCCTCTTTGTGAGGTACTTTTGTGGCCTCTCCAGTTGTTCCACGTGTCTAGTGAGGTACATGCCTAATGGGGCATTGTACTCGATAATTGGCCTAATGAGGGAAGACTAGAGGGAGACAATGACCTCTTTCTTCCTGGATGCAAAACCCTTAGTAATGAGATGTAGCACATAGAAGGGACTTTCTGGCCTTTTGTAGGATGTCAACATCACTTGGGGAGTGAATTATGGCACCCAACTTGCAATCATCTGGGAACTTTGTCAGCCAGAGTCCCTTCGTGTTGCCCTGGACTTCAGAGAAGTAAATACCAAACAGGAGAAGACCCAGGACCGAATCCTCTGGGACTCCACTCGTGACTGGTCAGCAGTCTGACTTTGAGTCAGCTACTTTCACACTGTGGGTTCTATCTGTGAACAAGTTTGCAACTCACCTAATGATATAGGGGTCGATGCCTAGCTTAGTAAGTTTTTCTATGATTCCTGAATGGGGAATGGTACCAAAGGCCTTGGCCAGATCAAGGTAGGCTGTATGAACCACCTAGCCTTCATCCACAGCTCTGGTGACTTATTCAAAGAAGTCGACCAGATTGAGCAGGCATGATCTACCCTTCACAAAACCAAACTGCGTGGGATCCAGTGTTTGGAGATTCCCTATATCCTTGTTTATTAGGTCCATAATGATGCGCTCCATAGCCTTGCATATCAGACTCGTCATGTTAATGGGGCGTTAATTCCCAGGGTCTGTAGTTGCTCCTCCTTTGTGGAGAGGGATGACTGTAGCAATGCGCTATTCTGTAGGGACAAAGCCTGAGGTGAGGCTGTGATTGAACAGGGCACATAGGTGAGGTGCCAGTTCACTCTGTAGTTCATGTAGAACACAACCAGGGATATTATCAGGTCCCACAGAAGCTGTAATCTTAGCCTTGGGCAGTGCTATTTTAACCTGTGCAGCAGTAATACTGGGTGCTTGGCAATCTACTGATATTGTGATTGGTCCTTTGGTGGGGAGAGAGGGGTAAAGTTGGAATTGAATCTGTCGGCCAGTATATTGGCAATATCTGCTGGCTCGGTATAGGAGGTGCCATTGTGCAATAGCTCCGAGAAAATCTCGGTATTGCCATGGAAATTCTTTTCATAACTATAGAAGGCCTTGTATTTGTCTTTATTATCTGCTGCAATTCTGTTTTCATAGCTAGCTTTAGAGGATTTGATGAGGGATCTCACCTTTTTGTTGAGGCTGATAAGGGAGTTTTTCCAGTCTTGGAACTTCACCTTATTCCACATCAGTTTCCTCCTTCTGTTGTAGAGTTTGTTTATGGCAGGGGACCACCAGATTGGCTTCCTTTTTTTGGAGGAGAGTGTACTGGTTCTATTGGGTATGGCGAGATCCAAGCATTTGTGAATGCTGGTTCTCTGAATTCACCCAACATCACTTCCAGTCTCTATCACCAGACCCTCACCCTCCCAAGTTCTTTGCATTGTTCTACTTCTGGCATTGAAAATTTAACCAAAAAAATTCCAGTGATAACCCACCAAGGTCTGATGACCTGCACTTGTAGTTCTTAAAGACTGCTGCAGAAGTATTTCACTCAGTTTACTTCTGCCTCATTATCTTCCCTAAAATATAGAAAGGTCCCATTACTGAACAGATTCCAAAACTAACCCACAGACTTAAGACTAAAGCTTAGTTTCAATACTTCCAGCGCTTAATTAAGTGCCAGAAAAAAATTCAGACCATAACCAGCCATCTAAATTATTTCTGACCATGTACTCCTAACCCTCAACCAACAAGGATACTGGGTCAAAAGGAACACAAAGACAGCTATCCAGACAATAACTGATGACATCCTAATGGATTAAGAGAAACAGCTATTTTCACACCTAACCAAAGTGATTGACATGGTAGACTATCCACTCTTTTCACACTGTCATTTTAATCCACAGTACCAGCACCCGAAATTCTCAGCAGTTCCTTATCTTTCTTTCCCACTACAATTTCAGAGTTAAAAATAGTGTCCTTCTTCACAGCCAAAGCCCTCTTCTCAAAGTAGTCCCAAAGGGCTTTGTTCTATCACCCCTATATTTCTTTATTTATATTAATGAACTCATGTCTCTACATCCTTCTCTGTGCCAGCAACATGGTCATCTATACATTTCATCAAACTCCTTATAACATTAACATGCAACTTCAACAAGACCTCCTTTCATTTTCATTTTCCAAACAGCTAAAGGTAACTACTACCAAGCTAAAATACAACAAAATGTGTGCTGTTTAGGATACCACAAAAGCTCAGATCATCCGTTTCTGATATCATTATTCTTGATAAAAAACATACCTCACACAAATCCACAACCTTATTCAAATATGTTCTAAAGTTCCAACTTCACATTCACAGAACCAAAGCAAAAATATAGCAAATCTTTTTGTGGGTAGAGATGATTTTACACTTTACAACGCCATCAGGTGAGGAAGCCATAGGGAAAGGTAATAGTATTGCCCAGCAAGAGTATGCTCTCCCAGAAATCACTTCTACCTCAAAGAAAAGCTTTAATCTGATAACATACAACTGACAGTAAAATATACAGTCTCACTAATGCCAAGAACAGATCACTGCTCACTCCTTTAGAAAGTAAACTGGCTCCCAGCCAAGTAAACAGCAGGTCTAGTACTAGGCTCCTTTGATTTAAACTGCTAAACCAAAACTCCTTCTCTTACGTAACAGAAAGATTTACAATCAGGGATAAAACTTACATCCTTGGATCTCAATCTATGAGGCCTACTCTCTCCACACTACCTTTACCACTAAGAAGTGCAGTAGCTACACCTTCTCCATATTAGGTCCCAAATTCTGGGAAACTACAAGACTAGTTTTAAGAACTCAGCTACCCTACTGCAAATCAGGAACACTCTCAAATGTTACCCAACTTAATTAGCAGAATGTTACTGCTTCCAAACATAACATAACTTAACCCATATAACATATTCCAGCTGGTACTCAATTTCTTTAACACTGCTTATGTTGTCCCTAGATAGCATTTGCTTGAACACCTAAACACAGGTCTATATCACTTCAGTGAAAAGTCAGTTCAGCAAATGGCATTTTCAGTTCACTTATGTTGAACATGCCGTTCTTAACTGATCATACTGAGATTGTGGTACAGTAAGGATTGGGAAATTTGTCCTTTCCCCACTGTAGTGGAATTTTGGAGTTGGCATATATAATTAGTGGAGGGGTGTATATGAGCGGAATTCGATGAACAGCATTTCCGATGAAATGCCGTTCGCTGAGACCCCCTAAACACATGCTATCTGCAGACTCTGTTCTGTTTTCTTCCTCCAACTGCCTGAATTTTCTACTATACCACCTTAATACTCCTCTATTCACCATCAGACTCCCTTTCCCACTCCTCTGTTTGTATTCTTCTCACCCTCACAGCTAGCTCTCAATACTTCCATTTTTTCAACAGATAACTCAATAAACATTCTTATCTCTTTAGCCGATTGCTTTCTTATTTCTTTCTCTCTCTCCTTTCCCACCATTCACACTACTAACACCACTGTCATTCTTACACTCACTTTACATCCATCTATCTATCTATCTATCTATCTATCTATCTATCTATCTATCTATCTATCCTTTGTTGACTGGATTAGTCCCACTAGGCTAATGGCCTTTTTTCAAGAGTGAGGTCAGAGGTATATTTATACTAGGGGAAATTTAGACAGGGCATGGGGGACCCCCCCCCTACTCTTTTCGATAGATGCCGTTCAATGCTTTACATCCACCTGAGCTACCACCAGTTCAAAGAGATGGGACTCAGGTTTAATGTCTCAGCTGGAGGAAGAGTTTTAAACCTGCATGCATCACCTTTTTACATAAGCGTTTTAAGACTATCTACTTTGTCAGACTCTACTGACAGACTTCTCTTTCTTGCCTTAACCTCATTCTTCTCCTCACTCTCTGTTTTCTAGTACTACTTATACAAAGCCTTTCACAGAAATATGTGCTTGTCATATTGTATATGCCTGTGCCTTGTAAACATCTGCTTACCACTGTACTTGTTTTAATGTTGGCATACCTGCACTTTGTGAATGCATTTTTGAAGCTATACTGAACTTTCAATCTCTGCTTATAAATTTTCATTTTAAAGTCTCCTTCTGTCATTGTTTTGTTTTCACTTCTGGGATGAGCCTGAAATAGGTCCATATGGATCAGTGCTCCATTTTGTTAAACAAATCTAAATTAGTAAATAAATAAACACACAGGCACTCTGAAAAAAGTCTAGTACTGCCAACATTTTGAATACAAACATTCAAGAAAAAAGAAACTTGACCTTAGACACACACACACACACACACACACACACACACACACACACACACACACACACAGACTTCCACACATCATAACATAAAAATGCCATTACTGCTAACAATGGAAATCAGTATTTCAAGTACAACAATGGAGTTGCACACAATAAAAATGGCCTAAATACATCAGCACTGAACACTCAAAACACTTTCATACATCATAACCATGACAACACCTAACAAAACATACCCCTCAACATGTAAATTATGAATAACACAAAGTTATACCAACTAAACTACTGTGTAAAGGACCAATCATCAGCATAACAAGAACATCACAACCTAATGTTCCAGAAACACAATAACTCGCACAATAGTCAAACATGCTGAACCTTTTAAAAGAAATCTTCAAATCTCCTACCGTTAATAAGAATGGCTGCTGACTCAGAGATTTAAAACAAACACTTCTCTTTCACAAATGACATGAAAGAGATATTAGTCTACCTTGCTTATATAAACAGCCTATAGTACTATTCTGCAAATATGTATCCTAGCATTGAAACATTTGCAGAATGGTAGCGAGGATTTCAAGATTTATGTAACTTGCGTACATACACCTAATTTAAACCGACTGCAACTCAACAACAGCTACACATTTCAAAGTTTAATATGAATGCTATCTTACTAATACACATTAGTGGGTCTATATAATTTCACTGAACAGTCACACTGTTGAATAGCATTTTATCGGAAATGCCATTCATCGAACCATCCCCCATGTGGGGCCCACACCCCCCACTAATTATATATACCAACTCCAAGACTGCATTACAGTGGGAAAAGGGCAAATTTTCTGATCCCTACTGTAACGTGATCTTAGTCAAAATGGTTTGATGGACAGCATTTCCGATGAAATGCCGTTTGACAATGTGGTCTTTCGAAGAAATAACAGGTATCCCACATTAGTGACACTACTCCCGCCTCAAAAATATGCAGAAAATCAAAAAGCATGTAATTTTGACAGGAGGAGGCTTGTTACCCAGAACCACTGACACTGCCTTTACTTGTATATACTAACCCCATGGTTGAGCATTAGTGGGGAACAAACAATCTCATAAAAAATATAGAAATATTCATTTCCTTCACTTTGCCAGTGCTAAATGTATCAAAACCTTCAATTTTAATCTTTCATGGGGTTGGTATAATGGTTAAGGTGTTTACCTCACAAAACAGATGATACAGGGTTTGATTCTTGTCTTTCAAAAGGAAATTGGCTAGGCTTAAAATGACCAGCAAGGGCAGACAGCCTAGCACTTACCTATGACCCTATGATAACATATCATTTTGATGACACCTGTAGTCTATAACCACTGTTGCCAATATGCAAAATTTATCAATGCCAGTGTTGAGCAATGACACATGTATGCATACCAATCTACATACATTCAAACAAACGTACACATTTTTGCACCCAAACACCTCCAAGACAGAGGCTTCCTCCATACTCTCTTATTTATATATATATATATATATATATATATATATATATATATATATATATTATACACACAGACACACACACACACATATATATATATATATATATATATATATATATATTTCTACACACACACACACACCAACTCCACAGTCACACAATTCCCACAGCAGCATACCTCTTCTCTCCTATCGCAAAATGTCAGTTACTTTCTGTGTACATCCCTGCTCTTAGACTGTAACAAAAGTGAAAGAACAAGTGACAAATATAATTCAACTTGATGCAATAAAATGTGCACACAAAGCCTGATTCCTTACCCCCCACTACCCACAAATGACAGCTACCTGTTCATATGTCTGATGCCTGACTGAGAGGAAACTGGAAAAATATTAAATCTTGGAAACGTATTCCAACTTGTTTCACCTAGACAGTACGGGTATCCTTAGATAAGCTATAGAGACCTTCTGTGCACACCTCTGAAATTTGATTAATAAGGAAAGTTAAGGAAATAATGACCAACCTGTCCCAAGTACACACATCAGCCAGAAGAGTTCTTTATACGCCCACCCCCAAAATGCACTGTGTATCGACGGATAAAACTACTGGTATTATTTTTCTACAGAGTAACATACAAGCTTACACTGCCCCTTACAAGGATACACACCCTACTACATTACTGCTGCCTTAACTGTTACAGTTTAATGAAATAACTGAAGATACTACATTACACAAGCATAGCACTTGCCAACTAGTGCAAACAAACCCTCTGAAACTGTCAAGTGTTTAAATGCTTTCTGAGTTGCATTGCATTGCTTGACTTACCTTACCCTAAATCTTCAAGAGCAGTTTAACATACATTTATTTATTTTATTTTACATTTGTTGACCGGGCTGGTCCAACTGGATTCATGTCCATTTTCAGCAGAGGCCCGGGGAGAAAAGCTCCAAGTGAGGTACATTTCAGCATTATTCATTAAAATCATTTAACAGTACAAAAAGTTACACATATAGTTCAGGGAAGAAAAAAAATATTTTGACAGTGTCTGCAATAAGCAAAATAAGAACATCATGGGGAAAAACGAAATTGAATTTAGTAATAAGTTTTTGAAAAGATTAGAAGCAAGATAAGTGAGAGTTTTAGGAAGAGAATACTAGCTAGTCAGGGTTAGAGCAGGGGCAGAACCAGTGAGTTAGGAGGTGAGTTTTGAGTTGGGATTTGAAGCTGGGAATTGTGGAGAGAGCACTGAGGTTGGAAGGAAGGGAGTTCCAGGCTTTTCCAATTGTGATGGAGAACATACATAGATGCATACATATATACATGCATAAATAAATAAAGGGGCAGTTCAATACAATCACCACTCAGAACATAATATCCTATTTCTGTAAAAAGAAGTTGCTAGTGCTGAACACATTTACAGAAACTCCAATTCTGCCGACATAAACAGTCGGTGTTACCCCTCCCCCCAAACAACTCTTTCTGCTGAGGTCATCATTGAGACTGCTCCACCAATCACAGAAGCAGTACCAGCTAAAGGATTAAGGGAAAGCCACATCAGAGAAATAGGAGGTCGATCTGATTTCTTGTGACTTTCTACCACTTTACAGACAGCATTAATTGGTCAATTAACACCTTTCAAACTGCCAGGGTAAAATAAAAGGAAAGCATTCAAACTTATGATGAGCTGTAAATGGCATTCTGACACATTCTCTATCAAGGCATTTTAATGCAATGCAAGACTATTTTGTTCTTATTTTTGCTTTACAGTTCTGGCTGAGTTTCTCCCTGGGTCCTAGTGCCTGTTTTCTAGCCCCCCCCCCTTTGAAAAACTGTACTGATGCACGTTCGGTCAATATGCTTCTCAACGTCTTTTATCTACATACTACTGTCCTGTAAAACTAGCAGCCACAATGTAATTATGTACTACAGCAGCAGCAGTGGTAACAGTTCAGCTTTGAAATGCTACTAAACTGCGGAAAAATGTAACAACTAATACAGGATTCTTATGCAATACAGTAATACAGTAAAAAATAATAAGTAGACTTTGAGGGAACATGGGCAAAATTCTTGGCTAGGTTTTATAAGGGCCTCCAGGCCAATAGCCTAGTATCATCCTATGAAGTACAAACTGATACTCATTTTCGTTCTTTTAGCAGCAGGTGGCATTATATGCAGCAGATTCTCTGCAAATCTCAGGCGAAATAGTCAAACCAAGAGCAGCTCTGAAGAGTTGAGCACAAACCCATGCAAAGGAGGTCATAGGTCAATACTAGGCTACTGATTCAGAGCCACAATATCCCAAACTGTAGGCATCCATTGACAATTGTAATTTATACCTAGTTTCAACCTCTTTCAATGACGGCCTGAGGGGCCGGACCTGGGGTGTATTTATGACTGCCCATCCATCTGTTTGTTGATTATGCTTACAGAGGATTAGAGAGTTACTCTGATTTATATCTAAAGAAAGCCCATTCCACAAAAGAGGGATTCTCTGGGATATGTATGGGCCTGATAAAGAAGGAATAGAGAGGGATGATAACTTTCTTAGATCTGGAAGAAATAGTCCCAGTGATTAGTCTGGCTAGTTAAAAGGATTTCCTTACAACACTGGATAAATGGTGATTAAATCATAGCTTATTGCTGATGAACATGTCCAGGTTCCTACTGGTTAAGACAGCTTTCAAAGAGGTGTTATCTATGTGGTAGATTCATTGCTGCTCAGTTTTGCCAAAGGACACAGTGCTAAATTTCTTGGCATTTAGTTTTAGGCCAAGGTGGTCTAGGC
This sequence comes from Protopterus annectens, assembly GCF_019279795.1. Taxonomy (NCBI): domain Eukaryota; kingdom Metazoa; phylum Chordata; order Ceratodontiformes; family Protopteridae; genus Protopterus; species Protopterus annectens. The sequence goes on from NC_056739.1 coordinate 1,624,664,210, forward strand.
ATCACTTATTGGTGGGTGTCAGTCCCTCCTGAACAATCTAAAAGTCATATAGGGTGTTAATGACAACTCCAAGTTTGCAGTCATCTGAAAACTTGGTGAGCTACAGGCCTTTGATGTCAGCCTTGAAAACAGAGAAGCAAATATCAAAGAGAAATGGTCCTAGAACTGATCAGTGGTGCACACCACTGGTAACGACTCTTTTCATGGAGAGCATGCCTCCAACACTAACAGACTGAGTTCTTTCTGTCCATTAGCCAGTTTGCTATCCAAGTTTAATAAGCTAACTGATAATTCCAGAGCATGGGATAGTATCAAAGTCATTGGCCAGGTCCAGGTAGGCAGTGTGAATCATTCTGTCTGAGACTAATGAATCAGTGACTTGCTCAAAGTTGTTCATCAGGTTCAGAATGCAGAATCTGCCTTTAACAAACCTAAAATGGCTTGGGTGCAGGGCTTGTAGACCACCTGTACGCTTGTTAGTAAGTTCCATAATGACACATTCCACTGTTTTGCAGATAAGGCTAGACAGGCTGGTTCCCTCTTGTGGTGCGGGATGACTACTGTAGTTCTCATTTCCTCTGGAATGGATCCGATGGAAAGGATGAGGTTGAATAGGCTTAGTAAAAAGTCTAACAAACTGTGTCTGATGTTGACAAGAAGGTAGCCTGGCACATTATCAAGTCCCAAGGAACTAGCATGTTTGGCTTTGAAGCATTTAGGCCATGCTTGGAGATGACTAAAGGGGGTGAGGTGTAGGTGTTCTAATAAGTTCACCAACAAAATACAATCAATGCAACAAAGCCTAAACCAAGACTTGCCTCCTTCTGCTGCAACCCTTTTAGTTGAGGGCTGACCACCACAGCCAATTCTGCTACTGCCAAAACAGCTAACTCAAAGAATAATGGACAACCTTGCCTGGTGTGATATAGGGAAATATTGCCAGCCCAGGTCCTCCTCAGGACCCACTCGCCACACCACAAAGGCCCTTGGGGGAGGGTAGCCCAATGGTTAAGGTGTTTGCCTTACAAACACAAGGTGCAGGGTTCGAGTCTCACAAGGGATAATTGGCAAGGCTTAAAATGGCTTGCAAGGGCAGTTAGCTTAGTACTAATCTATGAACCTTATAAGAGCCAAATACAGTCTTCTTCACAACTACTAAGGCCCTGCTAAGAGCCAAAACAGTCTTTCTCAAGACTGACCAGGAATAGCAAAGCCCTTTTCAGGACTTAGATTTGAACCACCAGGAGTAATAACTATTCCAGTAAATGTGTTTTTCCATCCTGATTTTTACCCACCACACAAGTGGGCTACACTCTGACAGGAAGCGGATACCACTGTTGGTTTTTGTTACCCAGCCCAGCTATCTGGAATTTTGTAAATAATCCCATGTCATTTGTGAACATTGATAAGATTTATATAGAAGTGCATGTTATGTACTGAGTTAAATGTAACCACAGCATGCCCTGCTGACTTAGAATTTGACATACAAACTATATACCTGTGCACATGTATGTTTTAACAGGAGAAACTAGAACATACAAAGTTAACTTGCAAAACTTCAAGAAAATAAGTTGAAATTAAATTATTTTATGATTGTGTTATAAAAGTTAGTTTCAATGAAGCAAGGAGACAGGATGTCTAGAACTAGGGTGCCTTCTGCATTGTTTTGTGTTTTATTGTTTTATGTCTTCTAGCAACTGCAAACACCTGAAGGCTGTGTATTTTTCACAAAGAGATGTCAAATGCTACAATGGTGGGTTTAGCTTGCGAACTTAAGTCAGCTGATAAAAAGGGATGTCATCCAAACCAACCCAGCAGTAATATTTGATATTAATTTAAGAACTCTCTCAGAGAGAGAGAGAGAGAGAGAGAGAGAGAGAGACTGTGCATTTTGTATTTTGTCTTGGACCTAGCAAGAACATCCACTCATCCTCACCATCTGCACTTGCCTTGCTGTAAGTAAGATTTAGGGCATAGTATCTCTTTTATATATATATATAGGAATATAGTCAATATCAGTTTAGATGTTTTCAGTATTTATTTGAAACTGTCCTGCAATGTTGTTTTAAAATATTTCCTGTAATTTTGAACTCTGAAGTTACTGTGATTTACTGAGTATTGTCTTGTTCTGTTATTATTTATTATTAAATATATTTAAACTTATCTTTATGGCTGATATTTGTGAAATATATTTAAGCTCAGAGTACTTGCATAACTATTTGGTTATACTGTACAGGCCACTCCTAAATAGCCTTGCTTGGTCAGATTACCATTTGGATTAATAGTAACATTACACGGTAGGAATGGACACCCTCTGTAAGGGCCTTATAGTACCTGATAAGTAGGGGCTGGTGGCAGTGGAAACTAACTTATAGTCTGGGCAGAAGGGGGCACAGCTAGTAAACCTGTGCCAGTCTTTCCCAGGTGTGTGTGTGTGTGTGTGTGTGCGTGTGTGTGCGTGTGTGTCAGTTACTTGAGCCAGGACATGAAGCACTGGTTGGACAGAGAGGGTGCTGGAGGTCTTGGCTTGGCCCCTCAGCTGAGATATTAACTCTATAGCAGTGCCAGTGGGGAGTCTTATTGGGGATCTGGAGAAAGAGGGAGAAACTAGCCCCCGACTGAGTGTGGTCTCTGTGTGCTCTTAAGGGAAATTACACTTTACTGTGTGTGTACTTGTCATCCCCCCAGTGTGCACGTCCCCTAGCTGTTGCCAGTGGTGAGGAGTGAGGCTCCTTGACTAATGGGCCAGTGCACGGGCATCACAACTTGTACCAGCCTTACAGAACTCCATTCACCACTCTCTGTTAACCATTGCTTCCAGCTCTGGATCCTGATACAGTGCATTTGACTGAATGAACTCTCACAGGAATTCCAAGTCCAAGCATAGTAGCCCTTTTTAATATCAAACAACACAATATTAGCCCAAGTATTCAGCTCTGCCTAAGCTTCAATGTTTAAGAAATATACCACTACCCTCCTATGAGTTATCTACTATCAGTCTTCCACTCATGAAACTACAGTGCATTTCCTAACATTATTCTGCATAGTATACTGCCTAACATACTGTCTAGTCTACTGACAAGGGCTTTGGGTAGCATTTTGATATCATTTAAAATTAAAACAGGCCAACAGTTGCTAGGTCTATAAGATTCCCAAACTCTGAAGCACTGCAACTCTTGCTCTCCTTGTTGAGGATGACATCTTTCCTGCACATTTGATATTTCAATATTCTGTTGCAGTGCCCTTGTTAGAGCTTTCACATCTACAGAATTATACTGGCAACCCCTCCAAGGCTCTAGCCTGATCTCTCTCCTTTCTCCACGTTGTGTTCCTTACTTTCTTTTCTCTGTCCAGTTGCCTGACTTTTTCTTATCTTAATCAATAGCTATGTCTCCAGTTCCTGACCCAACTAAATAATCACTGTCTTGGTCCCATACAAAATTCCTGAATTAGTGTGTAGGTACTGGCCTTCAAAGGAATACATGTTAGTGAAACACAGCAGAGAATTAGCTCACATCAGAACTGTTTTAGTTATTAGTGCAATTACATCTCCATTTCTTCTGGCTAAGTTACATTACAAAGTTCCTTCCGCTTTACTGCAGCATTTCTGTTATTCACAGTTAATGAATACTGAAATATCAAACTGCATGAGTACACTAGCACAATCAATGGTAGCACTTTGAAAATATACTTACTAGAGGAAAAAAATTAACAGGTCAAAACTATAACCAATCACAAAAGGAAAACAGTTTCCTTTTGTGATCAGGTAATCAAAACCACTGTAGTCTTACGGTTAAGGTGTACGGTTGGGTTAAGGGCAAAATGCAATGTTAAGCTATAATTAGCACCTCTGTGACAATACTGGTAAGTCTGGTTAGAACTAAGTATGGTGTAGCATATGTTTCAAAGGAATGCTGGCATCTTTTACTTCAACTATCAACTGTAATGGTAGCCAATTAAAAATACAAGAGGTGTGTGCATGTGTATCATTTATTTATTTTTTTTAAGGTGGGAATAAGCAAAGTATGTCTAGGATGCGTGCTGTTTATGTACATTACATACATATTTAAAATCAACAATATGTTATACTTGCTGTAATAGAGAAGAAATGCAATAATGTTAACTAACAATTATATACATATACACACACATATACATATGTATGTGTGTGTGTGTATAGAAATGTGTATGTATGTATATATATATATATATATATATATATATATATATATATATATATATATATATATATATTCAGAATTGGAAGGATGGCAAAAGCTATCCAGCACTGAATGCTTATTTTATACATTGTTATGAAAATATATGTTGCCAGTAAAGCAGATAATATGAGCAAACAAAAGTTTTAGCAGACTACATGTGGTATGACTTAACTAAAGCTAATTAACTTTAAAATATCTTCTAACAACTTTGTTAGAAATTGCAGTTTATTCTGAGTCCAGGGTAACTGATTTATCTTTGAGGGGGGACAATAGCACCTGAGAGTTTTGTACACATTTCATCCACCATGTCCCACTGCTTATTTGAGCCAGTAATGAAATCAACTATTTACTGATCTTTGGGGTTTCATTACAGGTGTACTGGTGAGTGTTGCCATCCATGAGGTGCTGTAAACTTTGTTTTAAAATGTGAACTCCAGTACACTGTGCCTTGAAATGCTCAATTCATCCCACCAAAACTTCTCAATTTTGCTGTTTTATCCCCCTCTAATCAGTACATATGATGCAAATAACAGCAGCTATATTTTACTTATTCAGGATGGAAAAAAAGATCCATGAAAATGCCAAAGGAAAAATTAATTATCAGACAGGGAAGCAAGGCTCCAGAACTAGTTTTTCATGTCTTGTTACTTACACAAAAGTCTTGATTTAACATTTTTACCATGCATTGATTACAATCTGCAATAATTTATTTCCCAGTTCTGTAGCACATCTATACATAGTGCTAGCATTGACACAGGGCACTGTGCCTCATCTTGGTACACTGTTTTTGCAGAGGCTCCAGGAGAAATGTGAGACCAACTACAGTGAGTCTTGACAATTTCAAAATTAAAGTATGATTCAGCTAGAATAACAGTGAATTCTGTATGACATCTCTGAGAGAGATGCACATCAGAGTAGTAGGAATACTCTTGCAGTTTTGGAATTAATTCTCTCTTAATTTTCACTATAATGGGGACAGCAGTTATGATCCTCAGGCTTTCAAATTGCACTCCCACTCTTTTCAGATCTTTATTTAAAAAAATAGTGAGTGCATGGGGTTATCACACACAGATCTAATATGACATTAACTGAACACTTTTAAATGGCACTAAAGATAAATAGATATGTTGTTTGTGAGCCATACCTTTGTTTGAAAAGTGCAATAGAGATGAGTAAGGAATGGACAATCCCAGGCCAGTGAAAGAACTCGCTTTTCCACCATGGTGCATTCAACATCATCATCAATCAATACTACATCCTTCTTCAGTGCTTTTACTGCAAAGAATTCATTCCTCCCTTTTAGTTCTGCTAAGAAGACCTATACAAGAAAAACACAAAGTCAGATATGTTGCCATATACTGTATAGGGATATCTGCACAAAAATGCAGTGTTAAAAAATAATGTAACGAGGAAGGGAAAAAAAAATCTTGGAAGGGGGATGGGGCTTTCATGTACAGTGAAAATTATGTATATGTAGTATACAGCAAACTACACATACTTCCACGCTAAAGGCATCATTTCACACAAAAGTGTTTTCTGGTTTGCTGTCCACTAGACTGACAATACAATTGTGTAAGAACTTAACAATAATAATAGACATTCCAGTAGATCCGTGTTGCAATACTCACTACTTTGACTTAAGCCACAAAAGTCCAGACATCTGGCTCGAAGCTCAGTGCCTTTACTCCACCAGGCTGGGGGAATCTAACTTTCAGGAATGTCAGGGCACATCCTGTATAAAGCTGACATCTGCCTGCACCATTTTAGAGTTTTCTCACCATGGGTAACCACAGGTCATCCATCCTGCTAGGCCCTAAGTAAAGTCCTAAGGATTCTATGTAAACAGAGGCACAACTGTATACTTTCTAGATCAATGTTTTAGAGAAAAAGGGTTTCTCAAGGCTATCCAAACTTTAACAGGTCAGAGTCCCAGAGAAGGAGGAATGGGGTTAAAATCCATATGGATTGGTTACCCCCCCCCCCCTCTAGAATACCAGAGGAGAGAAAAGAATAGGGCACAGAATGAGGGAACCAGTACTACAACTTATCTACTCAAACATCTACCATTAAAACAAGTGTTTTTTTTTAACAACTATATTCTGTACTTTGTACAGACCACTGTTGCAGTAGTCCTTACTGCTGGGAAAGTCCCAGAATTTAAGAGGTTAGGGAGACAGACTGATTGTTAGGTTTGGGCTGTAACAAGCCCTGCAGAATAGCAGTTGCAAACCCAGCCCTAGTCCTGGAATCAATGTCTAGTTTACAGTGCTTAGAAAAGGTATGAAGTGATGACCAAGTAGCTATCTCAAGAATATCCTTTGCACTCAACTCCCCTCAAAAAGGACACAATGATCATTGTGCTCTTATTATGCTGGCTCTCAGTCCCTTGCAACTTCTGTCCATGAGGAAAGTAACAGAATAAAATACAAGTGAGCCATTTAGAGACTTGTCTGCTTGGAAACTGCACTTCCCTCCTTCCTGAATGTAAAAGAAACAAATAATTTATTTTAATTTTTATTTATTTCCAGTTTGATGACCAGGGAGGGTCCACTGGGCTCAAGGAGCCCGTTTTCAGTGGAGGCCTGGGAAGAAATGCTCCATAACACATAGTAGAAATAGTATCAGTTAAGCAAATAGTAAATATTATACAGTAAAACTTAAGCAAAGTAAAATAGCAACATAGAATGATATACAATGCATATTTATATGTTTACACATTAGAGAACAGTAGTACAGAGTCAACATTGTACTGAGGTTTTAAATCATCTGAGAATGGTATAAAAGTAACATTTGTAAGAAAACAGTAAGCAAGACTAATCCCCTGTAGGGTAAGGTGGAAGGTAGTTTATGTGTAATGGATGTATTTATGTATTAGTCAGGATTGGGTAGGTAGAGTGCAATTGCATTTCCACTTATCAGAGAGGTAAGAATGGAGCTTGGTTTTGAAGTGTTCAAAGTTTTCAGAAATTCTTAGAGAAGGAGGTAGAGAATTCCATTTCTTGGCTAAGGAAAAGGATAGGAGAAGGTGACCAGGGGGATGATTTGGTTTGTATACAGAAATTAGATTTTGGTGGACAGATCTTAGAGTTCTGTGAGGGATGTATAGTGGTGAGATGTTTGTTAGTGCAGGGCATTTAGTAGGTTTAAAAATAAGCCTGTGGGCTGTGGGGAGTTGGAGGTAGTCCCGGTAGTTGGGTAGTTCTAGCCATTGCAGCAGGTGGAGAGGTATGCAGTGGTAGGTAGAGTATTTGGACTTGGTGGCGAACTTTGAGAATTTGCTGCAACAGGTTTCCAGTTTAGAAGAGATAGAGGAAGATAGGTTGGTTAGTAGGGGGGCATCATATTTCAGAGATGGTAGTAAGTAGGTAGTGGCGAGGGTCTGTCTTGTTGAAAGAGAGAGAAAGTGGGAGTTTCTGTACAGCATGCCAAGTTTCTGGTGTGTTTTCTTAATAGTTAGCTGAAGACGGGTATCAAATTTTAGGTGTTCATCAGTAGTAACCCCAAGAAGTTTAGCAAAGGGAACTTCTATAGTGGAGTTGGCATGGCTGATAATATTGAAAGAGGTTTTGTCAAGAGGGTGAGATTTTGAGGGAGAGAACAGTAGAATTTAAATTTGCTGGCATTTAGAGAGAGGTGATTTTGAAGCATCCAGTTCTCAGTAGTAGAAAAAGCAGTATGGGTTTTTGTTTGGAGCTCGGGGAGGTTAGAAGCAGAGCAAACTAAAGTGGAGTCGTCTGCGTATTGAACTATCTTAGTGTTAGGAATGGCTGAATGGAATTCATTAATAAAGATATTAAAGAGCATTGGGTGGTTGGGGTTGGAAGGAAGGCTGAGGTGCCAGTTTTCCATTTCGTGGCCTGAGATCTGTCAGAGAGGCAGCTGCTGAACCAGGTACGGGTGTTGTGTGAGAGATTAAGATTAGAAAGGTGGTTTAGAAGGTGGGAAAGGGAGACATTATCAAAAGCCTTGGAGAGGTCAAAGAGGACTGTGGATACAAGTTCTCCAGAGTCACGGGCGTGGTTTACTATGCCTAGGAAAGAGAGAAGAGCAGTTATTTGCTATGGCCAAGATGGAATCCATGCTGTGTTGGGGTGAGGAGTTGGTTATTTGTAAGGAAAGGCATGGGCTGGAGGTGGATGCATTTCTCAAGAATTTTTTAAATAGATGAGAGAATGGCTATGGGTCGGAAGTTGGAGATGTTATTATTTTTGCCTCCTTTGAGGAGGGGTAGGATAAAGGCTGCATGCCACAGTTTGGGGACATATGATTCTTGTATGGATCTGTTGATGAGAATGCTAATGGGGATGGCAATGTATGGATCTGTTAATGAGAATGCTAATGGGGATGGTGATGCCGTCTGCTGCAAGTTTTAGAAAGAGTGAGGGGATGTTGTCAGGGGCATTGCAGCATGGCTTAAGCTTAGAGAGAAGTATTTTTATATATTATAGGTTCATAGGTTCATACTAGGCTATCTGCCCTAGGGCATTTATAAGCCTAGCCCATAGATATGTGGCTTTCGCCACCCCTTTAGTTTGAATAAAACTATGCCTATTATTTTGCTGTGCCTCTGTCAAGCAGTGACACTGAAGTAATCCCTGGGGTATATCTGCGATCTCCCATCCATTGGTCAAGATTCCTCTTGAACAAGGCCAGCGAGGTGCTCTGCCTCACATGTACCGGGATTTTGTTCCACAGCATAGGGAGTCTCTGGGTGATGAATCTGTCCCTCCAGCACGTCCTATTAATAACCGTGTCAAGGTTTAAGTCTCCCGCCCTTGTGGTTCTGAGGGATCTAGATTTCTTGAGGTGAAGCATATTCATCAAATCTGGGTTTGACATGGCCTTATATGTCAGGCACAGGTCACCTCTGAGCAAGCGGTATGAGACTGAATAGAGCTGGAGTTCTTTCAGTCGGGCAGCATAAGACATATTTTTGAGACCCTTTATCCTCTTGGTGTGGAACTTTTGGGGCCTTTCCAGCTGCTGCAGGTGTCGGGTCAGATACATTCCTAATGGGGCATTGTACTCAATCATAGGTCTAAAGAGTGATGAGTACAGGGGGACGATGACCTCCCTTGATCTAGATGTGAATCCCTTCATGATCAGGTGGGCAATGTAGAAGGTTTTCCTGACCACTTTAGCAACATGAGTGTCAAACGAAAGGCTAGTGTCAACCTGGGTCCCCAGGTCCCTGATGACTTCTTCTGTGCTCAGTGGATTGCCACCTATATGGTAGCTAGGGGTAACCTTGTTTTTCCCGAAGGGTATGACTATGCATTTCTTGGCGTTTAACTTTAGGCCATGGCTCTGGCACCAGTTATCCATTTCTGTAAGGCCCTTCTGAAGGATATCTGTGTCAGAAGTGTTTTCGACTATGGCACCCAGTTTGCAGGCATCTGCAAACTTTGTCAGCCATAACCCTCCTGTGTTTGCTTGTACTTCAGAAAAGTAGATGCCGAACAAGAGTGGACCCAGGACTGAGCCCTGTGGTACACCACTTGTGACAGGCTTTGAGGTGGAAATGGGTTTGAGATGAAATATGGGAGAAGAGATAGGTATGGATAGTTGGGGAGGGGGTTTGAGTAGGGGGGGGAACTGTTGTTTGGGAAGGTCTTGGTGAGTTCTACTATGGAGTTAGTAAAGAAGGAGTTGAATAGAGTAGCTATTTCTAGGTCAGATTTACTAGTGTCAGGGCAAGGATTGTTTTTGGTACCTTGGTTGAGAAGAGAGTTGATGGACTTCCAGAATTGTTTGGCGTTTTTGGAATGATTAGTTTGGAGTTTGGTATAGTATGATTTTTTATCCTGTATAATGTTTTTTGGCTAGGTTACAGAGTTGTTTATATTTAAGAAGGGTGTCAGGGTGTTTACTGCGATGGCAACATTTACAGGTTTTGTCCCTTTGTTGCACAAGTGTTTTGGTATCTTTAGTAAGCCATGGGGCAGAATTGGTTTTTGCATGTTTTGTTCTAGGAGGGGCTTGCGAGCTAAGGGTATCTAAGAAGGTTGAGTTGAAGAATTCAACGGCATGGTCTACAGGAAGAGTTTTTAGATTGTCCCAGTTTATTAGTTTGAGAGAAGTGGAGAAAGTTGTGGGGTTAAAGTTTGTGAGGTTTCATGTATGGATATATTGGTGTAGGTGAGGAGTGGAGGGGATTGCTCTATGGATGAAGGCTGCCAAGTGGTCACTAATGGAATCTGGTAAGGTACCACTGTGGGAGATTTTATTTGGGTGAGAGACTAGGATCCAGTCAAGTATGGAACCTGGGGGGGTTGTTTTTATTGGGTCTGGTAATGGCATTTGTAAATTGGGTGAAATTAAATAGACTGATTGAGATGGCGGGATTATTTTTTTATTTTTTATTTATTTATTTATTTATAGTTGATTTACCAGGATTGTCCATTGGGTCCGAAGTACCCGTTTTCAATGGAGTCCTGGGGAGAAAAGCTCCAATAATAAAGATACAAAGATTACAAAAGTTCACATTTAACACTTACAATCATGAAAAAACATATTATCAAAAGTAACAGTAAGCAAAACTATAACAAGGTTTACACTGTAATCATTTACAATCATGTTTAAACAGGTTGTCAAAAGCAGTAGTAACAAATACTAAAACAGTGGCCGACAAAGGTAGTAGATTGTGGGTTCATGACAAAAACAATGGAACAGGTGGTTACAAGGTAAAATATCTAAGGTTTAAGCAGCTGCATGAAGAATACTTCAGTTACATTATGTGTGAGAAGCATAGCATCGCTGTAGTAAAATATGTAGTATCTTGAATGGAATAGAAGAATCTAAGAATTACTAGGTGTTATTACATTTGTTTATTTATAGTATTTGGTTGTATCTGATGTGGCTGTCTTATAAGGGGCTGGCTAGACTAGGAGGGATGAGAGCAGGAGCATTCCCAGGAGGATGTTAAGTATGTGTACAGGGATTTTTTAAAAGCTGGGAGGTTAGTAGTGGTGCGGATGGAGGGGGGGGGGGAATTCCATTGCCTTGCCAGGGCAAACGATAGCAGGCTTTTTCCAGGAGACTGAAGAGGTTTGTAAAGTTCTATCAGATTTTGGTTATTGGATCTTAGGAGTCTTTGTGGCATATGCATTTTGAAGGTGGAGCTGAGTGAGGGACAGAGGGATGGATGGAAAATGAGTTTGTGGGCAAAGGTGAGCTGAGTGAAGGTGAGATAGTTAGGAAGCTCGAGCCAGTTTAGCTTGTGGAAAGATACACAGTGGTGGGTTGATGCTTTGTGGCTAGTTGCAAATTTGGCAATTTTATTATAACATGAGGACAGTTTTGTTTTAGGGGATGATTGGAGGTTTGTTCGAAGAGGGGCGCCGTATAGAAGGGAAGGAATAAGGAATGTTGTAGCAAGAGTGAGCTTAGTAGATGTAGAGAGGAACTGATTTTGTCGATAAAGCATGCCAAGTTTGTAGTGTTTTTTTATGTTTAGTAGTAGATGGCTATTGAATTTGAGCTGGTAATCTATGTGGACCCCTAGTAGCTTGCTTTCAGATACTAGTTCAAGAGGTGTGTTGTTTTGGCTGATAATAGAGAGTAAATTTTTGTCTATGGTTGTGTTTTTTGAGGGGGTAAATATCATAAGTTTGGTTTTGGATGCATTGAGTACTAGATGGTTATTTTTCATCCACTGTTCAGTAGTAGAGAAGGCATCTTGGGTTAATTTTAAGAGAGTAGGAATGGATGTGGCTGAACAGATTATGGTAGAATCATCTGCATATTGAATGAGTTTGGCATGGGTAAGTGAGTGGAAGAAGTCATTTATAAATATATTGAAGAGAAGAGGACCCAAGATGGAACCTTGGGTGACCCCAGTGGGTGTGTTCTGGAAGGAGGAGGTGGCCGATTTCCATTTGACAGCTTGTTGTCTATGGGAGAGATAGCTGGTGAACCAATTGATAGAGGCAGGTGGTAGGTTTAGGTTAGAAAGCTTGGTAAGGAGAAGACTGTGAGATATGGTATCAAAGGCTTTAGAGAGGTCGAGCAGGAGGGTGGATACGATAGAGCCAGAATCTCAAGCTGTATTTACAGTTTCCAGGAAGGAAAGGAGGGCAGTCATGGTGCTGTGGCTGGGTCTGAAGCCATGTTGTGTGGAGGTTAATAAGTTATTATCTAGAAGATAGGGAAGGAGTTGGAGATGGATACATTTTTCTAAGAGTTTTGATATAGGAGAAAGGATGGCGATGGGATGGAAGTTAGTGATATTGTTATTTCTGCCTCCTTTATGCAAGGGTATGATGAAGGATCTTTTCCAGAGTGTGGGAACAAGGCCTTCTTGTATAGAGCGATTTATTAGGATGCTGTTGGGGAAGGCAATGGATTCAGCAGCAATGTTAAGGAAGGATGAGGGTATGTTATCAGGTGCATTAGAACAAGGTTATAACTTTTGCAGGAGTTTTTTAATGGTAGAGGTAGGGATGGGTTTTAGGGAAAAAGGTGGGAGTTGAGAGGAAGTAGGTGAGGGGGGAAGATAGTAGGTGAGATGTAGGTGTAGAGGGTGAGATGTTATTGGAAAAGGTTGTGGTAAGTTTAGAGATAGAGTCTAAGAAGAAGGAGTTAAAATTGGGTGGCAAAATTGATATCAGGAGCATTTGGGTCTGGGCTTGGGTTTTCTGCTGTGCCAGGTTTTAGGAGTTTATTGATGCCTTTCCAGAATTTCTGAGGATTGGTTTTATTGTTGTTTTGAAGTATGGAGTAGTAGTTTTGTCGATCCATTGTGATAAGTTTTTAACTTTGTTGCGAATAGTTTTGAATTCATTAAGAGTAGAGGGAGTTTTGTTTCTTTGGTATCATGCCCAGGTTTTATCTCTAAGTCGCATGGCAGTTAGTGTATCTTTTGTTAGCCAGGGGGCGGTTTTGTTTCGTATTCTTTTGGTTTTTATGGGGGCCAAACTATCCAGGAGATTTAGGAAAGTTGTGTTGAAATATGCAACAGCATTATTCAGGGGTAGAGTTTTTATTGGGTTCCAATTTATTGATTTTAGGGAGTCTGAGAAGGTTACAGGGTTAAAGTTTTTTAGGTTGCGAGTGCAGATGTAGTTATGTGTTGTTTGTAGTGGACATGGAAGACGTTTAGTGTAGATGGGAAGATGGTCACTGAGGGAGTCAGGTAGAGTTCCACTGATGGTGTAATTATGGGGATGAGATACTAGAATCCAATCTAGGATACTGCCACTAGTGAAGTCTTTAGAGGGTCTGGTAGTCTGGTTGATGAGCTGAGAGTATTGATAAAGGTTAATGTTTATGTGATGTGGAGAGGAGTGAATGGAAGACCAATTTATATTGGTATTACCCATAATAATAGTTTCATTGCTGATATTGATAGAAAGCCAGGATAGAATATCTTCTAAAACTGAGACATTGTCACCTGGGGGATGTAAAGTGAAACCAGACAGATTTGTTTATGTTTATTCAACTGAAATAGAGCTAATATTAGTTCTGCATTGGAGAAATTTGGAATGGGTTTGTTATAGGGAGTAATGGATAGGGTGTAAGAATAGAGTAAAGCTACCACACCACCCTTTTTATGGGTTCTGTCTTTTCTGATTATTGAGCAGTTTGGTGGTAGAACTTCAGTGTCTTTTATATGGGGTTTTAGCCAGGTTTCGGAAATAGCTAAGATATCAGGTTTATTGTGAAGATTGGGGATTTTGTTCGCTATGCTTTGGGCATTTAGAGAAGCCAGTAGAATAGATTTAGATGTAGAGGTGGTGGTGGTGGCTGGGCCTGGGTTAGGGTGTATGTCATCAGACAGAAGTATGGTTGTAAGGTAATTTATTAAGTTACTAATGTGTTTGGACTGCCTTGTTTGAAGGTTGTCTGTTTTTAGATAGTAGATATTGGAGCTTAGAAAGGGTCTCAGGAGTTTATAAGAAGTGTTTAGTTTGTAGTGAAAAAATAGATGGGAGTTAATGGGATAGAGTTCACCGGTTATTGAGTTAAATGATTTTAAGTGAGAAGAGGGGAGTGAGCTGTTTGAGTGAGAGGGTGCTAGATGATTTGTGTTGTTGGGCTGGGTGAGGTAGTGGGTGTAAGGATGAGAAGTAATAGTAGATGGATTAAGAATGATATGCGTTTTGCAGTCATGATTTCGTTTTGAAGTAGTCTTGTATGTAGTATAGGGAAAAAGAGGTGAGAGGGATATTGTGGTGAAGGGGAGGGGTATAATTGGTGGAGAAGAAGTAGGTGTGGTTGGTATAGTTTGGGAGGAAGTGGGAGTGTTTCGGGTGGTATAAGTGTAGATGCAGTGGGGGTGGGTGGAATTTGGGGGTAGGGTAGGGGAGCTGAGTGAGCCCGCAGGGCGAACGGAGGGGGATACACCTAAGGAAGGTTGGCAGCAGGACAGTGTGAAAAACAATCAGTTGGTGGAGGTAAGAAATGAGGAAGGTAAGCAAGGTGGTCAAAGTGACTCTTGGAGTGCAGTATAAGGAAAAAAAAGGAGAAGACAAAAAGTAGGGGAAGAATGAATAGAGCTGAAGATTAGCAGCTAGTATAGGGAGGGATGTTAAAACATGGTTCTAAAGTGCAAGGGAAGGAGTGATGGAGTATGATTAGGTAGATGGATAAACACTACCTTCTAGTGGATAGAACCTGAGTTCATAAGAGAGGAACCATTACTCAGACCGAATGGTGAAAGGAGGAAGGCAGGTCAGGTATAGAAAAATACACCAGGGGTGAGGCGGATTATTAGGGGAGCACCCGGTAATAAGGGCAAGGCTGCAGGTGTCTCTGGTAGGGTCCCTTCACTAGCATCAGGCAAGTGATAGAACAATAGAACAATATAACAATAATCTCAGACCAAATGTGGTAGTGATTGTACCATATTACATACTTTTATTTTTGATTTCTTTTCCTCTAGCTCTCTCTTCTGGGAGAAAGAATAGGAGTGTCCCTGTAGGGAACAGGCAAACAAGGTAAGCCTTACAATCCAGAGAAAGATCTTGGAGAATCCAGGAAGGCTGGGCCGATAGGCAGAGCGGGCTTGGGAGAAAAGGCTGAAATAGCTGGGGGAAAAAAGATAGGTAGGAGTTTATAAAATCTAGTAGTTGTTAGGCACTAGTTAAATGTTAATACAATAAAGTGTAGACTGTGGAATATATACATGAAGGATTTTTGGTACTAATTTTATTCCAGACAATGTTTACATCTCCTAGGATGTATGTCTCAAGCTTAATACTGGTTGAGCCCCATAGTAGAATTTCTTTAAGTGTATATGTATTATTTCCAGAGGGATATAGAGG
The DNA here is from genome assembly GCF_019279795.1 of Protopterus annectens. Taxonomy (NCBI): domain Eukaryota; kingdom Metazoa; phylum Chordata; order Ceratodontiformes; family Protopteridae; genus Protopterus; species Protopterus annectens. Next base: position 1,624,679,694 of record NC_056739.1, read on the forward strand.
ACTACAATACAAATGCTTTTGTAGTTATTTATTTTGAGTATTCCTTTGACTAGTTCGGCATTTTTGAATTGAGGAATATTATTTTGGTAGGGAGTGATGGAGAGTAGGCTAGAGTAGATTAAGGCTACTCCTCCCCCTTTCCTATTTAGGCAGTCATATCTGAGAGCTTGAAACCAAATATTGGGTTTTAGCCATGTCTCACAGACAGCTACTATGTCAGGTAGGGTATGGTACAGCCAAGCGTGGAAGTGGGCTATTTTGTTCTTTAGACTCTGGGCATTGATGGTCAGGAGTTTGAGATATTTAGGGTTGGTAATATTGGTTGCGATAGGGGGAGTCGGACTGTTGCTGGTAGTAGGTCCTGGGTTGGGGTGTATGTCTCCTGCTAAGCATATTCAGTTGAAGGGGAATGGGAGCAGGGGTTAGGGTTTACTCCTTAAGTTTTGTGGGAGGTACAATGTTGATTTAGGTATTTGATTTTTTATTGGGGAGGGAAAAGTTTTAGTTTGAGGCATTGAAGTGGGTTTGGTTGAACTAGAGATGAGGATATAGTGTGAAAGTGAGATCTGGTGGGGTGAGGATGGGTGGTGATGGTGGGGGATAGGAAAGAAGGGGGTAGTTTGTAAGAGGAATAAGAGCTAGCATGGTATAGAGGAATTAGAAGAAGTACGGTGAGGGAGGAGATGAGAAGGATTTGAGACAGTGGAGGAGACATGGTGTGATCTGGAAATAAATGAGTAGTTGGAAGGTATGTGTAAAGGAAGTAGTTGGATGATAGGGGACTGTGAGAGTGTAACAGGGTGGAGTATAGAATTAAATATAGGACCTTATGGGTTGGGATGGGGGAGGGGGGAGATTAAGTATTGGAGGAAGTGAAGGGGAGGGGATAATGAGGAGATGTGACTGGGTTGGTTGAGTGGAAGGGGAGGGGACTTGTGGGTAGGATAAGTGTAGGAGTGGTGGGGGCGGGTGGATTTTGGGGGCAAGGTAGGTGAGCGGAGTGAGCCCGCAGGGCGAACGGAGTGGGTAGAGCCAAAGGAGACGAAAGAAGCCAGCAAGAAACGATCAGTAAGCAGGGAGCCAGTTAAAAGGTAAGGAAGGCAACAAGGGTAAGAGATGGGGTCTTATGTATTTAGATAAAAAGATAAGCAAGAAGTTCACTGGATTAAGGAACCACACACAGGGTACCCTTATAGAGACAGAGCTGAGGGCAACTTTGGTTAGGCTTGGACTATGTGATTCACTAGAAATGGAGTGCAAGAAATATTAACTTTGGTTAGGGGCCAGCAAGGAAGTATGCTGTCTCCTAGTGGGCTAGACTAAGGGGCAAACTACAGGATAAGAACAGGCAGACTAGGGAATGGGATAGGAGAAGTAAAGAGATTATATGGCTGTATTACGCTGCTAGCGAGCGTATACTTGGTAAAGTATAACAGTAATATGACAAAGCATTACAGGGACATTAATTCATAATACAGTGTTACATACACTTAAAAAATCCTAGGTAGTGGGTAGGCTGATGTGGGTAGGAAGCACTGTAGGATCTCCTTTAGGTAGTTCAATTCAGAGGCTGGAAGCCTGGAGTTTAGAGAATAGAGGGAGACACCAGGGGTAACACGGCTGTATTTGAGCTGTAGAGAAAAGGAACAGATAGGTAAGACTTTACAAAAAAATAACTACATGTATTGCTAGGAACAGATAGGTAAGACTTTACAAAAAATTAACTATATGTATTGCTAGCACAGGGGAAAAAAAAACTTTAAATAAGGATGGGTCAGTGTAGACAAATGGAGGGTAACCTAGTGAAGGGTTCGTTTTGGAGGTGAGAGCATGCAGACACTAGATGCAGAGAGGGACCAGATCAAAATAGGCATTTGAAGCAGAGTTACTCATGTTAATAGACAGGCAGATGAATACATTACACATTGGCAGCATGAACATTTACACTTTGGGAGAGGAAGTTATGAAAACACAGTCCTACTACAGCAACGCTCAAGTACGAGCAGATAGCAGTTCAACCATTAAGAATTCACAACCTGATTTACCTCTTACATAAGGTTCAGTGGCATATGCACAGTATACAGTAAATCATTTATACACTGGAGGAAAATAACTGTCCTGAAAAGGTATGCATTCAATCATTTACACTTTGGAAGACGCCTAGGCAATTAGCTGTCCTGTAACCGCCACGCTCGTGTACAAGCAGATAGCAGTTGTAATTTTGTAGAAAGAAACCGGAATTACCGGTTACACAAGATTCTGATTTTCTGGTTTCGTCAAGGTGGTACAGGAAGCTGTACAGTTCAGCTAATGGAAAATTCAGTCAAACTTTTGGCGTAAATGTGAGGTCAGTTTTAAGACTAAGCCTCTCTTTTTTTTTATTATTATTAAACACCTTCACTGAATTATCACATGTGATACAGGCAAACCTACATTTATATAAAAGTAATCAAACCGTATAAACAAACTCACATTACAAACATTATACATCACATATAATCTTTTATCTAACATCATCAATCCAACATTACCTAAATTGTTAATTTCCTGCATTCTCATACATTATTCCTCCTCCAAAACATTTTCTACATATATTGTTCCTACGGTCTCCATTTTTTTCTATATAATTTACTCCGTTCCTTTTCTAAAGATCCTACTTTCTGTAGTTTTATTTCTGCTGCAATTTTCACTGCTTCAAGTATGGTTGGTTTAAACTCTGATTTCCATTTTCTAGCAACTGCTTTTTTGGCAGCCACCAGAATTAAACTTAACAAGACCTTACTATTTCTTGGTAATTCAGATCATGTATCACAGATCAAAAAATAAGTTCCTTAGTTACAATCATTTGTTCACCCAGTACTTCTGAAAGAGTACTCTGTTGAGAATTTTTAAAGTCTGCCAATTGATTATACTCCAAAAACATAATGCTTCTAGGTACCTCTTTCTTCTACATTACACTTCCAACATTTGCCATCTACCTGAGGAAAATTCTTTGGAATCAACTTGGGGTAGAAAATGATCTATGCAAACACTGCCAAGCAAAAATCCTAAATCTTCTAAACTTTGCTGCATACTTGGTAGCTTACATATGCCCCTCCATTGTTTCTTTGTGAATTGCTTATCTAATCTCCTCCGATTGGTTCCTACTGATATTGTGCAATATTTTACATGCCCTACTGATAGGAAATGCAGTCTCTAGCTTGCAGGCCAAATGTCTTCTTTGCCTCTTCCCATTCTATTACCTTTTCCTCTATATTTATTAATTCCCAGTACCTTGATTGCTTTGCAGCTTGCTCCAGTAAATTCCAGACCCCTCTTGCCTATTTCCTGTACCCGTAGTTGCAGTCATCCCTACTGGTAGAATCTTTCTTCCTTTGTAGGCTTAGTTCTTAATATACTTTCTGCTATTTTATGACTATAATAATCTCTATGACTGTTGCTATTCTTTGTTGTTGGATCTGCACCCTAAATCCCACTCTTTCCTTATTTCTTGAACTTCCCCCAATTCATCATTATCCCTTTCCATTCTGACTTGTAACATTCTGCTTGTGTTATGTATAAGAGCCTTAATTATGTAACGCTAAAGTATCCCTTCACATCAGGTAATCCTAAGCCTCCTTGTTCTATTGGAAGGATCAACTTATCCGATTTGACTCTTCCCCTATTCCCCTCCTAGATAAAATCCTTCAACTCTTTATTACTATCCACAAATTCTTTTCTGGTTAATAAAAATATGCCTGACCTGTGTATAAAACTAAACAGACTAAAAAAAAAAAAAAAAAAAATTACTGCTTATATCTTGCTATCCATAGCCATAGAAAAGAACTCCCAGTTTTTCAGTTTTTTGTATTTTTCTTTAGACTCTTCCCACATATCCTTAGCTACCATAACAGTGCCCTTTTTAACCCATACTTACTCCTAAATATTTCCTTTATTTCATTTTATCATGCCCCCATAAATATGGGTATAGCTGAACCAATTCACATGTGTGTATACAGTTTACTACTATAGCCTTTGTTTTATCATCATTAATTTTACGTCCTGAAAAAAAAAAAAACAGAACTTTCTCAGAGTGTTCCACAACACTGAAACATCATTTTCTGGTTCTGTTAGGCACAAAATCATATCACCTGCAAATAAAGCAACTTTTCTTGAATATCACACAAATTCTATCCTTGAATTTGAGTCTCTTATTTTCTTTGCCAGTGGTTCTAAATATGATGCAAATAAAGGGGAAAGAGGAGACCCCTGCCCAGTTCCTCTGTTCAGAGACAACTACCTATATTCACCTGAGGGGGGTGAAGACATTTTGGAGGACTAGTCCAAGTATTTCCTTTCACTCTCTAAGGAGTTATCAGTCCTCCCCCTTTAGAGTGTTCCTTCTACCTCTTGAAATAGGGGACTCCAGACACTGAGGGTTGATCAGCACTTGGCTGAAGGTTCTGCAGAACCAAAAGAAACTCCTCAGCCAAAGAGATGCATTCATTGGGAATAACTTGAGAAGTAGGTATTATGGGTAAGAACCTGTCCAGTGCTAGAGGTCCCAGCAATTGCAAGAAGCTAAGTATGGGCACCTGCATTTCAGCTTACGAACCTACTTAAGTGGGACGGCCATGTTTGAGGGCAGGGACTCAGAATGGGATTCCTGGACCTCCATTTTCCAACACTGGATGTCCATGAATTAAAATATATTTTTTTCTTTATCTTTTTGCCTACTAGACTGTCAGCTATCCAGCCTTCCTAGTGGAACACTGGCCCTGGCAGTGGGGACTTATTATACCTTCCGGTCTGAATGGGATATGGTGTCTTGTTCAGGGAAGCACCATCATCCACACAGGTGTCGGAGGAAGTCTGCATTCTTGCCAGCCAACTGATCATGAAAGCAGTCTGTACGGTTGTTCTAACCTCACAGTGTCCATCAGCATCACTGAAAGGACTGCCTATAATCCCACCATACCTACAAAGGTGAAGACCAGCAGCTACCATCACCAGTTTGGATAGCCACAGACCATACCTTTCCTGAATGACCTCTGCTTTCTGGTATTGTGTGACCTCCACTTCACTACATCAAACTGTCAGAAACAGCCACTTGAGATTCACCACCCTTCTTCCAAGATAATTGCTGACCATCTTCCCTTGCCTTCTTTTCAGTTACCCAAGCCACTAATCAAACCCATGTCATTTGAGTGATACTCAGGGCTTTATCCCTCTATGTAAGGAGAGTCTCAAACCCTGAATAAAACAGTGGGAACACCATCTTCCCCTTCTAAAATGACAAAGTGCACTTTATCTACAGCTGCCTGAGGAAGGACTTCTGGTCTAAACTACATGCAAATGCCTCTTGGCTCAGTGGAATTTGACTTGCTCCAGAGGCATAGCAGCCTCAAAAGGGGTTTTGCCAGGGGTTTCATATCCCTAAGATGTAAGACTGGAAGTTGAAAAAGCATCGCCACCTAAAGTCTGAAAAGTACCTCACTAGACCTGCATCCTCATCAATAATACTAATAAGTAATCATACTGAATGCTGTTCTTAGATTCACAGTAACCTTTAACTGATATGTTAGCTTGCTTATTCTCTCTGTATAAAGATAATTTAATCCTCTACTTGTACCTTAACTTTGGAGCTTTAGCCCCCAAGACTCCACTGAAAAGGGGTGATTTGCTCAGCCTGCCTGTCCAAGTAAACAAATACAAACAAATAAAATAAAACAATTAAAGATATCATACCAGCTGTCTGACCATACTAAACTACATAGAATAAATGCTCAATAACAAAAAGCAGTAAATGAGAAAAAAATGTTTTCCTCAATGGGGTGCCTATTTGTTTGTGAAGTGCACTGGGGAACTGTGGCAAGAAAGAACTAGCTTCATCTTTATACAGCTAACATCCTGATGTCCTTGAGGGGTGGATGTCTGCCCTGTCTGAAAGGGGAAAAGTGACAAGCTCTGGAACTCAGTATGGACATCAGGCCATCTGTGGTGAAGTCCTAGTAGTAAGGACTACACCAAAAGTGGTCTACACAAAAAACATACCTTGCCAAAGACATAACAGCTTCAAAAGTGTGATGCTTAGTTTTGCATTTAGGGAAGTAGATAATGAAGCTAAAGCTGGTTAAATAAAATGTCAAACTATAATGCTACCTCTCTTTTTAGTAAAGCATTTTATCAAAGTGTAAAATGCACAGTAAGATAAGGAACACAAATGTACATCTTTAAATCCTGTAACATGTACTTACCTCTGCAAACAGTGTTTCCATGGGTTTTAGGGTTCACCTAGCCAGCATTTCCTTAGCAGATGCATGAGTGTGCATATGTTTGTTATACACACACACATACACACACACACACACACACAAACACATATATATATATATATATATATATATATATATATATATACACACACACACATGCATTTCTCTATGAATTGTCAAAGTTTTTATTTGATGAGAATGGAACTAATAGAATTACACTAGTTGGTACTTTTATTCAATCTTCAGAATACATTTTATTTATTTATTTGTCTTTGTTTACAGGGAAAGTTCGATTGGGTAATACCCATTTTCAGTGGAGGACCAGGGAGAAAAGCTCAATTTGCTTACATTGCATTATACTAAGTTCCAGTTAATCACAGAGTAGTAACATTTCTACTTGTATTTATACACAAACAATAGCTACAGTTATATATTCTAAGATTTTACAGATATGGAAGTTACTAAAGAGAAATCCCATGTGCAACTTAGTGGATTGTACAGGCAGCAGTTATGTATGAAAATTGTTTCATCATTTCAGTAAGAGGTGGAGTGTATCTGTTTAAGAGAGTATTTGGAGAGTATCGTATGGTGAACACAAAGTCTCAACCTTGAGATGAGCATGGTTTAAAACTGCTGAGTTTGTTGGGACAGTTTTATCTGTGTAGGGATACTACTCCAGCATTTAGTAATGTACTGGGAGTACAGCAAGTCTCCTGCAACATTATTTGACGTCCCTTGCTGGACAGTAGGCCAGTAATACGTTACATAGTGCAGGGTATTTTTCTGGATGATGAATGAGTTTGTGTGCTGTAGGTAGGTGTGAATATGTTGGGTAGTTGTGTAGTTTAAGCCAGTTTAATTGCTTGAAGCTATGACAATGGTGGGTCCTATGAGGGAGACTGGTGGCAAATTTAGTTACTTTATTGTAGCAGGAAGCAAGTTTCTTTCTTTGAAAATTGATCAAGTTTGTTAGGATAGGAGCAGCATATAAGACAGTCAGCAATAAGAAGGTGGTGGCTACAGTTTTTCTTGCAGTATTCGTAAGGAATCTATTGATCATATAAGGGGAGCCTAATTTCTGGTGAGCAGATTTAATGGTGTACAGTATATGCTGGTCATATTTGAGATTGTCATCTATTATAATGCCTAAAAATTTACTTAGAGATACAGTTTCAATGACAGTCTTATTTGCTGACTTTATAGTAAAAAATGCTTTTGATTTTCTCAACATTTTGAAGTAAAAAGCATTAATTTAGTTTTCTTGGGTTTGAGTTGGAGGTTTGATTATTTGAGCCAGATTTCTACATAGAAGAAAGATTTGTGGTTAATGTCATGGGAGTTTATTTACTGTCGAGACCGCGCATATTAATATTGACTCATCTGCATACTGAATTAAACTAGCATGGTGAGTGGAGGTCATTAATAAATATATTAAAAAGGACAGGACCCAGGATAGAACCGTGAGGGACATGTGTAGTAACTGGTTGAAAGGATGAGTAGGTTTATTGCCATTTAACGGCTTGTTGCTTTCCAGATAGGAAACTAAGAAACCACAACAAGGAGTATTGTGAAAGTCCTATTGAGGAGAGTTGAGCAAGCAGTTGCTGGTGCAAGACAGTATCAAATGCCTTTGACAAGTCCAAGAACATGGTGAACATAAGCAGACCATGGTTTCTATGTTGGTTTATTATATTAGTAAAATGTAGTAGAGCAGTAGTGGTGCTGTGCTGGGGCCTATAACCATGTTGTGTTTCTGAGAGCAAGTTAGGTATTGCATCAGCTGTATACGGATGCATTTCTCTAATATTTTGGAGAGGGGGGACAGAATAGCTATCGGTCTGTAGTTATTAAACTCTGTAGATGTGCTGCCTTTGTGCAGTGTTATGATGTAGGATTTTTTCCACAGTGATGGGACATATCTTTCTGTTATGGACCTATTAATTAGTTTGGACACAGGGATGGCTATGACTTCTGAGGCCATTGTAAGGTAGTCTGATGGTAGTCTACAGCTAAAGAGGTAGTTTGTAGTTTAAGGATCAACTTCCTTATGAGCGAGGTAGGTACTGGACTAAAACTGAAGAGCTATGGGTGGTTTTGACTGGACAAGGGTGGGGGGGGGGCAGATATATTAGTGCCTGAGAGAGATAATATTGGTTGTATAAAGTAGGAATTAAATGGTGTGCGGACAGAGTCTGTCGTATTGTCTGTTTTTGGAGAGTGAATGGTGGTCTTGCCAGGGTGGAGTAGTTTATTTAGCTGGTCGTCTTCTTCTTTCAGCTTTTCCTGGTTAGGAGTCGCCACAGCCGAACTCTGGTCTGCTAATGATTGGCAGTAGATTTTTATGGTGCCGAGGAGCTAGCTCGATGTCCAACCTAACGAATGCATGCCTATTCACGCATGTTTTTCGAACGCCACTCGACTGCGAGGAGGACATGCAGACTCCACACAGAAGGAGCTCCAGCTGAGAATCGAACGGGAGAACCTCTTGCTGTGAGGCGACAATGCTACCGCTGCACCACTGTGGCTTATACACACACACACACACACATATATATATATATATATATATATATATATATATATATATATATATATATATAGATGTAGTTTATTTAGTAATAATCAAAAAAAGGTTTGGGTTGTTTTTATGTTTGTTTTGTAGGTTGGTATAGTATCTTTGCTTATCCTTTTTGGCATGGAATTTTGCAAAGTTTCTAAGATGTCTAAATTGCTGGAAGGAATTAGGAGTTCTATTTTTATACCAAATTTTCCAGACTTTATTCCTTTTTGTCATGATTTTTTTGTTTCTTTTGTCAGCTATGGTGTGGGGTTAGATTTTACTCTTTTATTATGTACTGGTGCTAGATTATTTATGGTCTGTAAGAATAGGTTACTAAAGTGTTCTACAGCAGTATCTAGTGGCACGGTTCTAAGTACATTACAGTTATGTACTCACCATAATGTTCCATCTGGATTGTCCATTTTCATTTAGCCTTGACATATGGGTTCAGTTCCGACATCGCATTACTACAGCTCACTCTGGCGAAAAACTCTCAAGCTTCATCTCTACACATAATGCCTGTCTCCCAATTACCTCAGATCGAGTTTGCAAATTAGATATAGATAAAGAAGCTTCAACAGAAGCCATATCTGCTACACCTCAAAGGTTACCATAAGAAAAAAAAGTATATTATATGTTCCACCAAAAGTCTTCAAAGGCCAGGGGATGGAAGGAGGGGAGTTAAGGATAAATGAAAATGGACAATATAGATTTAACTTTTGAGTACACAACTTTTTTATCTGATGTCAATTTTTATTTTATCCTTGACATATGGTGTAGAATCACCAGCTGCTTTAGACCTTGGAAGGACTCATGGAAGGATATTCCTGAGCACCATTAAACTAAAAGATGCTCTTCCCCAACAGACTAAATCCAATTTGTAATGAGTAATAAAGGTATGGGGAAAAGCCCATGTAGCAGCTCCACAGATATCATCCATTGAAGCTCTAGATTGGAAAACTGCTGAAGTGGTGACAGATCTTGTAGAATGTGCTTTAACAGGCCTAGGTAAGGCAATTTTCCTTTTGTCATAGATAAAGGAGATACAATCCTTGAGACATCTGGTTAAGGTCACCTTTCTGACTGGTTTACTAAACCTGGCACTTGAAAAGGAGACAAAGTTGGTCAGATTTGCTCATGTCTTTTGTTCTGTGAAGGTAAAAGTATAATTGTCTGTAAACATCGAGCAAATGCAGACAGTATTCACCTCTGAAAAAATTTGGAAAGAATACTAGCAAATTAATCATCTGATTAATATTAGACTGACACTACTTTATGTAGAAAGGAGGGATTTGTTCATAAAGGATACTCTGTCATGAAAGATCAGGTAAGGTGGTTTACATGATAAAGTCTGAACTTCTAAAATCCTTCTAGCAGATGTTATTGCCACCAAAAATAATGTTTTCCATGACAGATATTTCAGATCACAGTCTGCAGATGGTTCAAAGGAGAATGTACAATAGTTTGCAACACTAGGTTTAGGTCCCAAGGTGGGGTAGGATCTTTCAAAGGAGGTTTCAGCAAAAGTGTCCCTTTTGAAAATGACTTATAGAGTCTATGAGAAGCCAAGGAACATTCTTCCAAACCATCATGGACATTGGTGCTAGCTATATTCTGATTGTAGAAGGGGAAGCTCCTGCATTGAAGAGAGAGGCCAAGAACTCTAAAATATTATCAACAGAAGTAAAAAAGGTGTCAATATTACTTTCAAGTGCCCAAATGGTAATTTTTTTCCATTTACTATTACATAGTTTCTGTGTGGAAGTTTTACGAGAAGCTAAGAGAATTTGGCGTACTGGGGAAGAAAGATTAAGATGCCTGGCCACTAGTGGAACTGGAGGAACCGTGCTGCCAGCTTGAGGTTCACAATGTCTGAGTGAACTAGCCTATCTGGATGGGACAGAAGATCCAGAGCTGGGTCACTGAATTAGATAGTCAAAGAAAGGGAAAGCATACCCGTCAAGGACAAAATGGAGCAATGAGGTTTACTTTGCTCTTCAACCTGAGTGCTTGCTGTAAGAATTTTGGGATTAGAGATATTGGGGTGGAGTGGGGAGTGTACAGGAAACCGGAGGGCCAAATGTGGAGAAGTGCATCTCTAGGAGACATCCCTGGAGGGGGAATCAGAGCAAAGTAGTTGCGCCACTTGTTTAGGAGAGAGATGAACAGGTCACAGCAAGGCTGGACCCATTGATGGAAAATCTCTTCTGTCACTTTTAGACTGAGAGACCATTCATGAGACTCGAGAATACATCTGCTCAGCTTGTCTGCTATCACACTGGAACTCCCCAGAATGTGCATTGCTATCAGGAAGAGATCAACTACTGTGACAATCTGAGAGCCTCTTGACAAAGGGGATAAGATTTGGTTCCTCCCTGTTTGCCGATGTACCAAACTACATATTGTCTGTTTGAATCGGAATTGTTCCCAGAGGAAGAGCAGTTTGAAAGGCCTAAAACACTAAAAGCACAGCTCTTCGCTCCAAAACACTGACATGCAAGTTGGCCTCTGAAGGGGACCAAGTGCCTCTGACAGTCTTGCCCAGGAAATACCCCCCCCCCCATTTGGGAAGTGTCCATGATCATTATGGCCTTGGGCTCTGGAAGGAAGAAAGGGTGACCCAGGAGAATTTCTTTGGAGTGAATTCACCAAGCTAGATCCTTTCTGCAATGACTGGTGATCAGAATCTTGTCTGCATGGGTTGATATAGTATAGACCATTGAGAAGCCAGCAGCCATCGTAGAATTCTCATGTGATATCTGGCTAGAGGAACTACAGTAATTGTTCACAGCCATAGAACCTAGAGCCTGTAAAACTAGGTGAGCAGAAACCTTCTTCCTGTTTATAATTTTTTTCACCTGGGTTATGAATTTTTGATGTTTCACTGGGGGAAGGAATGCTATGGTTGTCGTATTCAGTAACGTTCCTATAAACTCCAAACTCTGCGTTGGAGACAGTTGAGATTTTTCTTGATTGATAATTATTCCTAAGTATGCACAGGTCTGGAGAACATAACCCCTTGCTTCTATGAGTCAAAGCCTGGTCGGAGCAGTAATGAGACAGTCCTCAAAGTACGGAAACACCTGGAATCCTTGCAGTCTCAACTGAACTGCTACTGCGCCATACATCTGGTGAACACCCTGGGGGCTGTGGTGAGACCAAAGGGTAGCACCCTGAATTGGTAATGACTGCCTCAAAGCCAAAAGCGTCGGAACTCTTTGGAGCTCTTGTCCATTTTTATATGGTAATATGCATCCTAAAGGTCTGTCAAGCACATCCAGTCATCCTTTCCTAAAAAACAAAGAATGGACTGTACCATGACCATCCAGAATTTAATTTGTCAGACTGATTTGTTCAACACACTGAGATCCAAAACTGGTCTCCAGTCTCCTGTCTTTTTTGGCACTAAAAAAATCTTGAGTAAATTCCAGATCCTCTCTGGTCTGATGGGACTTTTTGGATAATTCTTTTGTCTAACAGTTTTTGGATTTCTAGAACTGCTGGTTCCTCTAACTGCGTGGAACACCGGAGATTTTTTGTATATGAGGAGAAGATGGGGAAAAGGGTATGGTAAAACCTCTGGATATGACCCGTTGTACCAAAGAATCTGTTGCTATACTTAGCCAGGTGTATTGGTGCAAGGATAAGCATCCCCCAACTGCCTCCAGAGGATGACAATTGGGCATCCTTTCAGGAACACTGAAAGGCTGCAGGAAGGTGTCCCTGAAGCTCTGGCTCTGTGGACTACCTTTACCACATTGGTGGTGTCTTCCATTATAGTTCCCCCTCTGCCTCTGGGGGAACTGCTTCCATGTGTGTCCTAAGACGCTTGGGATTTTTTAAACTACATCTTTCCACTGCTCCTCTGATTCCTATGCCTGACCCCTCCAAGCTGGAGGTCCCTTTGGCTGCATGCACAATGAGCCTCACAGAAGAGTTTGAAACAGACTCCAGGGTAGCCAACTGGGAAACAACTCTCTCTTGGAATTCTTCAGTAACAGCTCCCACCACAGCATTCAACAACTCCTTGATCAGATCCCTTCGAAGTCTGGTGAAATGTGCCAGGAAATTCAAAGACCTTAAGGTGAAGATTGATGAAGCATAAACTCACTTCCCAAATCTATCCATTATTGCCAGAGACCCTCTGTTGGGTGGATGGATAGATGAACTCTCCTTGGCAAATTCTTTTTTAGTGGTGGCTGCTATGACCATGGCATCAACCGCTAAACCTTTAGCTTGGAATTGCTTTTCCTCCGGTGCAGATACAATTTTGTCTAGTCTCTTGGGGATGAGTTCAATAATGTCCGGAGCCTTCCACGCCCACTAAGAAATCAACTGGATGAGTTCATCCATGGGCAGCTTCAACCCAAGAGGTAGATGGACAAGTACTGAAAGCCTGCAGGTCAACTGATTCTTCTGTAGGAAGGGTTTTGGGACTTCTAGTCACCTGTTTCAAAATTTCTAGAATGTCTCCAAAGGAGACATCTTCAGGGGATGACCATGGGGACCCTTCCCCTTCATCAAAATCATTGTCTTCCATGATCAATTTCTGTGGGGAATCTAAGTGCTTCCTCTTGCACTTCTTTTTCTGAGGAATCTCCTCAGGGGGATAATCTGGAGGGTATCAGAAGATGACAGAACCTGTATTTGTGATTTCTGAGGTTTTGGTACTTGCTGCCCCAGTGGAGAAACAGGTCAAATAACAGGACGTGAGGAAGGTTTCTGCTATGAGGAGGAAGAGCCAGCTGAGTCACTGTAAGAGACATGGCCCTCTCCACTGCTTTGAAGGCTGGCCCCCCAAAAAGGGAAGATAGCCTTGAACCGAGATAGAGTGCCTCAGAACCGAGGTCACTCCCCACTCCGAATAAACAACTCCTGAGACAAATTGAATCATGCCTATGCTCCAAGGTGCAGGGATGGCTCCGAAAAAATTGGAGTTGACTCCTGTCACTCGGTGCTGACAGGACAGATACAGCCCCAGAAGGTCTCTGGCTCCCAAATAACTGAAGAACTCAGGGCAATAACCTGCTCCAAAGAGAGTGAGAGAGAGAGAGACATCTCCAGAACCAGTACAATCGATGATGGACAACATGGAGCTGTAAACTCTGAAGCCTCAGAAGAGGTCAGAGGAGGTGTGGTTACGGGGGAGGGGGAGGGGTGAATGAAGGCTCAGCTCCTGAGCCCATAGGGTTCAGAGCCAAAGGGAGTCCTGTGAAACATCTTGCCCACAAAATTTTATTCACTAGTTTCTCCATGTCAAGTTTTGTGAGGCTTTTGGTGGAATGGACTGAAGCCAGAGAGGGTAATTTAGGTCTCTGAAGAAAGACCTCAGGTAACTCACCCGCACAGGGGTCAATAGATGGTGAGTACCAAGTCCTGGGTAGAGCTTCTTTTGCCCTATATCTAAGGTCTGCACCAAAGTAATCAGTGCCGATGTAGAACTATAAGGCAAATTTTCTTGTGCCGAAGTCACTGTAGTCAAGGGTATTGAAGTAACAATGGTGGTAGGTGCCGGTGATTTTCCCGGTACAGAAATCTCACAGTCAGATTCCTTCGGCTCCAAGGAATTTTAGGGACTAAGGATATATGTTTCTTAGCTGTTGGTGCTGAAGGGAAGGATGGGTACTGAAACTCCTTTTTTTGCCCTTCTCCAAACAGGACAAAGAAGAAAGGGAATAAATATCCATTTTATTTCTACCTGTAGCAGATATGGCCTCTTCAAAGACAGAAGGAATCAAGCCTTTCAAAATCAGCTTTTTCCTTCTCTCAACAAGAACCCTATGGCTAAAACTATGGCAAATGCTACAATCTTCCTGTAAATGCACAGGATCCAAACAATATACACACAAAAGATACAAGTCAGATAGAGGTAACTTGTGGCCACACATCTGACATTGTTTAGGCAAGGTTCAAATGACAAATTAATCACAGTAACAGATACAGGCAAGCAAAAACTGAGGGTAATGCTACTCAGTACTATAAGTCTAAACCTCAAAATACACTCACTCGAGACACTCCTTAAAATGGAGAACACCGATATCTGTGCAGTGACTGAGACCTGGTTCAAGGCTCCAGAGAGCACCCTTGCATTACTGGGCTATAACTCATACCACATCTTTTGGCCATCTAATCTGGACAGGAACACTAAAGGCAAAGGTGTGTCCATATTCATTAAGGATATCCACACCTCAAGGCTAGTTGCTCAGCATAATGCCTCAGAGATTATCCAAGTGCAACTAACTCTGGGCAAAACCGAAATCCATATTGTAGCTTGCTACAGATCCCCCACCATGCCCCAGGAATCCCACTCCTCTTTTCTTGGTATACTGGAAAATATTAGGGTTCAACCAAACACCCTAATAATGTGTGGTTTCAACTACCCAACCATTAACTGGGAAAACTACTCATGTACCTACTCCTTTGCTCAACGCTTTATAGAATTAATAAATTCCAATGCCCTGGATCAATTTATCCACACCCCCACCAGGGGCAACAATATCCTAGACCTAGTCATTACCGACATGAGTGACTGGTGTTCCACACCTGAAGTCAACTCCTCGTTGGTCAGGTCCGATCATAAGCTAATCACCCTAGATATCCACATCCCGCCCCCACCCCCCATTAAGGAAACCACTGTAAATAATTTCTCCAGAGCCAACTTCGTGCTTCTTATGACAAAAGTGGCAAACTTCATGACACCCATGCAGAAGTCCTACACAAATGCACGCTATAAGCACTTACAAGACTGCATGGATCATGCTATTCCAAACAGAACCAAAACGCTATCCTCCAAAAAAAGGAAAACAATCTGGTGGTCCCCTGCCATAAACAAACTCTACAACACAAAGAAGAAACTG
This sequence comes from Protopterus annectens, assembly GCF_019279795.1. Classification (NCBI taxonomy): domain Eukaryota; kingdom Metazoa; phylum Chordata; order Ceratodontiformes; family Protopteridae; genus Protopterus; species Protopterus annectens. The sequence goes on from NC_056739.1 coordinate 1,624,695,365, forward strand.
TTGCAAAAGAAGACTAAAATCCCATGAATGGAGGAACTCCCTGGTCAGCCTCAGTAAGAAGCTGAGATCCCTCATAAAATCCTGCAAAGCTAGTTATGAAAACAAAATCACGACTGATTCTAAGGACAACCACAAAGCATTCTATACCTATGTCAAGAATCTCAATGGCAACACCCAGATATGCTCTGAGTTACAGCACAATGGAACGAAACTTACAGAACCAACTGATATTGCCAACATCCTGGCAGATAGGTTTAGTGCTAACTTTACCCCCTCCCACCCCCTAAAGGGCCCATATCTATACCGGAAGGAATGCAGAGTTCTTGTAATCACAGCTATGCAGATAAAAAACTGCACTCTCTAAAGCCAACAACACAGCATCCATGGGACCAGACAACATCCCAGGTTGCGTTTTACATGACTTCAGAATGAACTCTCTCCCCATCTAAGCACCATGCTCAATCATAACCTCACATCAGGCTTTGTGCCCACTGAATGGTATACAGCAACAGTTATCCCACTCTACAAAGGGGGAGCCACCCTGGGAACTATCGCCCTATTAGCCTGACGAGCCTGGTCTGTAAAGCCATGGAATGTAGCATCATGCAACTTATAAACAAAGACACTGGTAACCTCCAAAACTCTGGACCCCACCCAGTTCGGGTTTGTGAAAGGCAGATCATGCCTCCTAAACCTGATTGACTTCTTTGAGGCAGTCACCAAAGCCATAGATGGAGGGTAAGGTGGTTCACACAGCCTATCTTTACCTCGCCAAGTGTTTCAACACCATCCCCCATTCTGGAATTATAGATAAACTCACTAAATTAGTTATAAATCTCTACATCACAAGATGGGTTGCCAACTGGCTCACACACAGAACCCACAATGTAAAAGTTGCAGACTCCAAATCTGACTTCAAACCAGTGACAAGTGGAGTACCACAAGGCAAAGTCCTGGGTCCTCTCCTGTTTGGTATCTACTTCTCTGAAGTACAGACTAACACAGAAGGTCTCAGGCTAATGAAGTTCACAGATGACTGCAAACTAGGAGCCATAATCAAGTCCCCAAACAATGTGGACATCCTACAGAAGGGCCTCACTGGGACAGATGCCTGGTGTCAGAGCCATGGCCTCATGCTCAATGCCAAAAAGTGCATTGTCATCCCCTTTGGTAAAAACTCTGTACCCATGAACTACCACATAGGTGGCACTCTACTTAATGCCGAATGTGTGATAAGCGACCTTGGGACCCAGGTGGACAGTAGTCTCTCCTTTGATAATTACATCGACAAGGTAGTCAGGAAATCCTTCTACATGGCTCATCTCATCACAAAAGGGTTCTCATCCAGGAAAAAAGAGGTCATTGCTCCTCTCTACACGTCACTCATTACACCCATTATAGAGTACAACACCCCTTTTGGAATGTACCTCACAAGACATCTGCAACAGCTGGAAAGGCCACAGAAGTACCTCACCAAGAGGAGTACTGGCCTCAAACAGATGCCTTACGCTGATTGTCTCAAAAAACTCCAGCTTTACTCCGTACCATATCACCTATTCCGAGGTGATCTCTGCCTAATATACAAAGCTACGTCCAACCCAGAACTGTTGGACATGCTACACATAACGAAATCCCAATTGAGCTACACGCTCTAGGGAGCTAAACCTTGCCACTACAATAAACAGAACATGCTGGAGGGATAGATTCCTGTCCCAGAGACTTCCCATACTCTGGAACAAACTACTCATCTATGTCAAATTGAGTTCCTCATTAGCACTCTTCAAGAAAAATCTTGATGAGGGAATGGGAAATAGGAAATTAACCCCTGGGATCACTTCTGTGGCTCTGCTTGACAGGGGCACAGGAAGATAACTTTCTTGGGTGGCGAAAGCCGGGAACCTTGTTGGCTAGGCTTACTTAGGCTCTTGAGCCGATAGCCTAGTACTCACCTATGAAGGTGCCTTAGCTTTCTCAGCCAAAACAAAAATGGGCTGGAAGCGCACACACACACACACACACACACACACACACACATACACACACACACACACACAAAACACTCATGCAAAAGAGAGAGAAAGGGAAAAACTCTCAATAAGAAAGGTAGAAAGACCTTTTTTTTTTTTTAAGTGGTGACGGAAAAAAAAAGAAAGAAAGAGACTATTAGCGATGATAGTTAAAGAGTACACTGAAGTGTACGGAAGAAAGCTATAACAAATGAGAGCAGAGAATACACCGAAGTGTACAGAAAAGGCACTGAAATCACTAAATACAGGGTAGAGGAACAGAAGAGGAAGAAAAGTCTGAAAAATAGCGATTTGAAAAATAACTATTCAAAAAGCGAAACTAAGCTCGAGAGCTATGGTAAGCGTATCTGTCCGGAAAAGTGGAAAACAAGATTTGAGGTAATTGGAAGACAGGCATTATGGGTAGAGGTGAAGCTCAAGAGTTTTTGGTCAGGGCAAGCTATAGTAATGGCCGAGTCGGTTCTGATGTCAGAACCAAACCCATATGTCAAGGACAAAATGAAAATTGACAACATCAGATATTGTTTTAGCGTATCATATGCTGAGAGGCAGCCTACTTTTGTCAGTTTGTCTGGTTTGTTTTTAAGAATCCAGTCTAATGTTGAGAGTGTCTCCCTGAAGTTTTATTGATTTTAGTAGGTATGGTTATTAACTGTCTGAAGTTGAACAAGTTTATGGATTCATCGGGGGTAGTGGAATTTATGAGTTGCCAGTCTATATTTAAGTTTCTAAGTATTATACTTTCATGGTTAATTTGTTGGGATATCCAATACAGGATGCTTTCAGCAGTATCAATGTTATTCACTGGTAATATATAAATTGCTGTTGTTCAACATATAGTTTTCCTATTGTTTATTTTTATGAGTGTTACTAGTCAGCTTTGTATAATGTGGGCATTTCCTGTGAAAGCAATTTGATGGTTAGGGAATTTTTATAGATCATTGCTACACCACCTGCATGCTTGTTTTGTCTGTCATGCCGGAGTATATTGTATCGGTGGGGGGGGGGGGGGGGTGATCTCATTATCCTCTACTTTTTAACCAGGTTTCAGTAGCTATGACTACATCAGGGGAGTGCATGTGGAAAGGTAGGCATGGATTTCATAGACTGTACTTCTTAGATTCATACTTAGTAAGGTGAGATTGGGTTCTGTTTTTTGCTGAGATGTACTAGGTGACTGGTTTATTTTGGGGTTTGAAGTGATAGTTTTATGAAAAGTGAGAGCTGGGGTTGGGGTGAATATCTCTGCTAATTTTTTGAACTGATATTATATGGAGGGAAGAGTGTAGTCAGTTATAGTTTGGTCTTGGTTTGGTATATGACTGTAAAATTGGATATTTACTTTTGAGATATTTATAGATAAATGAAATACGATTTGTTTGTAGAGAAAGGGTGTTATGGAGAAAGGCAGGCTGGGTAGATGTTGATATTCTTTGTGAGGATTGGCTGAAGTTCTAAGAATTTAAGGGAGGTGGATTTGATAATTGGTGATGAAGGCTAGTAGCGTGAGAAGGAACAGTAAAATAATTTGAGTTGGGGGCATCTTATTTAACTTGGTTTTATCTTTATTGTAAATAAGGATTAGAAAATGTTAGGATGGTATTGGGTTGGCTGTAGAGTTGTAATTTTACAGTTATAGGGGGCAAGGATTAAGACAGTTTGAGAGAGAGTCTTGGGTGGTAAACAAGAGTGGGTATTAATACTGGGAGCAATTCCACTGATTGTTTTCTTCTGGAGGGAAATGTTGGCATTGGTTTGAGGAATATATGGGTAGTATTATGGAAGTATAAATGCTGACTAAGAGGGAGTGAGTATGAACTGTGGGTAGGGGAGGGGAGTGGAGTAAGCTTGAATGTTACCGAGGCAAATGAAGCAGGTTAAAACGTGGCAAAGAGACAGAGAAAAATAAACAACCAGTGACCTAACTTAAACAGCCACAAATCTGCTGAGAGAGAAAGTAAAAGGAACAATGCAGTTTAAAAGGCATCTGAGCTAGTAGATGAAGTCTTGATTTTGTTGCTGTAGGACTCAGTTTCAGTAGAAGAGTTAGTCCAATATCACCTTGACCTGACTAATGGTGATAACTGTGATGCCCAACCACTGGCCCAGTAATCAAGGAGCTTCAATCCCCACCACTGGCAGCAGTGGGGGAATACACACTGGGAGGATGGCAGGTACACACACAGTATTTTTAGATGCAGCTCTCTGCATCAAGAGCAATTTCCCTTAAGAGCACACAGAGACCACAGTCAGTTTGGGGCTGGTTTCTCTCTCCTTCTCCAGATCCCCGATAAGACTCCCCACTGGCACAGTTATAGAGTTGAGATCTCAGCTGAGTGACCAAGCCAAGGCCTCCAGCAACCTCTCTGTCCAACCAGTCCTTCGTGTCCCTGCCCAAGTATCTGACATACACTCTGAGGTTTAATTTACACACACCTGGGAAAGGTTGGCACAGGTTTACTAGCTATGCTCCCTTCTGCCCAGACTATAAGGTAGTTATTACTGCCACCAATCACTCCTTATCAGTTACTTTAAGGCCTTTAACAAAGGGTGTCCAATCTTACCGTGTAATGTTACTATCAGTACAAATGGTACTTTGACCAAGAGCAAGGCTATTAGGCATGGCCCACAGTGACACCAAATAAATATGCAAGTATTCTCAGAATAAGAAGTTATGTACCTACCATAACGTTCCATGTTAGTTGTCTTCTTCTTGCCTTCTTTCTTGCTGGTTGGGTTCAGAGCCGATCCTCGGCTCCAACTCGGCCATCTACTAAAGCTCCAGAGCTATTTACTGGCTTGAGGCCTCCCCATATCCCACAATGCTTGGCACTAGATACCCAGATCTCGTTTGGCAGTGCTAACACCATAGAAAAAATTTTAAGGACACCTGTCCAAACTACAAGGTTTACGTACTGTACTAACACAGAGGAGGACGTAACCCAGAGAAGACTCAGCCAGAGAAAGAAGGCCTCAAAAAGGGACTCTTCTCGGTCTGTCCAGGCTAGGGGGATGGAGGGTGGGACGCAAGAAAGAAGGCGAGAAGAAGACAACTAACATGGAACGTTATGGTAGGTACATAACTTCTTAATGTTAAGTTGTCTATCTCGCCTTCATCCTTGCTGGTTGGGACAGCGTCCCTAGCACCTTAGTCCTGGGTGGCTCATCGGAACAGACTCTTGAGCACAGTGGAACCAAAATCAGCTCTACTCCTAGAGGCCATATCTAACTTATAATGTGAAATGAAAGTATAAGGAGTGGCCCATGTGGCTGCAGCACAAATAGATTCCATTGGTAGTCTTGCTTGAAAAGCTACCGAAGTAGCTAATGCTCTGGTGGAATGACCTTTAGGTTTAGTAGGGAGTTCTTTATGTCTCAGCTGATAAATCAAAGTAATAATAGAGGACAACCACCTGGATAAGGTTACTTTAGAAACTGGCAGGCCCTGTTTGCCCTCAGCACAGGACAGGAAGAGTTGGTCTGATTTTCTTGTTTGCTTAGTCCTATCCAAATAAAAACGTAATTGCCTATGAACATCCAATTGGTGTAACTTTTGTTCAGCTTTGTTTGAATAGTTAGGAAAAAATACAGGTAGATCAATAGCCTGATTCAGGTTTGTTTCGGAAGGTATCTTGGGCAGAAACAAAGGATTAGTCCTGAGTGAAACTCTATCCTTATGAAACACAAGGTAAGGATGAATACAGAGGGCTTGAAGTTCCGAAACTCTCCTAGCTGAGGTGATGGCTACTAAAAAGAGAGTCTTCCAGGAGAGCAATTTTAAGGAACAGGAAGCCACAGGTTCAAAAGGGGGGAGAATCAAGAAAGCTAATATCAAGTTTAAATTCCACGGAGGCGGGGGATCTCTGACCGGGGGCCTAAGCAAAACAGTCCCTTTAAGAAAGGCCTTGCAAAGTTTGTGGGACATGATGCTGGTTTCTGACAGGCCAGCATGGAAATTTGCGATAGCAGCTAATAGGACCCTAATGGTGGCAGAAGAGGAACCATCTTGAAAAAGCACTGCTAAAAAATCTAGAATGTGATGGACAGGGGTTGTAAAGGGGTCTATATTCCTAGCCTCTGCCCAGAAAGTGAAACGTTTCCACTTACTAGCGTAAGTCTTCCTGGTGGTAGATTTTTCCGAAGAAAGGTTGATTTCACGCACCGGCTGAGAAATATGTGGAAGCCTGGCTAAAGTTGGAAGTGGAGCAACCGAGCTGTGAGGTTGAGAGACTGAAGGGATTGGTGCAGCCCGCCCGACTGATGGACCAAGAGGTCTGGCACTGGGTCCAGATTACAAGGCTGCTCCAGCAGGTGATGATGCAGGAATGGGAACCAAATTTATCGATGCCAGTAAGGGGCAATGAGGATCATCCTATATCCCAATGTGGTCGCCTTCTGAATTAGTTTGGGAATTAGGGGAAAAGGTGGGAATGCATACAGAAGACCTCGGGGCCAATCGTGAACTAGAGCGTCTCTGGGGGAGTGGCCGGAGAGGGGGAAGAGAGTGATGAAATCGTCGCACTTGCTGTTGAGAGAAGTTACGAAAAGGTCGCAGCAAGGTTGACCCCATCTGCGGAAAATTTTGTCCGCTACTGACTGATTGAGAGACCACTGGTGAGGCATGAGAATAGCTCTGCTTAGCCTGTCCGCTATGACGCTGGACTTCCCGGGGATGTGCATTGCTATCAGAAACCATTGAGAGGAGATCACCCACTGCCAGAGTCTGAGTGCTTCTCGACATAAGGGATAGGACTTGGTTCCGCCCTGCTTGTTGATGTACCACACTACAGACATATTGTCTGTTTGAATTGCAATAGTCCCAGTGGGTAGAGAGTCCTGAAGAGCTTGCAACGCTAAAAGCACTGCTCTCATCTCCAAGACGTTTATGTGCAGGTGGTACTCTAGAGGTTTCCAAGTGCCCTGGACAGTCCTATCCTGAAAATTCCCCCCACCCAATCAGGGAGGCATCCGTGGTTACTGTGACAACAGGAGGAGGAAGAACAAACGGTCTTGCCCTGGAGTACTAAAGAGGAGACCATCCACCAAGCCAGGTGGTCTTTGCATGATTGAGTGATTATCTTGTGAGACATCAGAAGTTGTTGAAAAGACCATTGGGTAAACAGCATCCACTGAAGACTCCGCATGTGAAAACGAGCCAGGGGAACTAGTATGACTGTTGCTGCCATGAGACCCAACGTTTTTAGTACAAATCTGGCCTGAATCCTCTTGCACTGTAGTAAGACCTACACATGTCGGCGAATGTCTGACACTCTGACTACAGGAAGTTTTGCAGACAGATCTTTTGTATTTAAACTTGCGCCTATAAAGGTTATAGACTGACAAGGCGACAATGCAGACTTTTCGAAATTTATTGAGATACCTAGCTTGGAGCAAATTTGGATGGTATAATCCCTGGCTCACAGTAGCTGATGCCTGGTGGAAGCAGTAAGGAGCTAGTCATCTAGATATGGAAACATCTGGAATCCTTGCCGTCTCAGGTGAGCCGTAACCACTGCCATGCATTTGGTGAACACCATGGGGGCTGTGGTGAGACCAAAGGGCAGGGCTCTGAATTGATAGTGACTGGCTCCCAGCCGGAAGCGGAGAAACCTTCTGGAGTACCTGTCCATTTTGATAATGTACAACGCATCATGAAGGTCTATGGAGCACATCCAATTGTCCTGACCCAAAAAAGGTACAATGGACTGAAGCGTCACCATCCGGAACTTCGTTCTTTGAACATATTTGTTTAACCTGCTGAGATCCAAAATGGGTTTCCAGTCCCCTGTCTTTTATGGTACCAAAAAGAACTTGGAGTAAATTCTGGATCCTTGCTGGTCTGCTGGGACTGGCTGGATGGCCCTTTTTTCTAGCAGTTTTGAAATTTCTAGCACTGGTTGTTCCCTTAGACCGAGTGGAACATCTGGAAGGGACCTGGTTGTTTGTACAGGGGTGTGGACAAAGGGATTTTGTAACCCTCGGATATGATAGACCATACCCATTTGTCTTGTGTGAGGAGTTGCCAGGCTTCTGGGTACAGTGACAATCTTCCCCCGACTGCCTCCGAAGGTGGAAAGTCGGGCAGCCCCTCAGGGGTGCTGAAAGGGTTTGTCAGAGAAGGATTCTTTGCTACCCTGATTTTGCAGACCCCCTCTGCCCCTTGGGCGGCGTCTATTATTGTTCCCTCCCCTGCCCCTGGAGGGAAACTCACCACGTGTGTCAGGCACGACTCCCTGGGGTTTCTGAAACCACATTTTCCCACTCTTCTGACCTTTAGGGTATGGTCTAGAGGGAGTAGAAAAACGGACTCCCACGGCAGAGAGAGTCTTGCCTTCCTGCTCACACCTGGTAAGGGTATCCTTCACCTGTGGTCCAAACAGAGCCGAACCATCAAAGGGGGTATTGATGAAGGATGCCTTAAAGGGGTCTGCAAAGTTACATAACCGCATCCAGGCATGTCTTCTCAAAGCCACGCCTGTACCTGCGGCCCTACTTGCCCCATCGGCTGCATAAGAAATGAGCCGCATGGAGGAGTTGACTATAGAGTTAAGGGTCACCAGCTGGGAGTTAATCTTATCCTGAGCCCCCGCAGATGATGGATCCTGAAGGGTATCACCCAGTTCCTTGAGAAGATCCCTTTGAAGGCGGGTGAAGTGGCACAGATAATTCAGCGACCGCATGGAAAAGGTCGCTGAGGAAAACATCCGCTTCCCGTACCTGTCCATTGTCCTAGACTCTTTATTAGGTGGATGGACAGGCACCGAAGGGTCAGCCAACTCATTCTTCGTGGCTGCTGCCACCACCATGGCATCAACGGGGACACCTTTTGTCAAAAATTGTTTGTTGGGTGGGGCTGTAATGAACTTAGTGGGCTTACGGGGAGTTGGTTCCACTGTGTCCGGGGCTGACCACGCCCTTCGAGCCACTACTTCCAGGAGCGGGTCGAAGGGTGGAGACACCCAGGAGGTGGAAGGGCGAGAACCAAACGCGTCCAGGTATACCGACTCGTCCTCGGAAGGGTTAAGGGCAGTCCAGTTCCCCCTCCGCTTAAGGATCTCTAGGATGTCTGAAAAGGAGACATCCTCAGAGGGGGATCTTGGGGACCCTTCCGAATCCTCCAAGTCGGTATCAGACGTGACTGACTCGGGGGAGTCGGCATGTTTCCTCTTACATTTTCTCTTATGAGGGGGCTCCTCTGAATGATCAGGGGAGGCCTCAGAAGAAGATACGCCCAATGGGGCGACCTGGAGTGTCTGTTCTCCACGCTTGGGGTCAGGAGGGTGGGCAGAGACCGATGCAGGCACCATGGGGGGAGGTGCCGAAGAGGCCGATCGAGGAGCCGACTCAGGAGTCAGCATGCTCCTCATGACCTCGAAGACGCCCCTATCAGGCAGAGCAGAGGGTCCCCACTCCGAAGAGACGTGAACTCCTCCCGGCACCGAGAGAGATGGCTCCAAGGCTGATGTCGGGGCCGAGCTCACCTGTGCCGAAGCCCCAAGAGGGAGAAGGGGTTGGACAAGGGTCTGATGCCACTCGCCCCCTCAGAGCCAACAAGGGAGTCCCAGCACCCAGATCCCTCCAAGGAAGGAACCAATGAAGAGATCGGGGCCGACGAAGGAGCCAAAAGGTGTGGTATCGGCTCCGACATTTCCAAGATTCGAGCCCCAACCAGCTCCGGCTCCGAACACAAAAGGGGAGTCGGAGGAGGAACTGCTGAAGACACCGGGACAGCCACAGTCTGTTGAGAAGGGCTGGTTAACATTTTGGCCATGGCCTGCGATTTAAGGAGTCTACTGACCACCCTCTCCAAGTCATGATTGGATAACCTGGAGGACCGAGAGGAGTGGGACCTATGGCTTCATTCAGACTGAAGCAACGGTGACCTCGGAGCTGAACAAACCGATTATAGGGAAGGGGACCTAGAATGTTTTTGGCCCAAAGACGGTTCCGACACTAAAGTCGGAGCCGATTGAGGTCTAGAAATGTCGGCTCCAGCCGGAACCGAAGAGGGGGCAGATGCTCTGCCCAGCGACGGCTCCGAACTGGGAGCCGACGGCTTGGCGGCTTCAAGGATTTCCCCGACTGAGGCTTCGCCGGGAATCCCTCTGGCTTAAGTAAGCCTCTCAAAATAAGCTTTTTCCTACGCTCCTGCAGGACTCTCGGGCTGAAGGCATGACAGACCGAGCAGGAGTCCTGCAGGTGTAGGGAACCCAAGCAATAAACACAAGAAGTGTGACTGTCTGTCAGAGACATCTTCTGACAGCACGAGTCACACTTCTTGAAGCCTGGAACTTTAGTATCCTTGGACATACTAGCAAGGGGATACTAAAGAGAGAAAACTTAAACTAGTACTTAAACAAGGCACACAGAAACACTCACACACCCGCACTAGTTAAGCTAACTATAATAACCACAAAAAACTATCACACCACACTTAACAACTATCCTTTATAAAAATATACAAATACTACAAGGCTAAACCTACTCCTATAGGTACAAAAAGGGTGGGGTTAGCCACTAAAGAGAAGAAACAAGGGGGGGGGGGGTAGAAACTCTCTAACAGAAAACGAGTTTCCTTAGTGGGATGGACTGGGGGATACACAGTCTAACTATACTAAAACTGAAAGACTATCTAAATACAAGAAAAATACAAGGCAAATTTTTAGCTAATAATACAAAAAAAGGATTAATACGACCTGAGCCAGTAAAAGCGCAACCTCATAGCTGAAGCGACAAATGAGATCTGGCTATCTAGTGCCAAGCATTGTGGGATATGGGGAGGCCTCGAGCCAGTAAATGGCTCTCGAGCTTTAGTAAATGGCCAAGTCGGAGCCGAGGATCGGCTCCAAACCCAACCAGCAAGAATGAAGGCGAGAGAGACAACTTAACATCTTAAACATGTTTTACAAATATCAGCCACAATGTCAGGTTTAACTATATTTAATAATAAATAAAAGAACAAGAAAATACTCAGTAAATAATCACAGTTACATCAGACTTCAAAATCACAGGAAATACTCAAAACAACACTGCAGGATAGTCTTAAATAAATCCAGAAAACATCTAAGCTATACTTTGCTATATTCCTGACTGAATCTAAGAGAATTACTATACCCTAGTTAACTTACTTACAGACCAAGGCAAGTGTGGTGAATGGGTCTTCTTATCAGGTCAGAGACAATATAGAGAATGATCTCTCTCTCTTAAGAATGTTCTTAAATAATATCTCTAATATTACTGCTGGGTTAGCTTGCAGGAAGACATCACTTGTCATCTGACTTTAGTTCCCACCCTAACCCCCCATTGCTAGAAACTGCCAGCCTTTAGCATCCCCCTGTGAAAATACATAGCCCTCAGATAGATGCAGCTGCTGGAAGACATAAAACAATAAAACATGTACAAGATAATGCAGAAGGCCCCCTAGCTTTAGACATCCTGTCTCCTTGCTACATTGAAACCATCTTTTACGGTGCGGTTATAAAGTAATTTAATTCAACTACTTTTCTGAAGTCTTGCAAGTTAACCTTCACATGTACTAATTTCCTTCACTAACACCATATCACAAGCTAGAGATCAAAACAAACTGGTCTCTTTTCTATTTCTCAATCTCTCCAAGGGGTTCGACACTGTCTCCCACCCCCTCCTCTTACACAAAGTCTCGGAACTCAACCTATCCACCTTCAAAATCTCCTGGTTTACTAGTTACCTTAACGACAGACTCCAGTCTGTTAAATGGCTTTCTGCAATCTCTCCTGCACTACCAGTTAAGATGGGTGTCCCTCAAGGATCAATCCTTGGCCCACTACTATTTAATATCATCACCAACCAGCTGTATAAATCCTGCCCAGAGTCATCACTCGTTCAATACACAGATGACTCTACTGTTATTACCATAGCAGACACCTCACTGACCTACAGTCTACTACCCAGGCATCCTTCCTACATATTCACAGACCAAACTACTTAGGGCCATCATTGATGACCAACTGAAGTTTGACCTGCACATTCTCAACAATATTAAGAATAAGAAATTCTTATCCAATAAAACCAAAATTGCACTATCCCATGCCTTTCTTCTCCCCAGCCTACTCTATGGTTCACAAATCCTCACCAACCTTCAAACCACTCTCCTATCAAAACTAGAATCCACCTACAACAATGTGGCTAAATTCGCTGCAGACCACCCCTACTACTTACACCACTTTTAAAAAATTAAACTGGCTAGAGCTTCCTCACAACCTACTCCTCTCTCAGCTTCAGATGATACATTCTATACTGTATCTTTCCTCCTTCTGTCGTAGCATTTCCTCACCCATCTCCGCTTACTCACCACCAAGATCTCTCCATAGTGCTGAAAAAAAAAACCTTCTCTCTATCTACAAGCCGAGTTGATGCTGACTGTACAAAATTTATTCACGACTCCACACAATCAAACAAAATATGGTTACCATTGCTAAACTTAAAGTTAAATTGTTCTTTCAGCCAGTTATTCATCTCCTGTTGTTTGGAGATGTAAACAGTACCTTGTTGTAGCCGCCCATGTTGTGTAGTGTTATAAATTTGGTACAGTCAGCATCAACTCTCCTTTTTGGCTTTTTCTTTTTGTCGGATTTTGGTGTATTGGAGGAAGTTGGCCGTTTGAGTAGTTTATTGGTTTTGTTTGGCGGCAATGGAAAAGGAGAAGGAGATGCAGACTGCTAACGAGGATTGCAGCCAGACGAGAAAGCTTATAGGGCAACTTACAGCTTTAGTTGACCTATAGACGCCCTTATGTGAGTCCATGGTGAAACGAGGAAACCAACCAGAAGTGATGGAAGGTAGCAACGGCTTGGGGGTACGTCAACAGCAGCAGAAGCGGAAGAGACATTGCTTGGGCGCTGAATGAGCGAACGTGTTTGGAGAAGAACCGAATGGTTTTACTTTTGACCCAGCAGCTACCCCGGGGATTTTCCAGGAAGACGATAACGATGACACTGTGGATATTTTCCAACACGGACACTACACAACATGGGCGGCTACAACAAGGTACTGTTTACATCTCCAAACAACAGGAGATGAATAACTGACTGAAAGAACAATTTAACTAAGTTTAGCGATGGTAACCATATTTTGTTTATTTGATTGTGTGGAGTCATGAATAAATTTTGTACAGTCAGCATCAACTCTCCTTTTTGGCTTTTTCAAAACCTGTATAGCTACTCCCTGGCCTAATCTTGGAATAAACTTCCACTGGACATTTGTAACATCAGTCATCGACATCATTTCAAAACAGCTACCAAAAATGATCTAAACAAAACTTGTGTCCATCACTGTAACCACCATCCTTGACCAACTTCCCCCTTCCTTTTAAATCTTTCTCTCCTAATCTTTTCCATCTCCTATCTACTCCCACTACTGTGCATCAGCCTTGCCATAACTAGGTTGACTACATTAATACTCTACTAGCAAAGCAGCTATTAACTGAGCTTGGGTGTCACTCTAATTATTGTACTATAGAACATTTATAATGTTGATTGCAAAAACTTTGAGATGTCACCATGTATGACGCATGTTTTTCTTTTATTATTTTTGAGTATTCATGTTATACTGTTTATATTGTACTTGTTCATACTTACTTGTGGAGCTTTTCTCCCCGGGCCACTACAGAAAAAGGGGTTTGGCACAGTCGGACTAACCCGGTCAACAAATGTCAAATAAATAAATAAATGTTCCAGTTTCCACTATTAAAATATATACATTTACACAGTTACAACAGTTTATGTACATTTCTGTTCTCTTCCAGTAGGGTACACTATGGACACATCTCTAAGCTGAGTACTCTGCAAAATATCTCTTCAGCACACATGCCTGTACAAACCATCTTACATGAAATACAGTTCTAATACATTTGTAACACAAGCATATGAATCATGTCGATTTTCACAAATGATATGATTATTTACAAAATTCCAGCTAGCTGTGCTGGCAATACCTCCTTTTGTCACAACAACAGTAAACAAAATTGCACTTAACTGTTTGAACAACGGTATAATGCAAGGGAGTTTCTATAGACTTTGAAAGACAAGGACCAAAGGCCACCTCAACCTCCACAGATCAGCAAAACAATGAGAAAAAGTAAGCCAGGATGCAGTAGTGCAGCTGTAGAAAATTACTAGCTCAGAACTCAGTGGTTACTCAAGAAGAGAAATAAACTTAAGGAAGGGAAAAGTACAGTTGTGTACCTACCATAAATGTAGATGTTCGAGTGTATTCATTGTTGCAGTCATTATACTTGGGTTATCCTGCTGGCAGGCTACCCTCAGTCGGCCTGAATTCCAAAGTCCTGGTCCGGCGTCAGTTGCTGTTGCCTTTTCCCTGACGTCAGTGCACCGGGGGTATATAAGATGTAGCCGACGCCATTTTCTTCAGTTTTTCTTGCCCCAGATGTCAGGTGCCTCCAAGAAGGTAGGCAATACATGTTGCTAATAAAAACATACAGTAAAATAAAAACAATACCTTCATCTACAAGCAAATACACCACATAGGTTGTATAGGATAGAGAAGTATAGAAAAGTCCCAGCAAAGAAAGGGGGATGGCGGGTGGGTAACCTGGACTGCAACAGTGAATACACTCGAACATCTACATTTATTGTAGGTACACAACTGTACTATGTTCATCGTGTTTCACTGTTGCAGTCATTACACTTGGGTTGAATCCCAAAGCTGAGGTAGGGCGGCTGGGTCTAAATACGATTAGGAGTGGCTATGAGGCCCTGCAGAACTGCAGTGGCAACGCCTGCTCTGGATTTAGAGTAAAGAGGTAAGTGGTAATGCTTGGTAAAAGTGTGCACAGAACTCCAAGTTGCAGCCTCCAAAATTTCCTTGGTTGGTACTCCTCTGAGAAAGGCTGATGATGTGGCTGCTGCCCTGGTAGAATGTGGCCTAATACTCTGAGGCACTGACTTGCCACGCTATGCATAGCAGAAACTAATACAGTGGCCTATCCATTTTGAAATAGTCTGCTTTGAGATAGCCTTTCCTTGTGATCCTGCAGCATATGCTACAAACACAGTTGCTCAGTTTTTCTGAAAGCTTTTGTTTTGTCCAAGTAGAAGCATAGCTGCCTGTGTATGTCCAAAGACTGCAGAAGTCTCTCCCTTTTATTCTGGGGATTTGGATAGAATGTTGGCAAATGGATGGTTTGGTTAAGAGCCACACTGGATACTACCTTTGGCATAAATGTTGGGTTTCTCCTTAGAGAAACTCTGTCCAGATGAAAAATGATAAAAGGTTCCACTGCCATTAATGCCTGTAACTCTGAGACTCTTCTTGCTGAAGTTATTGCTAGGAGCAGAGCAGTTCTCCATGATAAGAATTTTATGACAACTGCATTGGCTGGCTCAAAAGGAGGTGGTGTGAGCTTTTCTAATACAAAGTTGAGGTCCCATGTAGGTAACGGTGCTCTCCTTGGGGGTCTTATGTTTTTTGCCCCTCTGAGGTACTGTCTTAGCAGTGTAAGAGAGAAAATAGGAGGTTCCATATTGTAATGAGCTGAAATGGCAGAGGCATGGATCTTAATTGATGAGAAGGCTAGGCCTTTGTCCAGCATCTCAGTTAGGTATTGTAAGATCTGAGGAATATTTGGAACACGTGGTTCAAGTCCTTGTGCCTGGTTCTAAGCACAGAATCTCTTCCATTTTTCTGCATAAGATTTCCTGGTACTGGGCCTCCTGGCATCCAGAATGACAGCCATAACAGCTTTAGAGAGAGGTGTGTTCTGAGTGGCTACATTATCCGCCATGCAGCCAGATTTAAGGTTCTGAGTTGGTTGTGCAGGATCTTATTGTTTTGTTGAGTCAGAAGATAAGGCATTAGAGGTAAAGTCCAGGCTGGGCCCTGAGACAAGTTCTTTAGGATTGGGTACCAGTGCTGGCATGGCCAGTCTGGGGCAATCAAAATCATTTTTGGCTTCTCTTGTCTGACTTTTAGGAGCACCTTGGGAAGGAAGGCAGTGGTGGAAAGGCATAAACTGTCAGGGTTTTCCAGCTGAAAGATAGAGCATCCACTTTCCATGCTTGTGAGTGGTAAGTCCTTGTGCAGAATCTCTGTAGTTGGTAGTTGTGAGGGGAGGCAGAGAGATCCATGTCTGGGCATCCCCATTTCCTTGCTTTCATGCTGAAGACCTGTGGATTTAGTTTCCGCTCGCGAGGGTCCATGAGGTTTCTGCTTAGTTCATCTGCCAGAGTATTTTTCTTTCCTGGCAGGAATTGTGCCTGCAGATGTACTTGATAGGTCAGTGCTGTGTTCCACAAAGTCATGGCTTGCCTGCAGAGGGGGTAGGAATGTGTGCCCCCTTGCTTCTTTATTTACCACATAACTGTAGTATTGTCTGTCTTTAGTAATAGTTGTCCTGGATGTAGTAGGTCCTTGAAGGCTGTCAGGGCATTCTGTACAGCTAGCATCTCTTTTTGATTGATGTGAAGATGCACTTGGTCCATAGGCCACATGCCCTGAATACATTTTCCTGCCATGTGTGCCCCCCAGGCATAATCCGATGCATCTGTTGTTAGTGTCTGCCTGGCTGTGGGTAAAGTGAAAGGCTGTCCCTTGTTGTGGTGACAGGCCAGTGACCACCATCGAAACTCCTGTTGCAGGCAGGGAATAAGAGTTATTATTGTTTCCAGGCTGTGGCAATGGTGAGTCCATACACTTTTCAGGTACCATTGTAGCTTTCTCATATGCAGTCTTGCATATGGAATTAGCAGATACAAGATGCCATGAAGCCCAAAGCCTGCAGAATTTGTCTTGCAGGTAGCTGGGTCTTTGTTGCCATTATTTGAAAGTAATGAGTCAGTTGCCTTTGCTTGTCTGGCGTGAGATAAGCCATCTGGTCAGTTGTATTTAAGCTTGCACCCAGGAATATTATCTCTTGAGAGGGCACTTGTTTTGATTTCTTTTTGTTTACTGTGTACCCTAGGCAAATTAGTAATTCTTTTACAAATGCCAGATGCTTTAGTAGAATGTCCTTGCTCTCTGCTTGAATAAGTCGTCCAAGTAGGGATATATTTGAATTCCTTTTTGTCTGCATAATGCAATTACTGGTGCCAGAGATTTTGTGAAGACCCTGGGCGCAGTAGATAAGCCAAAGGGCAGTGCAGAGAATTGGTAATGCATTGAGCCAGCTATGAATCTGAGGTATATTCTGCAAGATTGTCTGATTGAGACATACAGGTATGCCTCTTTGAGGTCCAATGTAACAGCCAAGTCTTCTTGCCCAGCAAAGGTAGAAGTTGCTGCAGTGTCAACATTTTGAATTTTGGAACATCCACGAAAGTATTTAGAATTGACAGGTCCAGTACTGGTCTCCAGGCTTTGTCCTTTCTGGGTACCAAGAAAAGTCTTGAGTAAAATCCTTGCCCCTGTTCTTGCTGTGGTACTTTTTGAATAGCTCTCGTGTCCATGAGAGCAGAAATTTGTTTTTGTGCCTCTGCCCATTGGTTTTGTGGCAGGTCTGGCATACCTTTTGACCTTGGTAGGGTGAAAGTGGAACCTGTAACCCTGAGAAACAATATTCAGTACCCATTTGTCCTGGGTGATCATGTGCCATGTTTCTGAGAAAAGTGCTAGTTTTCCCCCCTAAGGGTGCTGTCAAAAGGTAAGTGCTTGGCTTTTGTAGAGGGAAGTCATTGGGACTGTTTCCTATAAGGTTGTGATTTGTCTTCTCCACCTTTGGGGGCTGAAGCACCCCATTGTTTAGGTCTGTATGTGCCTTGAGGCTGAGATCTGCCTCTTGGGCGTCTATCTGCCTCTTTGTGGCCTGTCTGACACTGGAAAGGACCAATTTTTAGAAGGCCGGTTCCTGCTAAATCTAGGTGGCTGAACCTGTAAGAAATCCTTTACTGTCTGCATTGATTATGCTTTATCCTTCATTTTCTTTAACACCTCTTCTGCCTTAACACCAAACAAGGTATCATGCCGTAATGGAGCATCCGATAATTTTACTTTAACATGATCAGGTAAACTTTGTTCTTTTAACCAAGCATTCCTTCGAATGACAGAGCCTGTAACTGCGGCTCTGCAAGAAGCCTCTAAAGAATCAAAACCACATTGCAGAGTATGCTTTCCCACTTGTTCAGCTGCCTGCAATAAATCCTGCATTTCCTTATTGTCAGGACATTCTGAGCTTGTAAGCATTTTCTGTTTTAGCAAAGACATTAGGTATTGTTGATATTTAAGCATATGAAACTGGCAGTTTAAAGCCCTTACAGCTAAAGTAGCAGAAGTGTAAACTTTTTCCCCCATCTAGCCAGTGCTCTAGAATCCCTATCAGAGGGAACAGGGTTTTTTTTGCAGTGGAAGCCTTGACCCCTTTGGGAGCCTGAGAAGTTGTTCTGGGTCAGCAGCAGGGTTTTTATAAAGAAATGTATGAGAGTCTGGGACCCTGTAGTACCTATCTGGCTTGACTGGTGCAGGGGGTAAAGAATCAGGAGACAAACTGGATTCTGAAAAAACATCATCAACAATATCTAGAACGGGGGGGGGAAGCAAGGGGCCTGTGCTGAGGCAGTAAAAGAAAGTCTCTGAGCCTTTTCTTGGATTCTGAATAATCCTGGCACTCGCAATGGAAATGCTCCCTCATGGTGTGCAGGGTTTCCTCCAAAAGAGTAATCCTCAGGAGGAGAGGCTGAAGGGATAGATTCTTCAGCATCAGAGTCCTCATAGGGAGGAAGAGAATATCCCTGTTCTGAAGAGGAATCAGAAGAAATAGAAACCTGGTCAGAGGATTCAGTCAGTATCTTGCCTAGGCCTTTTATCAGGAGGGGGATGGGGACCCCTGATCAAAGTAATTAGGTCTTCGGCCATTTTAAGCATCTGTTTCTTTGGCATGGATGACTGTCCAGGAGAATGCTGTACTTGTCTCTTTGTCTTTAATGGTGTTTTAGACTTTGCCTTGGCTGCAGAAGTAGACTTGATAGTAAGCTGTGTAGGTCTGAAAACACCCTCAGAAGCCGATGCCTGCTCAGCGGCTCCGGACCCATCTGAAGGAATAGTTTCCGTAGGCCCAATACCTTGAGTTTCCAGAGGCCTAGCTGTCTCCACGTGGGAGTCAGAAGCGGCCTGTGGCTCTGAGGTAGTGGGTGTCAAGGGCTGCGAAGGCACCTCACTGAGAACCGGCGACTGGCCTAGAAGAGGCTTCGTCGTCGGTTTTGGACCTCAGATGCCTGTCCTTTTCTTTGTCTTTGCGTTTTTTATGAATTCCGATAGTCGGTTGTTCCGACGGCATTATATAATTAAACCTTCGGCCAAAGTAATGTAAAGCAAAATCAAACAGACGCTTAATAGTGCATTGGTTGAATCTAGCATAAAACCGACAACTAGCAACGTCGTGGTCAAGGCCTAGGCAAGGAATACAGTAAGAGTGAAAATCCTTATGAGGTATTTGCTTCCCTCAAGAAATACAATTTACTTTTACTGACATCGGTCTGGAGCAAGAAAAAGTTTCCCCAATGGGGTACTTAGCTTTATTGAAAACTTCGGTTCTGAAATTCAATTTCAAAAATCTCAGGAGTCGGCCGACCGGCACTTGTGAACTGCTTTTGCTTCGGGCACCATGCGGCAAGAAAGACTGAAGAAAATGGCGTCGGCTGTATCTTATATACCCCTGGCGCACTGACGTCAGGGAAGAGGCGACAGCAACCGACGCCGGACCAGGACTTTGGAATTCAGGCCGACTGAGGGTAGCCTGCCAGCAGCATAACCCAAGTGTAATGACTGCAACAGTGAAACATGAACATCAAGTGAACTGCTAAAAACAATGAATTGAACGCAACTAAAGGAGAAAATACCAATGGGACTGGTGTGGTCTAAATAAATGGAGCTATTATACTGGACAAATATCTTTGTTTTAGGCTGCCATAATATTTATAATTTACATAAAAATAGAGTCCATAGACTGGTGTTCAAATTGCAGACTTCACTGTTACATAAATATGTATTTGCTTGCAGGGACACTTTTATAGCAAAATAAAAACACACTAAAGAGACAGTTGAGTGTACTGAATCAATACTGATTGTGTATAAACACTAACTCAGAGCTGAAAACATTTTAATAACTGTCTCAGGCAAGAAGAAATAAGAAAGAAAGAGGGGGAGACCAAGGATGACTTCTTTGAAGGCATGCAGTTCCATTAAAAAATGACAGGAGGATACACATGGGAATAGCAAGTCTAGAAGTAGTGAAGAAAATATAAGAGAAATAAATCATTTGACTAAGAGCAGTATGAGTAAATGTCACTGTCTGTTTAGAAGTAGAGAGTAAAAGCTTGCCAGCAGGATGCCAGTGGAGGAGGGTTTACAGACTACACTGCTTACAAACTAGGACAATGAAGCACTTGCCCTCAGACTAGTCACTATGCAGGCTAAAATACATGCAGAAGATTGGATGGCCCTAACACTGACTTAAAGCACAAGGGCAGAGGGGGTACACAGTTTGTCCTAAATAAATGGTGGGTAGATTGAGTGGACTCAGGGTACTGGATGAACCTGTTGTGTGTATGCTTTAGGGATGTTTTCAGTGAACTGGCTGAAAAAAAAAAGACAGAAAAAAAGATGTATTCAAGGTTCAGAAGAAATCCAGTTAAATTACTATGGGATGAACTATATGCAACAGAACACTGCCACCAGTAAATGCACTGAAATTATAAGTGGTTTCTTAATAAATATAGAAATTAATTTCTGTAATACAGTTGCTGTGATGGGACCACTTGGCTTACCACTTTAAACACATCCTCAGTAGGAAACAAACATCACTATTTTGTTAACACCCTTACAAATTAAGGACATTAATCTTTCAAAAAGCAGTTTTTTAGCACCAGAACAACAAAGTAACACTGAAAAAAATAAGGATAAGGCAGAAAAAAATTGAAAAAAATAGCTTCAAACCTCACAAGCACTTTAAAAACAGAAGTTTTAATCAGCACTTACTTTAACTTACATTCCAACAAACTCTTTTTGGCAATGGAGGGACTTGATAGTGCTATGAGATCTCTATGGTTTAAGTTATCTTTCTAGCTTAAGTAAAACAAGTACATTTTGCTAGGAGGCATGTACTGGGGGAGGGCAAAGCTCCCACACCAGTAAAACTTGCACAAACATCAAGAAAACGGAACGCTCATAAAACAAAGGAACTGCTGATTGAGCTCACATAAAAACCACACCAGAAATGATTTCCTATAGAAAACAGTGATTGGTCAACAATGGAATGCTAAACTTGGGAAGTGTAGGAAAATCATACCTACACGCACGCACACACACACACACACACACACACGTGTGTATAAAATCTGCTTCTATGTGTGTATGCTTAAAAAATGTGTGGGTGTATGCATATAAATTCTGGACATGTACATGCGCACGCACACACAGATTTGCACCCCCAAATAATATGGGGGGGGTATCATAAAACACATACCTGGTACACTGTGCAGATATTTAAATAGGTTGAAGATATCTCTAACAAAGTTTATCTTGTTGTTGTTTGTCTTTCGGCTTTTCCCGGTAAGGGGTCGCCACAGCGGAACTCCGGTCCGCTAATGATTGGCAGTAGATTTTTATGAAACATTGAGGTGCCAGCTTAATGCCCAACCTTTAACAAAGGCATGCCCATTTAAGCACACGTCTTTCGAACGCTACCCAACCACGGGGAGGATATGCAGACTCCACACAGAAGGCACTCCCAAGCCCAGCTGAGAATCAAAAGGGAGAACCTCTTGCTGTGAGGTAACAACGCTACCGCCATACCACCGCAGCATGAAAATGTCATCAACCTTACAATTTCCCCAAACCTGACACAGTTACTAGCAGTTTAGAGGGGAAGGTTATGGCTATGAACTGTTGACGAATTTAATTTTTAGTAGTGGATTTGACTCCCTCAGTTTCTACTTGCATATGCTTCTGAAATAAATATGCAATCACACAATGCTCCCTTGTTGTCCAGTGATATTATCCAGTCAACAATAAATAAAATAAACAAATAAAAGTAAAGCTAAAATGAAAGCTTACCATCATGCACACACAAAACATAGATACCGCTACCTCCAAAAATACTCATGAGACACAAAACAATCACCAAATGCAAATCTACACTGTGTATAACAAACACTTGTTATACAGAATAAGACAAATTCATATAAGGGTCACATTTCCCATGAGACAACTTTACATACTACTGACATAACCCCCCCCCCAAAAAAAACAAAAAACAAACAAAAAAAATAAACAATGCTCAACTAAATCAGCTTCCTGGAAATGAAATTATTTTTTTCCACCCTTGTAGGACCGAGCCTGATCGCTCTTCTACTTGCACCAAGTTAACCCATTTGTTCTGTGGTTGTGGGAGCTGAGGATTCATGAGCAAGACAGAGACATATGGCCCATTCATCCCTGGCTGGGAATCCCTCATGATGACATCCACTTACAGTGAGACTTGGGTGGTAGGGAGAGGGCCAGCTTTGCTGGACCTATATGGTTGCCTATCCACTTCCCCTGGTGGTACAGCCCCCTCTTCCCTGTGGCAGCTCTTTTGAGCTTTACAACAGTGGTCTTCTGAGGGGTCCCATTGGCTCCAAGAGCAACTTGCACAATGACTGTGAGCTCAATACATTCATGCTCCATGAGGTAAGTACCGAATCTTCTTGCTAACTGTTGCCTACATGGTGAGCCAAAGCTGCCTCCTTCCACTCCCTCCCCCAGGATGGGCAAACAGGCAGTAGCCACACTCTCCCACCATCCCCTGCCAGCTCCTACATTTGCTCAATTCACTATTTGAACTTACGTAGCCTATGATGCAGTCAGAGCTTTAACCCTGTATACCATTGCACAAATGAAATGAAATTCTAAGTAGAATGAGGGGAAAAAATTAAAGAATAAGAGCTCTTTGTGGAGGACAGGAGAGAGTGCACACTACCAGCTCACCCATCCTTGTGGGGAACAAAGGCACTTCTATCTCACCACAAGGAGGACACCTACCAAGATCACTAGATGTGTCACCCATTAGAGACCAAGCCAACTGAGCCTGAGCCGAGTGCTTTCACACATGTAAGCCAAGGGGATCACAGCACGTGGATGCAAACTTTCACCTGGGAGACAGTAAAAGTGGAGCTCAAAGGAGCTGTTGTGTGAGGTGGGGGTGCTCCCTGCAGGACTAGAAAGCTAGCCTGTTCCCTAACTCCTGACTTTTACCAGTGAATGCAGGGCTGACTGGGTCTTCTGGGCAGGAACAAATGTGCCATGGGGCTCTCACCTAGCCAAGGAATGCCTGGCTCCCAGCTCCTCCCCAGAATAGATGGGACAAATGGGTGCACGTAGAAGTGCCAATGTGTGTGGTATTGTAGAGTGCCAAAAAAAAAAAATTGCAAAGTAAAACACTAGCTGCAACTAGCGAGTCATAAAAAAGCATGATCAGCAAAACTGACCTGATTCTCTCTCAGTCTAATTAAAAATACATTAAATAAAAATGCTGGTATTCAATTATGAAGCTACAACATCCTTGCAGCATCAATAAATGAATGTCAGTACTGCATTCACAGCCCATAGGCACGTGCAGATCATGCCATCCCCAGAAGATTATGCTGTGCCAGCTGCCTTCTTCACTCTGTCCTGTTTATGGCTCTGGTCTGGATTGTATGATACTTTAAATATCTCGCATTATAAGATTAGGGAACTCAGTTAATGACAAGTGCTGGCCAACTTCTGTCTATAAATCAGGGTCACTGCTTTAACAACTGAAGTTATTTAAACTGTTTATTCAGCCTCCATGCCCCCAGTCGCATCAGGCAAGGAAACTTTTCTGGAGGTGGGAGTTGAACTCACTATGCAAAAGGACACTCAATATATGTTTGTGTTTTCCCCCCAGGTCAGTCCAGCCACCACCCCCAATCATCTCATCCAAATCTCCACCAAATGTTGATCAGCTGACAGCTCAGAACCTCTGTTTACCTGAGCATCCAGCAAGTACTGTCTTGGGTCTGACAACAATACAACTACAAAGTTGGTTGCTGACCCCTGGCACACAATTCTCTAGCATCGTGTACATTTACAACAATCCTTGTTCTGAACCACGGTGTTTGTTATAGGCAATCCATGACTATCACAGAAGACCAACTGCAATTCGTTATAGGCAATCCATGACTCACAGAAGACCAACTACAATTCACCAATTAGGTTCAGATCAAGTAAGCTGTTCTTCCCAAGTACTCTTCTCCAGGTTATTGCCATCATTCCCACATGAGCTCTAAGGTTTCCCAGTAGAAATAACTACAGAATGTGTAGATGAGTAGATGGTACCTTTTTTCAAAGGTAAGCCCAGGGTGTCTAAGGAAGGCTAAATATCTGAACAACTACCATGTGCATATGTACAAACAGGAACAACTTTCCATTGTGCAATTCACAATGTCACTGAGATGACCCTCTTATCCACAATCAAAAACCCCAACACAATTTTTTTAAATGAATTATCTTAAGGAACCACCAAATAACCTGGGATAAAAGCCTTAATGCATGCGGTGTAAAGCTGTAATATGTATTGCATTCTTCAAAGAAAGACGATTCACAATTTGCATTGCTTGTTGTACCCAATAAAGATGAGTCTGTAAAACAGCTGCACTTGTGATGTTTAAGTAACTTTAAAGAACAGACTAGTCTTGTTGAATTATCTGAGGTTCCAATGGCCTGTAATAATCTGCTGCCATACAGGAAGTTAAAGTCTGAAACTTGCCTCTTCGGCTACTAGGACAGGGCAGAGATAAAAGTTGTTGCAAAGAACTTCTGTTGCATCATCCTTTCCCTTTGGACTCAGCTACTGTTGGGACTGTTTCCCTTTTTGAAATGCTTTTACTACTGGTAGTTGTTTGACGAAAGTTCCATACCATTAAATGTCTGGCATGAAAGAAAAGGGGGCACATACATGCCCCTTATATGAAGACTTGGTCTAGCATTTCTGTTAAATATCAATAATTATACTATCAGCTGGATTACCAAATACAATTTTTTGTGTAGCAGCAACATTCAGTAGTCTTCCCCCAATATTCCCACTACACAATTCAGTTCTGAGCCATGCAAGTGTTAATGCAATTGCTGACACAGCGGTCCTTGTAACAACATTGCATCTGAAGTATCAAAACACTATTCAATGTCTCCACTCCTGGCTTATGAACAACAGTACCAACTTCAGTGCTCTATTAATATTACTAGTAGTAATAGACTAAACTGTACTGTATCTGCTTTAAGATAGTGTTTCAATAAGAAACCATATATGTCAAATAATTAAGAGCTCAAACACAGCAGAGGATGTGTAAATATTTCCCCATAACTGCCTGATAGTCTTGAATCTTTATCTGAAAGTAAAGTTGCTAAGACACAGCCCACTTGCTCTTTTGGATCAGTCTTAGTTTGTCAATGACATCAAACTTTGGGAATCAGTCCCTACCCAAATTAAAACTTGTGAACCCTACCTTACACTTCAAAATGACCTTATAAAGTATTTGTTGAAAACTGTCATCTGAAATGCTTCCAATTTACTTCCCCAAAATCTCCCTTACTTTTTGCACCCTTCACTTCAAAATTCTACTTTAAAATTGTACTTATCTCATGTATATACAATTTTCTCACCCACATTCCTAATATTTTTAACCCCCCCATTAAAACTATTTATTTTTGTTCATTTCTGTCTGGTTTCTATCCTACATTCCATTAATGAAAATGTCCATACAACGTAAATTTTCTTAATGCTACAACATCTAATGCTTTCAACTTGGCATTTCTCGACTGAATACTTAATTGTGAATACTTTTAACTTTAAACTATTTCACTGGTATTACAATGTATATACTGTACACACAACATTACAAATCTCTAGTGTTACTTTTTTTATTGTTTTGACTTTTAATCTGTACTATTATGCTATTACATACTTTTTCAGTATTTAGTGCAGATATATGTGAAACAGTGTGCTCTACTTCAGAGAGAAAGCAGGTGTGTTACAGAAATCCTGTTCTTAGGGTATCCCAGTTTCTTTTCTAAACTCCATTAATGAAAATGTTGTTCACATAATTTTTATTTACTTACATCTACAACATCTGACAACTTTAACTTGGCATTTCTCAACTGAACACTTTTTCATCATGAATACTTTTAACATTAAGCTATTTGACTGGTATTATTGTTATATTATGTTTTATATATATATATATATATATATATATATATATGTATACTGTGCATACTTTTTATTGCTCTGATATTTTACCTGCATTATTTACTACAACTCTACGTAGATTAATGCTGTACTAAATAAATAAACAGGTGAGTTACAGAAACCCTGTCTAAGGGTATTCTCTACATCCCATCAGCTTTTGTTTGGACAGCCAAGTCTACATTCAAGATTTGTAACATCCTAACAGAGCTCTCAGATCAGAAAACAGATGACAGCTCAAAGTCATAAAGCCAAACCTTCCACCTGGACAAATGCTCTACTCTTTCTGTTTCTAAGCTATGGAACTCTTTTCCATCACCAATCAGACCCACCAGTAATCCTGTTCTCTTTAAAATATTTCTCAAACATCATCTTTCTTCTCACTGGCACTTGCTCTTGTGCTAAATCAACCCTCCCTAATACCTGACCCCCCCCCCTATCTTAACTCCACAGCCTTCTATTCACTTTTAGTAACACTTCTCTCTTTGATAAATTAACTTTCTATTTCTTGGAACTTACTATTTAGCGCAAAATGCTATACAGTATCTATATCAATTACTTGAATACAGCACAATGATCATATTGCTACATCTGTACTAGTCCAACCATAACCCACCCACTTCTTCTGAACTGTTTCACACCATATATGCAAAGAATCTAGTGTGCAAGCTTAAATTAGTGCTTATATAACACAGCATACACTCCATTGTTTTGTAAATATATATAATCAATTGTGTGCTTAACTATAACTGTGATTACTAGCAAGCTCAGATGCTCATAAGCCTAGTACTTATTATACAGCAGGAACTTCTTCTTGTAACATTTGTTAATGTCTGTTATGTACTTCACAGATAAAGATTCTAGTTGTCTACTGATGTACTATGTTCTTCATCTGTAAATATGTTGTAAGTAATTACTATGTAAATTTGTTAATCGCTATGTAATCCAATGTAACTACTGTCTGTTTATTTTAACTGTGGAGCCTTTCTCCCCGGGCCTCTGCTGAAAACGGACCTACGTCCAGTCGGACACTCCCGGTCAACAAAAATAAATAAATAAATAGAAACTCTTGTACTATTTTGTTAATATCATGGATTAATACGGTGTTTGTTGTTTAACCTTCTGGAGCTTTCCTCCCAGAGCTTCCACTGAAAATGGGCTCGCCTTACCCAGTGGACCTTCCCGGTAAACAAATGCAAGTAAGTATATAAATTAAATAATTTGACTATTAGTTTTTATAATTTTTAAAAGTACAATAACAAGGGGATGTCATTTCTGTACATCTCTTTTCAGGTTATGAGGGGCTTCTGGCAGGCCAGTTAAAGAATTCTCCTATATATATTAAAATAACTCAAGAAATTAATATCCTCTGGTGGGGATTCTGAGAAAGGAGAGAAAGAAGAATGTATTTGTCTCAATTAAAATCTTCCACCTCACCAGATGAATCAGGGTAAGATATTCTTTTCCTTTATACCTTTTGAATCTTTGCAGGTACATGCAAGAGTCTCTTCTCAGTACTCTTTACTTGGACATAAGGCAGTCCTATGTTAGTACCAACTCTGGGTACAGACTTGGGTCCCTGACGTGTTCATGCAGTTTCCTAAACTATATTAAAATAGTCTCTGGCAAAGGTTCCACTGTCAAAGGAGGAGTGACTGGATGATGGAACAGAAAACCTAGAATGAACATTTACCAGAGATGCAGAAGGCACTTTAAGTGATTGAAATATCTAGACCCTACAAAGTTTCAGACACTCATGCTGGTACTGACTGAAAGTGCCACTAAGATATTAACTTTTGATGGCACCAGGGTCTGTGAAGAGAACTCTAGTGTTTTAGAAAATGCCTGCATGTCCCTCACTAAGTGAACCATTTTGGAAATTATTGCCACCCTCAGAAAAACTTGCAACTTTTTTTTTTTTTTTTTTTTTAACTCTGTTGCAGTCACACTTCATGATTCTCTTCTGCCAGGTTTAATTTTTTGCTTATTTTTTTTTTCATTTCAGAAAAGAGACAAACTCTGCAGAGACACTGACCACTGCAGAGAACATCACCTACAGCTCACCAGAATCAGTTTCAAGTGACTATTTCATATTTTTCCTTAAAAATGCTTGAAGAAAATAACAGTGAATGGGTGTGAATCATGACACTGCAGCAAAACCTCATGCTGAGGATGTGAGGCACTTTAGATGGAAACAGAACTGCAGAAACTGCCCAACTACACTGCCTTGCACAACTACTAAACTTCCATACAATACAGGCAATGGATTGTGTGAAGTCTATACAAGGAATAAGGGATAACTCTCTAAAAATCTGACTGGAGTGAATAAGTCAGGTCCTGGGGCACAGAAAGATTATGCAATTACTGCTCCCCAGATGACCTGGTTCGACTAACGGCCTGGTCAATGGAGGAAGTGGATGGTGTGGGAGGACAGGCAGTGAGTGGCTGAGGCCAGCTTGCCTGCCCTGCCCTGAAGGGAGGAAGGCGGCTTAGCCTCTCTGCAATAGCAGCATTAAGAGCCTGGTGAGCTCCAAGCTACAAGTAGTATACTCTATGGTACTTGTTGGCAGCGAGTGGCTGACACTGGCTTACCCATCTTTGGGGGAGGGAGGCTGCCTAGGCTCTATGCAATAGCAGCATTAAGAGCCTGGTGAGATCTATGCTGAAAGCAGATACTGCCTTGATCTGGTGGTTACTGCTGTATGGAATCACAGATGCACTTCCCATAGGGTCTATTTCAAAGTATCCAGAGATCAAATTGTTGAACCTGATATGGTCAAAACCATATGGTCGAAAATTCAGTCCACTGAACTATTTTGACTGAGATTGCAGTGCAGTAGGGATTAGGGACTTTGTTCGTTTTCTCACTGTAGTGCGATCTTGGAGTAGGTATATATAATTAATAGGGGGGGTGTGGGGGGTTGCCCCCCTCCCCGCAAATGCACTGTTTATGCTGTTTGTGGGTGTTGTTTGGATGTTTGTTGTTTGTTGATGGACTGAATTGTCGACCATATGGTCTTGATCATGCCTATTTCGAGAATTTGGCTGTTCAATACTTTGAAATATAATCTTTCCCATAGACAGCAATTGTGTTGTTCACTAGGCTGCCATGGTCTGAAAAGGGTTAAAGAACATTCGGTGGGATCTGTATAATGCTGCATCAGTGTTTTTACCCTCCTCATTGATTCTGGACATAGGTCAGACTAAGCTTGGGGAGGAAGGCTAAGGCCAGTCT
The DNA here is from genome assembly GCF_019279795.1 of Protopterus annectens. Lineage (NCBI taxonomy): Eukaryota > Metazoa > Chordata > Ceratodontiformes > Protopteridae > Protopterus > Protopterus annectens. The sequence continues at coordinate 1,624,724,856 of NC_056739.1, forward strand.
GGTAGACCCAGTGAATAAGGAGAGGAGATGGCAGCAGCTGATGGGGAGAGAAGCAAAATAACACAGTAAGTATGGTAAAATCCTAATGCTATGATTTATAATTTTCAGAAGATCCAATGCTATGAGTAAAAATTATATTCTCTAAGCTGAAAGATTCTGTATCTGAGAGTGGAATGCAAAATTTGCTCTACTACTAGGTTACTAAAGAAGAACTCCTGGTAGGATTCAAGATCACATCTTCTAAGCTGAAAGATTAAGCGTGTTGAGATTGGAATGCAAACCCTGTCTTGCTGCTGGGTTAGGAATGATGGGAAGGTAGGCAGGGTGTGTGAGCAGAGGGCAGTTGCATGACTACTTCTGAATAATCACTGACATGTTGGGAAGCAGTTTGTGTGACTGAGACCAGAGAAATGAAACTTATTTCTGCAATCATTATAAATATCTGTCCTCACCTGCTGATAGCATATGTCTACCTTGATGAGCTTTCAAAATATGGAAAGTTCTGCATGCCAACTTACAGAAAAATCCTTGAGGACCAATTTAAGCCTAACCAATTTCCCCTGGATGAATGTGTTGATTATTATAACTACTGAACATTTTTAGGGGGGAAACACTCATCAATAGCTCATCAGCATTTCCTAAGATAATTATTTGGTTTCTGCTTTAGCCTGGTTCCTTTCAGTAAATTCTCAGGAATTTAAATGTGTATTTAGGCTGCAAACAGGCATGACTGCCCATTACTTCTTGGCTTGATTGACATCCATGGACCGCACATTTTAATTGTCAGTGGCAATGTTTGCGAAACAAGCTGAAATACATAACTGTTATCAGTTGGCATCACAAGTTTATTATTCCAAAAATTATTAATTTGGTAGGATCTTTCTTGCCAGCAGCAGTGATATGCATTGTCACAAGTGCTTTGAACTTTTGTGTGTGTATTTATGTTTTTTCTTGCTACAGATTTTAACTCAGCAATCTCCTGACTTCTTTCATTCTTTGTTAGGAAACTGCTATCTAGTACTTCCTTTTTCCCCCTGAGGCCGTAAGCTGATGTTCATCATTCATGCACTGATTAGAGCTGCTGTAACACAATTTTAATATAATTTGTGTTACTCCTCCTGCTAGCATGAAATCCATGACAAAGAACAAAGAGTTGTCTCTAACAGAGGAAGGACACCCCTTCACCCCTGGGATCTCTTCTGTGTCCCTGCTAGACAGAGGCACAGTAAACTAATCTTAAAAGGGTTCCTTCTGTGACCTAATTTACAGAGGCACAGTAGGCTAATCTAATAGGGAGGCGGAAGCCAAATACACTCTGGCTAGGCTTATAAATGCCCTAGGGCAGATAGCCTAGTATCTACCTATGAACCTATAAGTGTGCACTACAACATGGTGTCACTCAGCTCTCCGTAAGTCAGGCCTTCTTGCTGATTCAGGAAATACATGATGTTAAGACATGCTATGGCTTTACTCCAGAAATAAATTGTAGATGTGATAACCTACACAGTGCAAAGTGTTGATATTTGTTCTGTAAACTATAATTAACATTTTTTGTTGAATACTGTTACTGGAAAAGATAGAAAACCCTCAGTATGAAAAAATAAAACATGTAGCAAGTGAATTGGTGCACATGGAAGTTAAAAGATTGTTAACTGCAAGTACTATAAAACACAGAAAACTTTCACTGTGAAGAATTAAAATGTAAAGAAAGACACCAGGAGAAGAACAGCTTTTAAGAAATGACAATTTAGTTTATTAAATCCAATAGTTTAGCGCTTTCGTCTCTGATAAATTCAGACTTCCTCAGAACAAATTTTGTTTAAAAACACCTGCTTTTTAAAAGCTAAATAAAACCACACCCCTTTTGCAAGTTGGTTGGGTTGATTGATTTTGCAAAAGGTGCGTGGTTTTATTTAGCTTTAAAAAAGTTGGTGTTTTTAAACAAATTTTTTTCTGAGGAAGTCTCTGAATTTATCAGAGATGAAAGCGCTAATCTTGTGGATTTAATAAACAAAATTGTCATTTCTTAAGAGTGGTTCTTCTCCTGGTGCCTTTCATTATTTTTGTAGGTGTGTTTTTTGTTTCATTCAACAATTAAAATGTACCATTAGGTGAATTATTGGTCATCACAATTGATAGCAGGTGTTTGTACCAAGTATGGATGAGTATGTTTGTATATTTTCATCATGCCATGGGTATCAGCCCTATTTAAAATGATTGCCTCTGTTTTGAACACTCTGAGTGCTGGTAGAAGTGGTCACTCCTTTGTGATCCAGATTTGCTTTAGAAAGTGAAAGATGAATAAACTATAAACAGCCTTGTTCTAAAATTGTACTGGATAAGTTTTCAGAAATGCTAATTCACCCACACATTACAGTACATTAATGCTGTGTACCATGTTCCCATACATAGGATCATAGGAGGTTACTATGCTAATGACCCTAGGGCCCTTAGTTTTACCCTTATTTCCATAATCAGCATCCATCACCCCTGTCCAAGAGGGACACGTGGAATCCCTTGGGTGAATTTACGGTTACCCTTCCAATCATCCAAACTGTGTTAACGAGGGCCAATGAGGTGCTCTGCTTGGCATGAAGCAGGAGTCTATTCCAAAGGTGTGGTAACCTCTGGGAGACAAATCTGTCCATCCAGCAGGTTCTATTAATGTCACATACCAGGTTAAATCCACTAGCGTGAATAACCCATGTACCATTTGACGTATGGATATGCAGCATTTCCAATAAAGCAGGGTCAAAGACTGTCTTATACGCAAGGCAGAGATCGCCTTTGAGTAGTCTGTATGAAACAAAATAAAGTGACAGTGATTTTAGACGATCCTTATAGGACAGATGCTGAAAACCTTGAATTTTCCTTATGAGGAACCTTTGTGGTCTCTCTCCAACTGCTGCATGTGCTTGGAAAGATACATACCAAAAGAGGCATTGTACACAATTATTTGCCTGATGAGGGAAGAATACAGGGAGGTTATAACTTCTTTTTTTCTGGAGGCAATGCCCTTACTTATGAGATGAGCAACATATGCTCTTCTTACCACTGTGGAGACATGGTAATCAAAGGTAAGGTTGCTCAGGTGTCATACCACTGAGTGCATACTTAGGGTGTTGGTATTGATGTGGTAGTTAGCAGGAACATCACTCTTACTGAAAGGGATGATAATACTTTTTTTTTTTGCACTGAGTTTAAGGCCATGACTTTGGCACCAGTCATTTGTGTAAGACCCTCTTGTAGAATGCTGACATCGTTTGGAGATTCTATGATCGCTCCCAGTTTGCAGTCATCATCAAACTCTGTGAGCCACAAACCTTTAGTTTTAGCTTGCACTTCTGAGAAATAGATTCCAAACAGTAGAGATCCCAGGACTGATCCATGTGGAACACCACTGGTTACAGGTCTGCTGTCTGAGGTGAAGTCCCCTATTTTGACTATATGGGTTCTATCAATGACCCAGTTAGTGACCCATCTAATGAAATACAGGTTGATACCTAGTTGGGTGAATTTGTCAATTATGCCTGAGTGGGGAATAGTGCTGAAGGTCTTGGCTAAGTCTAGGTAGGCTGTATGCACAGATTTCCCCTCATCAAGGACCTTGGTGACTATCTTGAAGAAGTCCACCAGGTTTAACAAGCATGATCTCCCTTTGACAAAAACAAATTGAGTAGGGTCAAGTGTTTGGAGGTTACCAGTATCTTTGTTGATAAGGTCCATGATGATTCTCTCCATGGCCTTGCAGATAAGGCTAGTCAGGCTAATAGATCTCTAATTCCTGGGGTTAGTGGAAGTACCACCTTTGTGCAAGGGGATAACGGTGGCCTTTTTCCATTCAGCTGGGATGAAGACTGTGCTTAGACTATGATTGAAAAGAGTACCGATTGGCATTGCTAATTCTTGTTTGAGCCCATGTAGGACACAGCCTTGAATGTTATCAGGTCCCATGGATGCTGTGTTTTTGACCATAGAGAGAGCATTCAAGACCTGCTCTTTAGAGATACAAGGTAGAGGACAGATGGTAGGGATAATCATCATCATCATCATCATCAACCCCTTTTTTCCCATTTTTTTCTACATGGGGTCGGGGTATCATGTTAACTGTGGCCAAATCTGTCTATTTAGTGCCAGACTCCTGCCTTCAACATTCATGCCCGACTGTCACAGATCTTCTTTCACACAATCCAGCCACCTCTTTGCTGGACATCCTCGCTTCCTCTTACCTTCTTCCTGTCAGTCCCAAATCTTCCTCACCAGATTGTCTTCTGCTTTTCTACATGTGTCCAAACCACCATAATCTGTTCTCTTTGATCTTTTCTGCAATTGGAGCTACTTTGGCTTCTGCTCTTATGTCCTCATTTCTTTGTCTGTCCCACAGTGTGCATCCTACCACTTTTCTCAGGCACTTCATTTTTCACCACCTTTACTGCCCAGGTTTTTGTACCATACAGTAGTACTGGTCGCACCACTGTCTTGTACACCTTACTTTTCAGCTTCTTTGGCATTCTTCTGTCATAGACTACACCTGATACTCTATGCCAGTTGGCTGCAGCCCCTCTGATTCTAGCTTTGACCTTTTCATTCAGACTACCCTTCTCCTCAACCACCCCTCTCAGATACTTGAAGCTGTTTACCTGTTCCACTATGTTCCCTTCTATCTTATTCTCAGCTTTTTCTGATTTCCCCAGTTTGCTGCCATTGCCACCGTCTTATATGTGCTTAGTTTCATCCCATGTGCCTTCAGATTTTCATTCCATTCTTCTATCCTTTGCTGAAGTTTTAGCTCAGAGTCTGCCTGTACTGCCACATCGTCTGCATACAGCAGCTTTGTTGATCTGTCCCCTCCAACCTGTTTGCTAATGTAGTCCATCACCAGTAGCAACAGTAGTGGGCTTATAGTTGAACCCTGATGTACACCCACTCCCACTGGGAACCCCTTTGTGAGGCCAAACACTGTTTGTACCCGAGTCACTGGGTCCTCGCACATAGCCTGCACTAATTTTACCAATGTTTCCAGGACTTCAAACCACCACAGTACTGCCCAGATCAGCTTTCTTGGGACCTTGTCATATACTTTCTCCAAGTTTAGGAATGCATAGTTGGACTCTCCTCTCATTTCTAGCTTCTTCTCAAGTATCTATTTCAATGCAAACATCGGGTCAGTTGTGCTGCATCCTGATCTTAATCCAAACTGCTCATCTCCCATCTTACATTACACTACTCTGGGTCTAGGTATCCGTTTATCAATCACCCTCTCCAGAACTTTCATGCAATGTGGTAGGAGTTTGATCCCTCTGTACTACCCACAGTTGTGGATGTCCCCTTTGTTCTTGTACACTGGCATGAGTATGCTTATTCTCCAGTCATCTGGGATGCGCCTTTCTCTCCATACTGCTATTAGTACCCTTAGGAGCCATTTCTCCCCTATCTCACCCATCATCTTTATCATATCTGCTGTGACCTCATCTGAGCCTGCTGCTTTCCCTGACTTCATCTTCCTTAGTGCTGTTCTTACTTCTTCTAAGGTGAGCTCCTCTTCTTCTCTCATTGTAGGCTGTTTCTGGGGCAGTACAGCTTCTGTGGGGTTTTCTTCATTCAGAAGCTGCTGGAAATGCTCCTTCCATCTGCGTTCGATGTTCTGTAGACTGGTGAGCAGGTTGTTGCTGGCATCCCTTATGAAGGGTGCCTGACTATCTTCTTTATCTTTCTGTCTTTGCCTTGCAACCTGATATAGTTTCTTTGTGCCCCTTACTGAGTCACTTTCCAGAAGTTGGTAGAGTGCCTCTGATGCCCTGTTCTTTGCTATTGCAACTTCTTTCTTAGCTTCTGTGTTAACCAACCAGTAGTCCAGTCCTTCCTAGCCTGGTCAGTCTTTTCTATCTCCCATTTCTTCCTGCACTCATCCTTTCTTTTGATGACTTCCTGGACTTCTGCATTCCACCACCAGCTTTCCTTATGTACCTTATTTCCATAACTGGCTCGGCCACATATCTTTTCTGTAATCTTAACACATGCTGTTTTTAGGCGCTGCCACTCTTCAACTCCACCTATTTCTTCCTCTTCTTGGGGTGCTAGAGCCCGTAATTCCTTGAACTGCTGTACTTTCTCTCCAGTCAACTTCCAGGTCTTCAGCCTGGTCTCTGTTGACCTTAGAACCTTTTTCTGACCACTGCTTACAGCCGACTGTGGCAACTAATGATTTATGCTATGGGCCAACTGTTTCACTGGGGATTACTTTACAATCATGGATTCTACACCAGTGCCTTTTCCTTACTAGGAGGAAGTCTACCTGAGTTGCATGTTGGCTACTCTTGTATGTGATCTTGTGACTCTCTCTCATTCTGAACCATGTGTTGACTATTATCAAGCCAACCATGTGTTGACTATTATCAAGTCATTTACCAGACAGAAGTCTAGAATGGCTTCCCTTCTTTATTCCTGTTACCTCACCCATGTGGACCCAGGCAGTCCTCATATCCAGTTCTGTCTGTCCCAATATGTGCATTCAAGTCACCCATCAACACCAATTCATGTTGTCCTGCTTTATCTAGTAGGTCCTGCAACTGCTGTCTGAATGCACTCTTTTCCTCGCTATCACATCCCTGCTGTGGAGCATATGCCGAGATTATGAATACTGTCTGATTGCCATGAGTCTGTCATTAATTCTGATGATATCCCTCACTGCCTTCTGAAGCCTTTCTCTCACCACAATTCCTACACCATTTCTTGCCTGTCCCCCATCTGAGTAGTAGAGTATGGATCCCAAGCCAAGTGGCTTTGCTGCACTGCCCTTCCATCTTGTCTCTTGGATACACCCAGGTGATTGGATTATCTTCCATTGCAAACAACTGCAGTGCAACATTGGCATGGACTGTCCTTTGGATGAAATGTCAAACAGAGGTCCCGTCTGCTGAGGTAGTGGTGGATCAGGTAGATTCCACAGCACTTATTGAGAAGAGTAAGGGAATTTTCCCTGGTGCCCTGACCAGGTTTCCTGTAGTCATTATAAAATACCCAATCTGGTCTCCAATGAACAGGCAACTAGCCTAGTAAGATTTAGAGAATACTCTTCAAAAAAATCTTGAATGGATGCGAAATTCACCCCTGGGGTCACCTCTGTGGCTCTGCCCGGACAGGGGCACAGGAAAATATTTTTTTGTGGTGGCAAAAGCCGGGGTACCTTTTTGGCTAGGCTTATATAGGCCCTAGGGCTGATAGCCTAGTACCAACCTATGAACCTATAGGTTGTCCAGTCTCCTGCGTATCATCATGTCATCCACTTCCAAGCTGCATCCTGTCAGTGAACCTACATTAAAGTGCAGCAATTCTCAGTTCATGTTTGGCAGGTTGGTTGGTTTTACGTCCAGCTTTCGCTCAACAGAGCTATCCCAGGTAACTCAGGCTGGGCTAGACACCAGCCAGCCAGTAGATTATTGGCCCAGGGGTGCAGGCTTTGGCCAATAGAGGTGCATATACCCCTCCTACCGTTAGCAAGAGTCCCTGGCGTGGGTGACAGTAGGCCGGGTACTCAACCCACTTATCACCGGTAACTACCCATGCCCAATTTTGGCGACATTAGTCAACATGACCGAATCACCTAGAGCCATATTTTTACACTGTCGAGTGGCTAGTTCTGCCATGGTGTGCAGTCTTGTGATCTGTGTTCTCCTATCTTGAGGATATTGCGCACCACAGTAGATGCCCAAAGCAGTTGGTCTGTACAACTCTTCCCCTTATAGGGCACCATGTAGATTCTGTGTTGCTGCTCATAGCTCCATTCATCGGTGAGTTTGAGATGGAAATACTCAGCATGTTTTACAAACATGGGAGAAACCCTACAGAGACACAGCAAGAACATGCAAACTTCAAACAGGCATTGGTCGGAGGTCTGAATCAAACCTCATACCTTGTGCATGGGAGGTGAAGACCTTAACCATTAAGCCATCTGGTAGGGATGTCTTGGGGTAAGTGTGGTAGGGACAGGGGAGTGAAGTTTTCACAGAACCTGTCAGCTAACAGGTTAGCAATGTCTATAGGCTCGGTATATGTTGTAGCATTAACCACAAGTTCAGAAAACAGTTATCCGCACCTCAATGGAACTCCAGAAGACAGGAAACAGTTGATGGGCTTAAAAGAGTTTTAATGCAGTAAGAAAGCACAACACATAAATGATACTCCTTAAAAATACATTTTCGTTCTCAACTTCATCAGATAGAATTGACAAACTAAATTACATGCCTTAAACACTTCAATTAAATACAAATTCACCAATAAAAACAGTGTATCACTAAAATTAACATTTCATAGGCTTTACCCACAATTCTTTTCACCTCCACTAACATAAATAACTTCATTTACCACAACAATTCTTCACTTTAAAAGTTCTTTTTAATACAATTTGTAATGTAAAATAAACCGTTTGTAAGTTTTAGAGCCAGTAGAGGGCACAAAGATATTTTATGAATTTTATAAACTTACATATCAAGAATTTTTTATGATTTATTACCCTTAAGGAGAGCTGTTGTTTTAACATTTATTGATGCAAGCAGTTACAGGGTTTACAAGCCAAATCTTTTAGAGAGCTTCTCTGATTTACAGGTATCCCACAAAAAAAAAAAAAAAAAAAAAAAAAAAAAAACTGAAGGAGCTACATATCTCTCAATCAGAGCTATATTGAGGCTAGATAGTGTTTTTATACCTAGAAATGTATAGTCTAGAGTTTTAGTGTAATTCTAGTCCTTTCAACTGAATGAGTCGATCCAATCAAAACTATGATAGAAAGGAAAAAAGTTGTAGTTAAAAGCTGTTATTTTCTCTGGCCATGTGAACGAGAAGTCAGTTTATCCCTGTCACGGGCTTCTGACAATAAAAGGGTCAAAAATTTTAAAAATATCTTACCAAGCGGTCTTCAAAGTTTACTTACTGAACAGTCAGAAAACTTACCTGGAAGCAACAGGTGCAGAAGTTGACATTAAGAAAACACCCCATGTACTGAAGAATTAGCTGATCCTTCAGGTGAGGGTAAAAATGAATCCTGGACAAGTGAGAAATTGGTAGAACCATTAACACAAAGACTCCCCTCTCAATCCCTTTCCTTTATTCATAATGGCTAAAGTGTTTATTTCATAGACACAAGGTACATGGTTTGATTTTTACCTTTGGTGAGTGATTATTGGCTAGGCATGCATCTGTCTGCAGACTAATTTCTGGCTATTTCCCTATGAACTTGTATGTGGAGTGCATCAAAAGCCATTGAACTTACTCTGTTGGATACCAGCCTCAACAGATACTTCCATGTCACACAAGGGAGTTATTCAAAAAGGTAAAAATAAAATCGTTGGGGTTAGGGGTGGCATAAAGTACAGTTGTATACACTTACCATAGATGTAGATGTTCGAGTGTATTCACTGTTGCAGTCATTACATTTGGGTAATCTGCTGGCAGGTTGCCCTCAGTCGGCCTGATTAAGAAAGTCTTGGGTCCTGCGTCAGTTGTTGTCCCTTCTTCCATGACGTCAGGCCGTCGGGGGTATAAAACATGCAGCTGACGCAATTACATTAGTTTTTCTTGCCCCAGATGTCAGGTGCCCCCCAAATGGGGAGCAAATAAAATTAAAAACACAAAAAATATACCTCCAACCAAAAGCAAATACACCAAAAGGGCTTTTAAGCATAGTGAAAGAAAGTAGAGGTATAGCCAGAGAAAAATAGGGGGCTGGAGGGAGGGTAACCAGGACTGCAACAGTGAATACACTCTAACATCTACACTTATGGTAAGTGTACACAACTGTACTATGTTCTTTGTGTTTCACTGCTGCAGTCATTACATTTGGGTAGATTCCCAAAGCTATGGTTGGGTGGAGGGAATTATACAGCATTAGGACCAGCTATAAGGCCCTGCAGGACAGCAGTGGCAAAGCCAGCTCTGGATTTAGAGAAAAGTGGTAAATGGTAATGTTTGGTGAAAGTATGAACTAAGCTCCAGGTAGCAGCTTCTAGAATGTCCCTGGTAGGAACACCTCTGAGAAAGGCTGTTGAAGTCGATGCAGCCCTGGTGGAATGGGATCTGATCCCCTGGGGGATAGTTTTTCCATGGTGCATATAGCAGAAACGAATACAATGGCTTATCCACTTGGAAATGATTTGCTTTGAAATAGCCTTTCCCTCTGCCCCTGCAGCAAATGCCACCAGCAGTTGTTCATATTTTCCGTAGAGATTTTGTCCTGTTTAAGTAAAATCTAAGTTGTCTGTGTACATCCAATGAATGCAGAATCCACTCCCCCTTGTTCTGTGGATTGGGAAAGAAAGTTGGCAAATGAATGGTCTGATTAAGAGCTACACTGGATACTACCTTAGGCATGAAGGATGGATTGGTCGCTGGAAATACCCTGTCCACATGAAAAATGATGAAAGGCTCCACTGCCATAAGAGCCTGTAATTCGGAAATCCTTCTAGCTGAAGTGACTGCTAAAAGGAAAGCTGTTTTCCAGGAGAGAAATTTTAAGTCTGCAGTAGCAGCTGGCTCGAACTGAGGGAGAGTGAGCTTCTCCAATTCAAAATTGAGGTCCCAGGCAGGGGTTGGAGCTTTCCTGGGTGGTCTTAAGTTTTTGGCCCCTCTGAGATACTGCTTTAGCAGAGGATGAGAGAAGAGGGGAGGTTCTGTGTTGTAATGAGCTGAAATAGCTGAGGCATGGATTTTTATGGAAGAAAAGGACAGGCCCTTGTGAAGCATCTCAGTTAAGTATTGCAAAACCTGAGGAATGTTGGGCACTGCTGTGCTTTATACCTTGAGATTGATTCCAGGCAGAGAATCTCTTCCATTTGTCAGCATAAGATTTTCTAGTACTAGGTCTTCTCGCCTCCAAAATGACATCCAATTACAGGTTTGCTGAGGGATACTAAGGTGATTAGCCATGCTGCAAGATTCAAAGTTTGGAGCTGAGTGTGCAGAATTTGCTTGTTCTGCTGAGACAGTAAGTAAGGTGTCTGAGGCAGGTGCCACGGCGGAAGGTGTGACATACTGCGCAGGAGTGGGTACCAGTGTTGGCGAGGCCAGTCTGGAGCAATCAAAATCATTTTTGGTTTGTCCTGTTTGACTTTTAGTAGAACTTTGGAGAGCAGAGGCAGAGGGGGAAAGGCATAGACTGATAGGTTTTTCCAACTGAAGGATAGAGCATCCACTTTCCAGGCTTTTTTGTGATGAGTTCTTGTGCAAAATTTGTCCAAATGATTGCTCTGGGGTGAGGCAAAAAGATCTATGTCTGGGCTCCCCCCTCCATTTGTGTGTCAACATGTTGAAAATCCATGGCTCCAGTTTCCATTCATGTGGGTCCATGAGATTTCTGCTTACTTCGTCTGCCAGAATATTCAGTTTTCCTGGCAGGAATTGAGCTTGTAGTTGCACTTGATAGGTCAAGGCAGTGTTCCACAATGCCATGGCTAGTCTTCAAAAGGGGTAGGAGTGTGTACCCCCCTGCTTGTTTATGTACCACATAACTGTGGTGTTGTCTGTCTTTATCAGTAATTGTCCTGGATGAAGGTAGTCCTTGAAGGCTGTCAGTGCATTCTGTACAGCTAGCATTTCTTTTTGATTGATATGAAGCTGCATTTGATTCAGGCTCCATTTGCCCTGAATGGACTTCCCTGCCAGATGAGCTCCCCAAGCATAGTCTGATGCATCTGTAGTTAGGGTTTGGGTGGCAGGGGGTGGTGTGAATGACAGTCCCTTGTTTTGGTGGCAGGCCTCTGCCCACCATAGGAACTCTAGTTGCAGGCAAGGTATGATAGGAATCATTGTTTCCAGGCTGTGCCAATGCTGACTCCATAGACTTTTTAAATACCACTGAAGTTTCATCATATGCAGCCTTGCATATGGAATTAGAAGAATGCAGGAAGCCATGAACCCAAAGGCTTGCAGTATTTGCCTTGCAGGGTTTTTGTCGCCACCTGTTTGAAGTAAGTCACCGAATGAATTTGCTTCTCTGGTGTAAGGAAAGCCATCTGGGCAGTTGTATTCAAGCTTTCATCCAGGAATGTCATTTTTTGAGAGGGTACCAGTTGTGATTTCTTTTCGTTTATAGTATACCCTAGACAAGTTTGAACCCTTTTTACAAATGCCAGATGATTTAGAAGAATGTCCTCATTTTCTGCCTGAATTAGACAATCGTCCAGGTATGGATATATTTGAATATTTCTTTGCCTGCAAATGCAATTACTGGAGCCAGGCATTTTGTAAAGACCCTGGGCGCAGTAGATAAGCCAAAGGGCAGTGCAGAGAACTGGTAATGCAAGAAGCCCACTTTGAAACGGAGGTTCTTCTGCAAGATTCCCTGATTGGGATATGCAGGTAAGCCTCCTTTAAATCTAGGGTTGCCAACCAGGCATCTTTGCCTAGCATAGGAAGTAACTGGTGAAGAGTCAGCATCTTGAATTTTAGGATGTCCAGAAAGGTGTTTAGAGTAGATAAGTCCAGAATTGGACACCAAGATTTGTCTTTTCTGGGTACCAGGAAAAGTCTTGAATAGAAACATTGTCCCTTTTCCTCTTCTGGTACTAGTTGAATAGCCCCCATGCTCATGAGGGAAAGTACTTGTTTCTGGGTCTCTGCCCACTGATTTGGGGACAGGTCTGGCCATCTGCTTGGAATTGGCAACATGTGGAAATTAAATCTGTATCCCTGGGATACTATATTTAAAACCCATTTGTCATGGGTTATAAGTTGCAAGTTTTTTTGCATGAAGAGTCAGTTTTCCCCCCTAAAGGGGTGGCTAAAAGGTAAGTGCTTGGTAAGTGTAAAGGGAAGTCATTGAGACTGCTTACCATAGGGAGGTGTCTTGTTTCCAGATTTGGAAGAAGAGGCACCCCATTGTTTTGTTCTGAAAGTCCCTTGGGACTGAAACCTGGTGCCTTTGGAATGTCTGGGTTTGACCCGAGTGGCTGTTGAAGGGACTGGAAAGGACCCGTTCTTAGTAGGCTAGTGTCTACTAAATCTTGGAGGTTGCACTTGTAAGAAATCTTTCACAGTTTGCATATATTTAGCTTTAACTTCCATCTTTTTTAGAACTTCTTCAGCCTTATTACCAAAGAGAGTCCTGTTGTAAAAGAGCATCTAACCATTTTGCTTTGACATGATCAGGCAGATTTTGCTCTTTGAGACAAGCATGCCTTCTTAGCACAGACCCAGTTACAGCAGCCCTGCAAGAGACCTCCAAAGAATCAAAACCACATTGCAAAGTATGTTTTCCAACTTGTTCAGATGAATGCAATAAATCCTGTAAATCTTTATTTTCCACACAATCAGAAATCAACATAATTTTCTGTTTAAGCAGTCCCATGATATGCTGCTGATATTTTAGCATATGAAACTGACAGTTTAAAGCCCTGATTGCCAGGGTTGCAGAAGTGTAAACCTTCTTACCCCATCTATCCAGCACCCTGGAATCTCTATCAGAAGGGGTAGGATTTTTAGCAGTAGAAGCCTTAATGCCCTTGGGACCCTGAGAAATGGTTTCAGGATCTGCAACAGGATTTTTGAAAAGGAATTTGTGGGAGTCAGGAACCCTGTAGTATCTGTCTGGCTTACAAGGAGCCGGAGGCAGAGAATCAGGAGCCATACTAGATTCTGAAAAAAACATCAACAATGTCTAGAACAGGAGGTATAGCCAAACGCCTATGCTGAGGAAGAAGAAAATCCCTAAGTCTCTTTTTAGATTCAGAAAAATGCTGACTTTCCCAGTGGAAATGTTCCCTTAAGGTATGCAAAGTTTCCCCAAAAGAAAAATCCTCAGGGAGAGAAGCAGAAGGAATGGAATCTTCTGCATCAGAGTCTTCATACGTAGGTATAGACAATTCCTGTTCATTAGAAGAGTCAGAAGAAATAGAATCCTGTTCAGAAGATTCATAATCAACATCTTGCCTAGGCCTCTTAAAAAGGGGGGGGGGTTGGCTACCCCTGATAAGAGTAATTAAACTTTCAGCCATTTTGATCATTTGTTTTTTAGGCATAGAGGCCAGCACATGTGGCCCAGGCATCGTTTTTTTAGGCATAGGTCGAGATTTTGGCCTTGGTTTTGAAGATGGCATCGGTCTAATATATAAATCTGTAGGCCTGAAAACACCCTCAGAAGCCGGTGCCTGCAGAGTGGCTCTGGACCCATCCGAGGTAAAGACATCCACGGGTTCTAGAATTGAAGCATCTCGCGGCACACCGGACTCCGAATGGGTCTCAGTAGAGGCCTGCGAATCAGAAGTAGCAGGTATCAGGGGCTGCTCACTGAGTACCGGCAAACTGGCGACTGGCTTAGGAGGAGCGTCGTCAGCAGTTTTGGAACTCAACGGCCTGTCTCTGTCTTTTTCTTTGCGTTTTTTAGGTATTCCGGTTGTTGGATTGCTAACTGATGACATTTCTGGATAATTAAAGCATGAGCCAAAATATTTAGAAGCATAAATGTACCAACGTTTGATAGTGCGTTGATTAAATATAGCACAGAACCGACAGCAAGGTACATTGTGGTCAGGGCCTAGGCAAGGATTACAGTACAAATGAAAATCCTTATGAGGCATTTGCTTCCCACAAGTAATGCAATTATTAACTTTTACTGACATCGGTAAGGAGCAAGAAAAAGTTTCCCCAATGGGGTACTTATCTTTTTAGTTGAAGACTTCAGATCTGAAACTCGAAAACGAAAATTTCAGGAGTTGGTCGACCGGCACTTGCGAACTGCTTCTGCTTTGGGCACCGCGCGGCAAGAAAGACTGATGTAATGGCGTCGGCTGCATGTTTTATACCCCTGATGACCTGACGTCACAGAAGAAGGGACAGCAACCGATGCAGGACCCAAGACTTTGTTAATCAGGCTGACTGAGGGCAACCTGCCAGCAGATTACCCAAATGTAATGACTGCAACAGTAAAACACTAAGAACATTGGTTAAGATGCTTACCTCACAGCCACAAGTTTCAGGATCTGAGTTGCACCTTTGTAGGGAAATTGGCTAGGCTTATAATTGTATGCAAGGGCAGCTAGCCTAGTACTTGTCTATGAACCAATGAGCCCATAAACACATACAGATATGGGGTCCAGGTGCAGGAAAGAGAAGATATACCCATATATACAGGTACAGGGCAATACTGACAGCAAAAATGCCGATGCAAAAAATACCTAATGTTCAAAATATCGAAAGTCAAAAATAGCTAAAGAAAATATCGACAAAACTGAACTTTATTTATTTTAGTTTGTTTACCGGGTTGGTACACTGATCCCTATTTAGGTTCGTAGGTGTTTACTAGGATAACTACCACAAGGGACATTTTAAGCCTGGCCATGCACCCCAAATATCTGACAAGTTCTGGTACCATTGATGAGTGTAATCAGGGGCTTGGGAAATGAAACATTTACAAGCAGGGGCCTGGAAGATGAAACATTTACAGGTTGCCTATGTCCATTAGAGACGCAGGTGACAAGCCAGTGATGAATTTCCTGTTCCCAATCCAACTGTCCTAGTTACACTTGAATTGGATTAGGGAGGAACTCTGCTTCACATGGATGGGGTGCCTGTTACAGAGTCAGGGTAGTCCCTGGGATACATACCTGTCTCTCCAGCAGGTCTGATTTATATCACAGGCAAGGTTTAAGTCTTTAGAGCAGGAAATTCTAGTGCTGTTTATTTTGCGGATATGGAGAAGGTCCATCAGAGTGGGGTCTGAAGATGCCCTATATGCCAGGCATAGATCCCCTCTCAACAACCTGCAGGAGACAGAATACAGGGATAGAGCCTTGAGATGGTCTGCATAGGACATTTTACTTACGCCCTGTACTCTTTTAGTGATGAACATCTGTGGAAGTTCCATTTGTTGGATATGCCTTTTTAGGTACATACCAAAGGGGGCATTGTACTCAATGATAAGTCTGATGAATGCCGAAAAGAGTGGAACAATGATTTCCTTGGACCTAGATGCCATAACTTTGTTTACAAGTTGTGCAGCATAGAATGATTTCCTCACTACTGTAGACACATGATGGTCAAAGGCTAGATACTGTCTATGTGTATCCTTTCCCCACTGTTGTGCAACCTCAGAGTTGGTATATATAATTAGCAGGGGGTGTGGAGGATGCAACCTCCCTCCACATGGGGAGTGCAGGGGGGCTTACCCCTCTTGCAAAAATAATGAGCTGGAATGTGGTTAGGTTTTGTTAATATTTTGTGTTTAGATATTTTTAACTGTCAGTGTTTTGTATTTAGGTATTTTTGACTGTAGACACTTTGATCATTAGGTACTTCTGCATCAGTTATTTTTGCTGTTGATATTTCGCTCATTCAGGCAATTGCCCTATACCTATATATACATGCGTGTGTGTGTGTGTGTGTGTGTGTGTGTGTGTGTGTCTGTGTGTCTGTGTGTGATACAGGAACAAGCCTATATGGCTGAATTTTAGACACATTTGCTAAAGTAATATCAAACCACACAAATCTAGTGTTACAGATTCTTCAGCTCTGCTATTCCAGATTATTAAGCCCTGTAGCTAAGTGGCCAAAGTTCTAGAAGGTTTCCTCTCACTACTTAAAGATCCAGGACTTTCAGGGATGAAGTAAAATAAATTAGTAGTAATGTTAAATGATTTGTTGGGCTTCTACTAAACTGCTATAACAATGGTATAGCTTCAAAGAAATATTAAACTAGAAATACAGACTAAAAACTCAAGAGTTATGGGAAAAGGATCATAAACTATACTTAAGGAACTTAACAAAAATAAAAGGACTTCAAAAAATAAGAACAGGCACCTGATGAGTCAGGGCAGTTGGACCTGGCAAAATCAAGGGTAACAGAGTATATAGACAGACCCAGTGATCATAAGAGAATGGCATTAAGGTTCAGGTTACTTTGACTATACCCCTAGAAGTCAAAGATACAAAGTACAGAAATTAAAGCTCCAAACAGTAGCAACAGTAGTAGTGAAAATATACACATTTCAGGGCACAAAAATTACACAGACATTTAGGGATTTCTGTATAGAGAACTTCAAGATAACAGCCAGGAAGCTGTAATTCACCCAGCGGAAGGGACAGAGTGTAATATCTTCAGTTAGGGAGAAACCTGTCCAAATTCAGCTAGCTAAGTTATCAACAGGGAAAGCTTCTGGTTATGTTGGCTTTCTAGTAGAATTCTGGAAAACTGGTGAGAGTAAAATGATACAGGCCTGTTTACTATTATTCAAGGGTATTTAAACAGCACGAAATACAACCTTCAGTGAGGGGAGCAATTACTTCAGTTATAACTAAGAAAGGAAAGGCCCCAACTAACCCATCATCTTACAGACCTGTCTCTCTCTCTGTGCTATACATTGGATTTTATGCTAGGGTGAAGGTAGGCGGAAGACTGTCTGATAAATTTGTACTGGGAAGGGGGATCTGTCGAGGACACTCAATGTCTCCCTTTCTATTAGTACTCTATTTAAAACCTCTATCAGCAAAGATGAGAACAACTCAGATGGTAGGCTAAAGCTGGGGAAATACCCAAGTTAAAATATGAAGGTATGTTCTTATTATAACGTTCCATCTGTGTTGTCGACCTTTGGGACTTGGTTCTGATCCTGGGAACTGCCTTGGCCATTATAACAGCTCGCGTAAGCCAAAAACCCTCGAGCTAAGTCTCTACCCAGAATACTCCTTTCCAGATTACCTCAGATCGAGTTTGCAGTTACACAGGAAGACAAGAAAATATCTATACAGAATTGAAGAGGCTATGTCCAACATCATACTAGATAAAATAACCAGGGCAAGCATCCAATCCTCCAAAGAGTCCACAGGAGGGGGAAGGAAGGTGGGGTGCCAAGGATAAATGAAGATCGACAACACAGATCGAATGTTATGCTAAGAACATAACTTCTTAATCTGATGTTGCCAATCTTCATTTATCCTTAACTTTTGGGACAATATCTTGAGATCTTGGGTGGCCTTATGGAAGGATAATTTTGAGAACCACAGAGCCAAAGGATGCTCCTCCTCTGGAGACCAGATCCAATTTGTAATGAGTAATAAAGGTAAGTATTGTAGCCCGGGTTGCTGTTGTGCATATTTCATCCATGGAAACCTTGGAATGGAAAACAGAAGATGCGGCTATTGGCCTAGTAGAATGAGCTCTCACTGACGCTGGTAATTGGAGTTTCTTTTTATTGTAGAGGAAAGTAATAGTCTCTTAACCACCTTGACAAGGTGACTTTTGAAACGGATTTCCTCAGAGATGGACCATAGAAACAGACAAATAACTGGTCCTATTTTCTAAATTCTTTAGTTCTGCTAAGGTAGAAACATAATTGTGAACATCTAGCAAATATAAGCAATATTCACCTTTGTTCAAACAATTTGGAAAGAAAACAAATAAGTCAATGGCTTGATTAATATTAGTTGCTGAGACCACCTTAGGAAGAAAAGATGGGTTGGTTCTTAGTGAAAGATTATCCTTATGAAAAATCAAATATGGGGGGGGTTTGAAGATAGAGCTTGTATTGGGTAAATTCTTCTGACGGAGGTAATAGCTATCAGAAAAATGGTCTTCCATGAAAGAAACTTTTAAGTGAAAGGTAGCAGCCAGTTCAAAGGGGGAAATGACCAAAAGTCATTGCGGAAATTGGAAATAGCAACTAGCTGGACCTTAATAGTAGAAGCAGAGGCTCCTTGTTCGAAAAGCATAGCTAAAATCTCCAATATCTTTTCAACTGGTGCGGAAAAGGGGTTAAGACCATTACTGTGTGCCCAAATAAAAAATCTTTTTTACGTGATTCTACATTCTATACAATACAATGTAACTATATTTGACATCTGTAACTTCACTATGTCTTATGTAACTTCACTGACATACATGGTGTTTTTGCATCACTGTATATAGTCTTTTATGAAGCATGCTATTTGAGCTTGAATTATGACTGAAAAGGGCCATCTGACAAACACCGTACCTGGTTAGCAAGTACAAAATAAATAAATGAACCCCTTCCACTTAGTGAGGAATGTGTGACTTGCATCATTGCGGGGGCTACTATGCTTTTCCATGTTTGACAGCATGCTTCAGTGCACCTGAGATAAAGGCTACTGTATACATGACTTGCTGGCTAAATTCCCACCCCACGGCCATCATTTATATTCCCATCCATACCACTCAAATGTCCAGATTTTTACCTCCTAATTTTGGTTTCTCCAAAAAACTGTGTTTTTTCTGCCAAATCACTGAAGACTGAAGTCAGAAAATGACAGAAATTTGAGTTTTGGACTTCATACCCTTTACAAAATTCATGCTGATGCAAAACCTTTTATTCTATCAACTGTCTAAGTTTGTAAGAGCAATATTTAAAAATTGGCCCTATTTTTGGGCTTTTGTGCCCCCATTATTTATGGCTTTGCCCAGATTTATTGCTCTAACAGGTGGAGAGGTAAGAGAAGAAGGATATTGATTTATGTGATTTCTAAATGAAATGTTTCAAGGTGCAGCAACAAGATTTTGAAAGGATCTTTCTTATGAAGATCTGTTCTATGCATTCTTTTTCTTTTTTACACAGCAACCATGCCAGTATATGTTCAACGCAGATGGCAACATATTCACTGCCTCCAAGCACGCAGTGCAGGTATTATCGTACCACAACACATTTTGAGTCATGCCCTCCTGCTAAAGTGCAGTACCAGAACACTATGTTCACTGCCTTTCTCCTGTAGCCTGCCCTGTCTATTTCTGGCTAACGTATACTTGAATTGTTACTGCGTTGCTTAAAGCAATGATAAACAATTTGCACATTGAATTCTGCCATTTCACTTAAAGTGTTACACGAGCTCACAGATTATTTGTACTGACATCCCAGTTATTAAGCCAAACTTTTTGTAACTCACTTTTTTATAATGGTTTGAGCTAGTGATTGAAAAGTTCCTTAACTATTTTTAACCAATAACCAAGAGTAGCATTTAACTGGGGATGGAACGAAAAAAAAAATGGTAAAACAAAACAAAAAAAATAATAATAATAATAAAAATAACCATGCATGTTGTGTGCACTGCATGTGCTACAACAGCTCCAGTAGTCCTCCTCTCTGCTGGTTGCCTGGCTTGAGTCGCAGCAATATCGTACTCCAGTTCAAGATGGATGGTGTAGCAGGTAGACAATGCTTAAGACACTGTATAGAAATAAATGAATGTCTGTGGTAGCCTTCTGTCTACTGTAAAAGACATGAAATGTCCCATCCTCAAAGATGTAAACAAAATCAGAGGAATTGAACAGGGCCACACACCGGCAACTGGTACCCCTTCCTTTTTGAAGTTTCCCCAGATTTAGGGACCAAAAAGAATGAAAAATCCTCCACCACACATATGTTTTAACTTGAAAACATTTCTTACCAAGTCAGATCAACACAAAAGTCTCTGGACGTTTTCAATTGCTAATTTTTTAAACTATAACTACAAAGGGTGAAAAACTACAGGGACAGAGATCACTGGAAGCTATGATCACCACCACCAGTGGCAATCCCTGTATTTGGACAGCTTTGTCCTGTGTGAAAGCTATACAATAACAACTGCCCTGAGATTTTAGGATAAAAATATTGCCTATGTTTCCTTTAATTACCGCACAGAAACTTTTTTTTTTCTAAAATGTAGTAATGTACCAATTCGTAACTTTTTTTATTTAACTTTCTTTCACTTACCCAGAATGCTGACTGAATGCTCAACTTGCTCCTGCTTACAGGCATTGTCTCGCGGCACTAACATTAACACATATACCCTTACACACTGACGATGATGCAGGATATGTTGGAGTGATGACATCAGCATGTACAGTAAAAATAAATAAATAAATAAATAAAAAATCAAGATTTAAAGGGGCCACTTGGGAATTCCTGGCACCCTATTATTTCAACCCCCAAAACGGTAAACACCGAGGAATTTGGTTAAGTTGAGCTTTATGCGCCACGTGTCCTGAAAAGGCCGTTGGGAATTTATGAACCACATCTTCCCACTCCTCTCCATCTTTCTTGCACCTGGTTAATGTTTCCCTGACTTTGAGGCCAAACAAGTAAGATCTGTCAAAAGGAACATTGATGAAAGAAGACTTAAATGGCTCCGCAAACTCACAAAAGTGTATCCAGGCATGTTGCCTTATGGCAATGCCAGAACTCGCTGCCCTAGTCATCCCTTTGGCTGCATGTGAGATGAGCCTCATGGATGAGTTGGAAATAGACTTCAGGGCAGCCAGCTGGGAGGCCACTTTATCTTTGACCTCCTCAGACATGATTCCTGCAAGGGTATCTGACTACTCCTTAATCAGATCCCTATGGAGCCTAGTAAAATATGCCATACTCACTTTCCAAATCTGTCCATCACCTTAGACTCATGATTAGGGTGGTGAACAGTGGAATTCTCTTCTGCCAGTTCCTTCTTGGTGGCCAGCATAACCACCACGGCATCTACTGCTAACTCCTTAGCTGAATACTGGTGGTCCTCTGGAGCTGAAATAATTTTGTCTGGTCTCCTAGGGATTGGCTCTAGACTTCCAAGCCAGCTGTGTGATCAATTTAATATGATCGTCAGCAGGAGGGATCAAATAAGATCATCAACAAGAGGGATCACCCAAGAAGTAGATGGGCAGCACCAAAAGCTTGCAGGTACACCAACTCGAGGTAGGGTCTTTGGGCTTCCAGTCACCCCTCTGTTTCAGTATTTCTAGAATGTCTCCAAAGGAGATCATCTTCTGGGGGTGACTGAAGTGAACCCTCCCCATCAATGAAGTCTGTATCTTCTGTGACAGATTCTTCAGGGGAATCCGTTTCTTCTTACATGTCTCTTTTACATGGTGTCTCTTCAGTAGGGATCTCTGAGGAGGACCTGGAAGAAGAGGGGCCCTGTTGGGGGTATCCTGTGGCTTTGTTGCTCTCTGCTCGGGCATGGAGGTTGGTGTCAGCTATGGGCAACAGGGAGTCCAAGGATAATACTCCGATATGGGAGGGGCTAGCTGAGAACCTGCAGAGGCCAATGCCCTCTCCATAACTTGGAAGGCAAGTCCCCCTGAAGAGGGATGGGAGCCCGAAACCAAGAACAACAACCTCAGAACCGTGATCCCACCCCGCTCAGAGAAAAAGTACAGTTTTGTACCTACCATAAATGTAGATGTTTGAGTGTAAACACTGCTGCAGTCATTACACTTGGGTTAACCTGCCGTCAGGCGGTTCCCCAGTTGGCCTGAGTTCCAAAGTCTTGGTCCGGCGTCGGTTGCTGTCACCTTCTCCCCGACATCAGTGCGACAGGGGTATACAAGATGCAGCCGACGCCATTTTCTTCAGTTTTTCTTACCCCAGATGTCAGGTGCCCCCAAATAGGTAGGCAATTCAAATTGCTAGTAAAGTATACATAAGAAAAGCAAACAACAACTTTCAGTTACCAGCAAATACTCCCCATAGGTAGTAAAAGGTAGAAAACATAGGTACGTACCAGCAAGTAAGAGGGGAAGGAGGGAGGGTAACCTGGACTGCAACAGTGTTTACACTCGAACATCTACATTTATGGTAAGTACAAAACTGTACTATGTTCATCGTGTTACACTGCTGCAGTCATTACATTTGTGTGGAATCCCAAAGCTGAGGTAGGGTGGCTGGTTCTATAAGGCATTAGGGGTGGCTATAAGGCCCTGCAGCACAGCAGTGGTGAAGTCAGCTCTGGATTTGGATATAAAGGCAAATGGTAATGCTTGGTGAAGGTATGCACAGAACTCCATGTTGCTGCTTCCAAAATATCCTTGTTAGGCAGTTGAAGTGGCTGTTGCCCTGGTGGAGTGAGATCTAATGCTGCTAGGTACAGGTTTCCCATGGTGTGTATAGCAGAAACGTATACAATGTCATATCCATTTTGAAATAGTCTGTTTTGAAATGGCTTTTCCCTGTGCTCCTACAGCATATGCTACCAATAAATGCTCAGATTTTCTGAAAGCTTTGGTTTTGTCAAAGTAGAAGCGTAACTGCCTGTGAATGTCCAAGGAATGCAGTAGTCTCTCCCCTTTATTCTGTGGTTTTGGATAAAAAGTTGGCAAGTGAATAGTTTGATTTAGAGCCACACTTGATACCACCTTTGGCATAAATTTTGCCTTATCCTCCATCTTCTTTAATACCTCTTCTGCCTTAACTCCAAATAACACATCCCGCTGCAAAGGTGCATCCAATAATTTTGCTTAACATGATCTGGTAACATATGTTCTTTTAACCAAGCATGTCTTCTAATGACAGAGCCTGTAACTGCTGCTCTACAGGAGGCCTCTAAAGAATCAAAACCACATTGCAAAGTATGTTTTCCCACTTGTTCAGCTGCATGCAATAAATCTTACATTTCTTTAAAATTAGGAGGATCTGAATCTGGAAGCATTTTTTGTTTCAACTGAGACATCAAAAATTGCTGATATTTTAGCATGTGAAACTGGCAATTTAAGGCTCTCATTGCTAAAGTTGCAGACGTATATACTTTCTTTCCCCATCTGTCTAATGCTCTGGAATCTCTGTCAGAGGGAACTGGGTTTTTTGCTGATGAGGCCTTAATCCCTTTTGGTCCCTGAGAAATAGTTTCAGGGTCAGCAACAGGGCTTTTATACAGAAATTTGTGAGAGTCAGGGACTCTGTAATATCTGTCAGGTTTAACTGGGGCTGGAGGTAAGGAGTCAGGATTTAAGCTGGATTCAGTATACACATCATCCACAATAGCTAACATTGGCGGAATAGCAAGGGGTCTGTGTTGAGGTAATAAAAGGAAGTCTCTGAGCCTTTTCTTGGATTCTGAGTAATCCTGGCCTTCCCAATGGAAATGCTCCCTCATGGTATGTAAGATTTCCCCAAAGGAGTAGTCCTCAGGCGGAGAGGCTGATGGAATTGATTCCTCAGCATCAGAATCCTCATAAAGGGGTAAAGAATATCCTAGGTCTGAGGATGAATCTGAAGAAATGGACACCTGGTCGGATGAGCCATTGTCTGCATTCTGTCTGGGCCTTTTATCAGGAGGGGGATAGGACCCCCTGATCAGGGTGATTAGGTCTTCGGCCATTTTGAGCATTTGTTTCTTAGGCATGGAGGCCTGTCCTGGAGAATGCTGTATTTGTTTCTTTGTTTTTAAGGGAGGCTTAGACTTAGCAGAGGGTTTAATGCTTAACTAAGTAGGTCTGAAAACACCCTCTGAAGCTGTGGATTGCTCAGCTACTTCGGTTCCCTCTGAAGGTAGGCTGAAAAACTTGTGCGTCCAAAGGCCCAGCCAGCTCCACATGGGAGTCGGAGGCGGCCTGTGGTTCTGCAGAAGCGGTCGTCAGGGACTGCGAAGGCGCCTAGCTGGAAACCAGAGAACCGGTGACCGGCCTAGAAGAGGCCTCATCGTCAGTTTTGGGCCTCGGATGCCTGTCCTTGTCTTTGCGCTTTTTATGTATTCCAGTCGTCGGAAGTTCCGACGGCATGGTGTAATTGAATTTTCTGCCAAAATAATGTCGGGCAAAATCAAACCGACGTTTAATAGTGCGCCTGTTAAACCTAGCGCAAAACCGACAACCAGTGACATTGTGGTCTGGGCCTAGGCATGGGATACAATAGGAATGGAAATCCTTATAAGGTATTTGCTTCCCACAAGAAATACAGTTATTAACTTTTACTGAAATCAGTCTGAGGCAAGAAAAAGTTTCCCCAATGGGGTACTTAACTTTGTAGAAGACTTCGGTTCTGGATTCGGAATGACTTCGGTTCTGGATTCGGAATGAAAATCTCAGGAGTCGGCCGACCGGCACTTGCGAACTGCTTTTGCTTCAGGCACCGCGCGGCAAGAAAGATTGAAGAAAATGGCGTCGGCTGCATCTTATATACCCCTGTCGCACTGACGTCAGGGAGGAGGCGACAGCAACCGATGCCGGACCAAGACTTTGGAACTCAGGCTGACTGGGGAACCACCTGATGGCAGGATAACCCAAGCATAATGACTGCAGCAGTGTAACACGATGAACATCCACCCCTTTAGCAGGAGCCGAGAAACAGCCCATGCCAGCTGAAGCTGCAAGAGTCAAGGAAAACCCCTGAAGAAAAAAACCTGGAGCCGATCTGAGGCCCTCAGATCTGGCAGTGAAGCTACACCTCCAGGAGTCCATCAGTTCCGATGGAACCGAGGAACTAGAGGCAGACTCGGGAACTAAGCTGGTAAAGGCTGTTGGCACCAGAGCAGCTGGAACTGAAGGAATTGGAGTTGTAATCTCTAAGCTCGCAGAGGAGGTTAGAGGAGGAAAGTTTGGTTGAATCCTGGGAGAGAAAGACCCATCTCCAGAAGGGAGTAGGGCCTGGAAAGAGATGGAAATATCCCTAGCCACTAGGAGCTAATCCACCAACCTCATGACACTGACTTCAGTTTGACGCCTGGAGGAACGGACAGAAAAGCCTGAGGGAGATTCCGGTCTGTCTAGGAATGGACTTGGGAGCTGTCCAACAAAGGGGTCAGTTGAAGGGGAATATCTTTCCCTGGGAAGATTGATGATACTCAGTTTTGGCACCGGGGTGGTATTGGTTCCAATATTTCTGGTAGTGTCACAGGTGGAGCTGGTACCAAAGGGGAAGCTAGAGTTGTCGGTACCGAGGTGGCTGGCACTCAGACCTGTGGTGCCTAGGTAGTTATAAGAGACGATACTGAAGAAGTCTGCTCTGTAGCTTTCTTAGTTTTAGACTTCAGTTGTGCAGGAGATGTGGGAGACGAAGGTTTGTGTTTCTTGGCTGCCGGAGTCGAAGGGGACACTGGCAGTGAATGACACCTCTTCTGTCCAAGTTTAGATTTAGAAGAAGGGGGGGGGGTGAGAATGTGTTGGACTTGGACACAGCCTTCTCAAAAGAAGACAATCGGACCTTTTAATATCAATTTATTTTTCCTTTCTACGAGGCCTGAATGCTTGACAAATTGTACAGTTTAGCTGGAAATGTGCCAGGCCCAAGCAGTACACACAAGAAGATTGCCCTTCAGAGTTGGGCTTCTTCCTACCACAATCTTGGCATTGTTTAAACCCAGTTGTCCCCCTAGATTTGTCCGCCATGTTAAATATGGAAAGCAATTATCAACTGACAGCACTCACACAAACAGCAGAAGAGAACGGCTACCAACAATGGTAGGGCAGAACTACCAAAAAAGGTAGGGAAAGTACTATCAACAATGGTAGACAAAGGATATTGCAAGGTAAAAAAACAGCACACTCACTTGCTGAAAGGAAAGTGAGATAGAAACTAGCAAAGGAAAAGGGAAGAACTACCAGCAATGGTAGAGGAGAATACCGAAGTTTAGGGGAGAGGGATAAACAAAGAAGTAAGTCAGTGGGTAGAACAAAATTCAACTATAGATATATAAATACATAAATAATAGTACTGCTGAAAAATTAGAGAAGAAACTATGAAAAACTATGAAAATGTTACTTGGCTGACGACAGAATCTGGCTGATGCATCTTGCGACAAGAGTGGTAAACGAGATCTGAAGTAATCTGGAGAGGGGTACTCTGGGTAGAGACTTAGCTCGAGAGTTTTTGGCTTGCGCGAGCTGTTATAACGGCCGAGCCAGTTCCGAGGATTGGAACAGAGTCGCAAAGGTCAAGGATAAATGAAGATTGACAATGTCGGATCTATACTTTTTGCAGATGATATTTTGTTGTTCACTGAATACCTCACAAGAGATTTGTCATGAGTGTTTCAGATATAAAATACATTTCAGTGCCTGTCAGTATGCAACATAAATGAAAGCTCTGACATTAAAATACCAACAATTCTTCAGATTATTACAAGATCACCTCAAATTCCTTCATAATAAGAAAATACATCTACACGAGTTAGTACCTTCCCAAATGCTAAAGTTGCCAAGAATTAATCATCTGAGCAACAACAACACAGAGGAGGCTAGAAGTCAATAAACTCCTAAAAGATCATCCTTGCATTATGCTTGAAGGAAACACTTCAACAGATTTAATCCACAGCTGCTTCCTGAATTTATATCTGTATGGGATTTGAAGAAATCAAAAGCAGCCTTCTGTGGCCCCTGCGATGTGTTCAGATTTTTAAAAGACAATGTGTTAGTCTCCAAACCAATGATCAACTTAACTAATGGAAAAAAGATATTGGAGTGGTACTGCAAGTCTAAAAAGCATATCAAAACACTTGTAAAGCCAGAGGCTGTTTTGAAGTACATGATGGCAGGCTTAAAAAATGCATCTCACTCCATTGTATAGATGGATAAAAAATAAAAGTCTACCTGCCTTGAAATAAGCTGTCAGGATCATAATCTTGCTCAGAACACAAATTTGCCAAAATGACAACAACCTGCAGGCACTGTGACCTTCAGAAGCTTGTTGTAATACATTGCTGAGCTGAATCTTTTAGAAAACATCTCTAGCAAGCAACAAAAAATGCTCTTTATATTTTACGCATATAGAGAATGAGCCGATTCATTTCACTGCCTTGCAGTTTCAGTAAAATATTCTGAATATAGAGAAGGATGCAGACTACTTCAGTCAGATTGTAGATGACACTACTTCCATTTCTTACGAAGAGTGCATTACAATGGCTCTCTTACTCAAATAATATTTTATAAATTACAATGATGCTTAAGATATGATCAGTGCAGTAATGGGCAGTCAGAAGTTCAGTAAGAATGTACTGTGTTTGTAGATGATTTTGACACCACATGGAGATATTTTCAGAGACTGACTAAAGGAATGGGGTGTAGACAAGGTTACAACCAAACCAGTCAAATTACAGGCCATTTCAGCAGAGTTCAGGCAAGACTTTTGGCCCTACTTCCAGAAGCAATGAGCTTAGCACTCAAACTTCACAACCTGAGCACAATAACACTATATTCCAATGCAATGGCAAACACAAGATAAAAAATAAATAAAGCACCTAGGTGACACACTATAACATTTATTAAATAAAAATAAAAATAAAGGTAGTTGTCACCTAGGTGCTTTATTTTTTATCTTTGCTTCGTTTTGCACCTTGGTTTACCTGCAGCAATTTTTCTTTATACGCAATGGCAAACACACTTGACATGTCAAGGAGTAATTTTGTCTTTGAATTCATCTGTACAATACTGTAATGCATACTTGCCACAGGTGAAGGAATCTGCAAGTCTGCCAGCAGAGTATGATGATTGGCATAGGCAGACATACAGCTCTATAGGCACCTGGTTCAGTGTGGTGAATGTCAGGCTGATTGCCTGCATGTTTACAAAATGAAATATGTCACAACTGACTGTTCTTTACAGGAAATGCCTGAATTTGACAAACAGGCAGAAAAACACGTTTATTCCATCACCAAATTCAGTTTTACTGTTGAGCTAGTACTCCCTAACAAAATTCAGTTTTACTTTTGAGTTACTAATTGGTGAATTGGTGTTCGGCATCATAAAATCTCTTCTGTACATTCAGTTTGAAAAGATTCACCTGAAAATGTATCAGAAGAACTGAAAGCAATGAATGAATAATGGACAGCCGAAAATGCAAGAATTGTTCTGAGTTAGATTTTGACACCACTTACAGACATTTTCATAAAGCGACATAAGGCATAAGCATAATAATTCCTCCTCCATCTCTGAAATCTCGACTCCATCCTCCTTGCCCTTAAACAAATACGTCAGGTGAAATCTTACAAGTCTCAATTAAAACAACACTTAATGAGCACATGGCCATGGCCCTGCTTATTTCCTGGCTAGACAAAAATTCCTATCCATCCGTAGAGTGTATGCTAAGCTATGTTATCCCACACCTTATCTAAAGCACAATACTGACATACAGTTTCTTTTTTTAAACAAGAAACATTTATTACATTATCACATAGAACACACACAATCTTACATTGATATAAATGAAAATAAACCATACCGACAATTTCAGTTGCAAAAATTATACACTACAAACCATGCTGCCACAACTGTAGCTGTAAATATTATACATCACTTATAATAAATCCAGTTATTGTCAAACATTACATAGCTCATTCAAATCGTGCCTTCTTTTAAACTTCATTCCTCCTCTGCATGTGGTCATCCCATAATTCCCATATTTTACTATGTAATTTGCTCCTACCCTTTTCTAAAGATCACAATTTCAGTTGTTTTTTCCTCTGCTACTATCTTTGCTACTTCTAGCAAAGTTGGTTTAGAATTTTATTTCCATTTTCTAGTAATTGCTTTTTTGGCAGCCACCATAATTAGACTCTGCAAGGAATTACTGTATCTAGGCAAGTCTGATTTTGAATCATAGCTCAAAAAAAATTCATTTCCTTAGTTACACCAATTTGTACACCCAGTATCTCTGACAGAGCAGTCTGCAGGGAATCATTAAAGTCTGCCAACTCATTACACTCCCAGAAAATATGTTCCCAATTGCCTCTTTCTTCCCCATCACACCACCACCATCTGCTGTCTACTTGATGACATTTTTTTGCAGTCTACTTGGGGTATAAAAATACCTATGTAAACACTTTCAAGGAAATATTCTAAATCTTTTAGACTTTGTTGCATATTTGGGAGAAGTACATATATCCCTCCACTGTTTCTTTGTGAATTGCTTATCCAGTCTATCTTCCCAATCCTTTCTAAACTCCTCTGATTATTATAGCTATCATGCAATATTTTATATGCTCTACTAATTATGCCTTTCTTAATGGAAACTTCTGTTCTAAACACTACTAGTGATGGTCTTTCATTCGGGACCCCCCCTGTTTCTCTTTGTCTGTACTATGTTATCAATCCTTGATAGGGAAGACAATCTCTAACCTGCAGTCCAAATAAGTTCTTGGCATCTTCCCATTCTATTACCTTTGTCTCTCTAGTTATTTGCTCCCAATACTTTGGTCCCTTTGCAAGTTTCTTCAATAAATTCTAGCCCGCTGTTGCATACTTGTCTGTATCCCTAATTGCAGTCATCCCTATCAGCAGAATCTCATTTCTTCATTCCTGTGTTGGCTTAGTTCAGAATACTTTCTGCTACTTTATGAATAAAATAATCTGTATGGTTATTGTTATTCTCAAAGATACTCATCCAAAATCCCATTCTTTCCTTGTTTCTTGAGCTTCCCTCCTGTTTCATCATCATCTCTTTCCAATCTGAATTACAGTTTTATGCTTGAGCTATCTATAGAAGCCTTAACTGTGTTCTTCTGAAATACCCCTTCAAATGGGGTGCTCTCAGTCCACCTTGTTCTATTGGAAGAATAAGCTTATCTCACTTGACTCTTGCTTGTTCCCCTTCCAGATAAAATCCTTCAGCTCTTTATTAATTGGTATCCACAACTTCTCCTCTGATTGATAAAAATTAGCCTGACCTATGTATAAGACAAAATGGACTAAAAACATTTTAACTGCTTGTATCTTACTATCGATATCCATATAACAGAGCTTCCATTTTCTCATTTTTTTGTATTACCTTTTTAGTTTCTTCCCACATATCCTTAGCTGCCACATCAGAATCATTTTTAATCCATACTCCCAAATTCTTCATTTTATCATGTCCCCATAAATATGGATATTGCTGAACCAATTTGTGTGTGCATATGTAATTTACCGCTATTGCCTTTGTTTTAGCTTCATTAATTTTGTATCCCAAAATGATTTGAAACGGTCTCAAAATAACACTGCAATGTCCCTGTCTGGTTTTGTCTGGTATAAAATAATATCATCTGTAAACACAGCCAGCTTTTCTGGACTACCATACCGATTATACCCTTGAATTTCTGAGTCCCTTATTTTCTTTGCCAATGGTTCTAAATATAATGCAAATAAAGGGGAGAGAGGACACTCCTGCTTGGTTCCTTTGCTCATGCAGAAATTATCAGAGAGGGCCCTACCCACTTTAATTTTTGCCTCTAATCCCTCATATATCCTCCTAATCAACCTGATAATTTTATCAGGGAATGCAAATGCTTCCATTGCTCTGCTCATAAAGTAACAGCTTACTCCTTCACATGCTTTCACTGCATCAGGACCCACCAACAACAGTGGAATGTTCTTATATTCTGCTTCCTTCTGGATCATCAGTGTTATGTTAATGTTGCCAAATGTTTGCCTCCCCTCCACAAAACCACATTGATTCATGTCTATCTATTTTGGCATCACGTTCGCCAGTCTTTTAACCATTATAGACATAAACAGTTTATAAACATGGTTTAGTACTGAAATGGGCCTGTATGAAGCTGGATCTGATGGATATTTACCCTCTAGGTATTACAGCTACCACCACTTTCTTCCAGGATGTTGGTATTTCTCCTCCTCCTCTTAAAATACTGTTAAACAAAACATTCCAGATCTTTATTAGTTTTTCCCTTCTAGCTTCCAAACTTCCACAGGAATACCATCTATTCCTATGGATTTTTTGTGGACTGGTTATATGTCACCATTTTTATCTAATTGCCTCCTATCCTAACTGTTAGTAATCGAGTCTCCTCCACCTCTAACTTAAGCATATTTATAGTATTTCTTCCATAAACATTTACATTTGTACCTTTTCTTGACTTCCATGTTTCTCTGCTTTATACAGACTTTCACAGAAGTTCCGAAGAATTTCTAATAATTTTACAGTATCCCTTGTTATCTTCCTTGTTATAGGCTTCCTAAGCTTGGTGACAGCCCTTGTTACTTTCTGTTGCCTAACTCATTGTGATAAAAGTTCTTGTGCTCTAGAGCTATTACCAAAAACAGTTGCTTAATAAGCTTTAAAAAAAAAACAGTTGCTTAAGAGCAGTATTTCTAAGCTTATGTATATTATAGAGGTAATCCCTTATTTTCAGTTTAGCATTAATAGCTCCCGAATAATTTCCACTACCCGTTCCTGAAATTCCTCTCTTTTCAACAGATAGGTGGGAAAGCATGAGTGTCTCTTTATTATTTCATTACACTATGTTTTTATTTTAGTTATTATTGATGCATGATCTGAAATAGTTATTGGGTGCATATCAAGACTTTCAATTAAATGCAAATGATCTTGTGAAATATAAATTCTATCTAGCCTAGCCCAGCTTTTGTATCTTGGGGAATAATATGTAAATTCACTCTGAACTCCTAGTACTGAATTCACATCTTCCATGCCAAATATTTTCATAAGTTTCTTTAAAAATCTACCTTCCTTTGTTATATTTTCCCTTATGGGCCCCCCAGACGCATCTTCACTGTTGAAATCAAATTTCTGTCCCCACCTATAAATAATACTCCTTGCTGAAAGCTGATTATTTCACACAGAATTTTCTTAAGCTCCATTACAGCAGTTTTTGTTGGAATATAAATACATGCCGGTGTAATCCTCCACCCTTGCCAGTAATCCCTTAGTACTACAAATAATGTCTTTTTTATCTTCTTCTATCACTACTGGAGCTCCTCTTGCAGTACTCCTCCCTTCCTTTGCCATTGGTATTACACACTGAATAACTATCCTGAAAACCTTTCTTTATCAAATTCACATTTGGTTCATTCCAAGTATGTCTCCTGTAGCATAGCTATTTGACTCTACATTTTTTAATATAGTTCACTATTTTTTTCTATTTTTGTACTTATCTGTGAGACCAATAACATTTAAAGACATTACGGAAAGCAAAGCATCATATTCTTGAAAAATTATTATTCTCACTTTTTATGTGTAACAGATTTTTTGTTAAATGTCTTTTTTCCAGCTTTTCTGTACATGCAATACAGAAACTCTATAATAAAAAGAAAAAAAAAATGCTCTCCAGGACCAATAGGGAGCAGGTGGCAAGCTGAAAGCAATCTCTCCTTTGTCTGAACAAGCAAATAAGATCACTGGTGAAATCTTTGAAGGGTAACTTAGAATCCAAATTGGCCACATCCACTAAGGACAATCACAAGGCCTTCTTCACATACACCCACAATCTCAAAGGTAGCACTGCTCTGAACTGGTGGTCAGTAACACTACATACACAAATGCTGTAGATAAAGCCAACCTGCTGGCAGATAGGTTCAGTGAAAACTTCACCCCCTGTCCCCACCATCAGTAAACCAGGACATCCCCAGCACCTGCCTCTTTCCCTCAACACCAGGGAGCAGGTTTTTAATGCCCTGTCAAAGGCAAAAAATACAATCTCCACGGGACAACATCCCTGGCTGTATCCTACATGAACTCAGGCATGAGTTCTCAGGTCCATTAGGCAGCCTATTTAACCAAAGCCTGAGCACTGGTTTTGTCCCATCCGAATGGAGGACAGCCATTGCCATCACTCTACACAAAGGTGAAGCACCCACTGACCCAGGCAATTACAGGCCCATCAGCCTAACTAATTTGATCTGCAAGGGCATGGAAAGCATTATCATGGACCTTATAAACAAAGACATTGGCAATCTCCAAACACTTGACCCCCACACAGTTTGGTTTTGCCAAAGGGAGATCATGCCTGTTAAACTTGGCTGACTTCTTAGAAACAGTCACCAAAGTCATGGACAAGGGGAAGATGGTGCACACCGCCTACCTTGACCTAGCCAAAGCCTTCAACACTATTCCCCACTCAAGCATAACAGATAAACTCTCCCAGCTAGCTAGATGTGTAGCTAACTGGCTCACTGACAGAACCCACTCAGTCAAAACAGGGGAAGCCATCTTTAGTAGTAGACCCGTAACGAGTGGTGTACCCAAAGGGGCCTCTACTGTTTGGGATATACTCTTCTGAGGTGCAAGCTAAGCTAGTGGTCTGTGGCTGACCAAGTTTGCAGATGACTGCAAGCTGGGCACTGTCTTAAAAATTCCCCTAGTGATGTGAACATCCTCCAAGAGGGCCTTACACAAACTAATGACTGGTGCCAGATGCATAGCCTCAAACTGAATGCCAAGAAATGTATCATCCCCACTAATTATCACATTAACAATGTACTGGGCATGCAATCAGTCGTGAGGGACTTGGGTACCCAGGCTGATAGCAACCTGACTTTTGACCACCACGTTAGCCCCATTGCATGGAAGGCTTTCTACATGACTCACCGCATAAGGAAAGGTATTTCATCCAGGAACAAGGAGGTCATAATAGCCCCATACTCCTCCCTTATTAGACACATTATTGAGTACAATGACCTCTTCAGCATGTACCTTGCCAAGCATATGCAGCAGCTGGTGAGACCACGGAGTTTCCTAACCAGAAAAATCCAGGGTATCAAAACACCTATCCTATACGTATAGGATAAAAGCCATGTTCCTCTACTCACTCTCATACAGACTGCTCAGAGGTGACCTGTGTCTGGCATACCAGACCATCTCAGACCCAGCCTTGATGGATTTGCTACATATCTCTAAGTCAAACGCCACTTGCACAAACCACATGCAAGATCTCAACCTGGTCTACGATATTAACAAAACTTGCTGGCAGGATAGATCTGTGTCCCAAAGAGACTTCCATCTGTGGAATAGACTCCCCTCTCCATCTCAAGCAGAGTAGCTCTCTAGCCCTCTTTAAGATGAACCTGAATGACTGGATGGGAAACAGAAAATACACCCCTGGGATTCCACCTGTGTCTCTGCTGGACAGGGGAAACAGGTCCTGACTTTGTGGGAACATGGGCAAAATTCTTGGCTAGGCTTATATGGGCTTCCGGGGCAATAGCATAGTATCATACTATGAACCTATACATGTACTGTTTGGCAGGTTAACCTTTTATACAGTTTCTTGTCATTTCCATATCATCCTATGTCACATCTTACAGAACTTTTTGTTTTATTGAAAACCCTCAAACAAAAATATAAACACACCCCTAATACCCCCTAAAGCTTATTAACTTAATAACATACAAAACTATGTACATCTTCAAATACTGAAGTTTTACCCTCCTAAAAGGAAAGTACAGTTGTGTACACTTACCATAAATGTAGATGTTCAAGTGTATTCACTGTTGCAGTCTTCACCTGTGGGTTATCCCTGCTGTGGTAGCCCTCAGCTGGCCCAAATAACAGAGTCAATGTTTTTCTGCGTTGGCTGCTGATGCTTGCTGTCTGACATCAGGTCGTTAGTGCTATTAAGGAAGGCAGCCAACACCATTACAACATTTTTTTTTGCCCTAACCAGTCAGAGGCCCAAGTAAATAAGGTAAAGTGGTCCTTGCTGGCTAAAAGCCACCGTTAGAAACTTGTGTCTCCCTGAAGAAAGAAGATATAAGGGGGAAGGAGGGTGGGAAACCAGGACTGCAACAGTGAATACACTCAAACATCTACATTTATGGTAAGTGTACACAACTGTACTATGTTCTTTGTGTTTCACTGTTGCAGTCATCACCTGTGGAAGGATTCTCAAAGCTGAGGAGAGGGATGGCAGGATTAGTAAGAGACCTAGGAATGGGTCAGCATGCTCTGCAGAACTGCAGAGGCAAACCCTGCCCTAGCCTTAGAAAATAGAGGTAGGTGGTAATGCTTGGTAAAGGTATGGACAGAAGTCCAGGTGGCAGCTTCCAGGATGTCCCTGGTGGGAACTCCTCCAAGGAATGCTGTGGAAATTGAGGCTACCCTAGTGGAATTGATTCTAATAGACTTAGGGGGGTTCCCATGCAATCTGTAGCAGAAATGGATACAGTGTGACATCCATTTGGAAATAGTTTGTTTGGAAAAGGGCTTCCCCTCTGCCCCTGGGGCAAAGCTGACAAATAGTTGGTCTGTTTTCCTGAAGGGTTTAGTACGGTCCAGATAGTATCTGAGCTGTCTGTGCATGTCTAATGAGTGCAGAATTCTTTCCCCCTTGTTTTGAGGTTTAGGAAAGAAGGTGGGTAGATGTATGGCCTGGTTGAGAGTTACACTAGATACCACCTTGATCATAAAGGAGGGAATAGTTCTCAGGGAAACCCAGCCTGCATGGAAAATGATGAATGTCTCAATGGCCATCAGTGCCTGAAGTTCAGAAACCCTTCTGGCTGAGGTGATAGCTAGGAGAAAAGTTCTGTTCCAGGTGAGGAATATTAGTTCTGCTAAAGCAGCAGATTCGAAGGGTGGTAAAGGTAGTTTTTTCAAAACATAATCCAGATCCCAGGCTGGAATGGGTGGCCTTCTGGGATTTCTGATATTAGAAGCCCCCCTGAGGAATTGTTTAATCAAAGGATTGGAGAACAGGGGCTGTTCTGTATCAAAAATGAGCTGGAATGGCTGAGGCATGGAATTTAATAGAGGAGGAGGAGAGGCCACTCTTAAGTAGCTCCGCTAGGTAGTCCAGGAAAAGAGGGATGGGAAGGCTGTGAGGTATTACCCCCTCTAGACTGGTTTCAGGAGCAGAATCTTTTCCATTTTCCTGTGTAAGATTTTCAGGTGCTGGGCCTTATGGCCTCTGTGATAATGTCTAGGACCTGTTTGCTTAACAGGGGCTCCTTGTTTCCCTTTAGAGCATTAGTCATGCTGATAGTTTGAGTCTGCAAGGGTGCAGCATTTCCCCCCATCTGAGTTAAGAGGTCTGAGATCAGGGGAAACTGCCAGGGAGGCTGTAAGGTCAGGCTGCACAGTAAGGGGTACCAATGTTGTCTGGGCCAATCTTGAGCAATGTCCCTTATTTGATCAGTACCTTGGGAATAAGAGGCAGAGGAGGGAAAGCGCACACAAAGAGGGTGTTCCAGGGGAAGGTCAAGGCATCTACCTTCCACTCTAAGAGGTGATACTCTCTGGTATAGAATTTTTTTCAGCTGATGGTGGAGATGGGATGCAAAGAGATCCACCTCCCGAGTCCCCCACGCCTGAGTGATTTGTAAAACGATTTTTCTGTGGAGCTGCCATTCGTGGGGGTCCAGTAAGTTTCTGCTTAAGTGGTCTGTCATGGTGTTGTTGATCCTAGTAGGTATTGGGCTATCAGGTGTTGTCCCATGGAAGGGGCTGTCAGCCAGAGGTTCATGGCTAGCCTGCACAGAGGGTAAGATTGGGTCCCTCCCTGTCTGCTGATGTACCACATTACTGTGGTGTCTGTTTTGATAAGGAGAACCCCTGGCTTGAGATGGGGTTTGAAGGATGTCAGAGCCTTTTGTACTGCCATCACTTCCTTCTGGTTGATGTGTAAGGGAAGATCTTGACCAAAGACCTTGGATGCACCTGCCTTCTAGGTGAGGGTCCCAAGCTATATCTCGAGGCGTCGAGAGGAATGGTCTGCTTGGTTGGATGGAGGTTAAAGGAAAGACCCTTGTTCTGGCTACGGGCCACTGCCCACCAGAGAAACTCGGCCCTTATACAGGGGATCAGAGGTTGAGAGGTCTCTAGAAGTTGAAAGTGCTGACATCAAAGGTTCTTTAGGTACCTCTGTAGTTTTTTCATGTGAAGCCTGGCCAGAGGAATTAGAAGGATGCAAGATGCCATGTACCCCAATGCTTGCAGGAACTTCTTCGCAGTAAGGTGACTTCTGGAAGCCAGCTGAGTAAAAGAGAGATGCAGGAAGCTCTGCTTTTCTGGGGATAGGAAGTCCATTTGAGAGGCTGTGTCCAGCAGTGCTTCCAAGAAAATGATCGTCCTGGAGGGTGTTTGCCTTGATTTCTTCTAGTTGATGGTATACACCAAGGAGGTTAGGAGGGTTTTGACAAAGAGAAGGTCCTTGAGGCACTTTTCTTTGCCATCTGCCTGAATGAGGCAGTCATCCAGATAAGGGTAAATCTGTATATTTTTCAGTCTGCAAAAGGCTATGACCGGGGCTAAGCATTTGAATACCCTGGGAACAGTAGATAAGGCAAAGGGTAGCACAGAGAACTGAAAGTGTTGTGAACCTGCTCTGAAGTGAAGGAATATCCTGCAGGATTCCCTTACGGGGATGTGGGAGGTAGGCATCTTTTAGATGTAGAGTAACTACAATTTTTGTCAGCATTTTGAATTTGGGGACCACCAGGAAGGTGTTCAGAATGGATACATCCAGGGTGGGGCACCAAGTGCCCTCTATTCTGGGAACAAGGAATAGTCTGGAATAAAAGCTTCTGCCTGTTTGATCTGAGGGGGCAGGTTGTACTGCCCCTTGGGATAAGAGAGCTTGGACTTGTCTCACTGACTCTGTCCACTGATTTTGAGGTAATGGTGCCCTCTTGGAATTGGGAGTTAGTAGAAGGAGAATTTGTATCCCTGAAAAATGATATTTAAGACCCACTGGTCCTTTGTTTCAGAAAGCCAATTTTCTAAGCAGAGGGAGAGCCTTCTTCCTAGTATTTGGTAAGTGAAAACAGGGCAGAGGATGGAGAACAAGTCATTTGAGAGTTTTGGCCCTACAGGGATGGCTTAGAACTCCCTGCCTTTAGTGTGGGAGTGGTCCACTATTTGGTTTTTTGATGTCCCTGGGGTATGAGTCTGGGTGGTCTGTCCCTGCGGGGATTACCTTGCTTCTGTCTGCTAGGTGCAGAAAAGGACTAGAATTTTGAGTGAAAATTCCTGCTGAACCTAGGAGTTTGTACCTGAAGGAAATCTTTTACTGTTTGCATAGATTTTGCTTCATCTTCCATCTTTTTAAGTACCTCTTCTGCTCTTACTCCAAACAAGCGGTCCTTATCCAAGGGTGTATCAAGCAATTTAGATTTGACATGATCAGGGAGAGGTTGTTCCTTCCACCATGCATGTATCCTAATGACAGATCCTGACATTGCTGCCTGCTTGAGGCTTCTAGGCGGTCATATCCACAGTGTAAAGAGTGTTTAGCCATTTGACAAGTAGAGTGCGGTAAATCTGCTAACTCTCTCAAATTTGCACAGTCAAGAATGGTTGAAATCTTTTGCTTTAATAGTTCCAAAGTGTGTTGTTGATATTTTAACATGTAGAACTGACAGTTGAGTGCTCTGATAAAATTGCAGAGGTGTATACTTTTTTACCCCATTTGTCTAGAGCTCTGGAGTCCTTGTCAGAAGGAACAGGATTCTTTGCAAAATTAGCCCTAGCTCCTTTAGGTCCCTGTGTAATGACCTCTGGTCTGCAGAAGGATT
Source organism: Protopterus annectens (assembly GCF_019279795.1). NCBI lineage: Eukaryota > Metazoa > Chordata > Ceratodontiformes > Protopteridae > Protopterus > Protopterus annectens. Next base: position 1,624,763,764 of record NC_056739.1, read on the forward strand.
TCTGTACAGGTATTTGTGAGAATCTGGTACTCTGTAATACCCGTCAGATTTTCTGGGAGCAGGTGGGAGGGCATCAGGAGTTAAGCTGGATTCATGGAAAACATCATCAACCACCTCTAAGATTGGAGGGATGGTCAAGGCTCTATACTGGGGCAGCTCTAGAAACTCTCAGTTTTTTCTTAGACTGAGGGAAGTCCTGGGATTCCCAGTGGAAATGTTCCCTGAGGGTATGAAGGGTTTCCCCAAAGGAAGAATCTTCTGGTGTGGAGGCAAAAATAATGGATTCCTCTGCATCTGAATCCTCATAAGCAGTCAGAGGTAGTTGTTCCTCTTCAAAAAGTGAATAATCAGAATCCTCAGAATCCTGTTCTGTCAATATTTCAGGAGAAAGGTCTATTTTCCTTTTAGAAGTTATGGCCTGACTACCCCTGATAAGGGTGATAAGATCCTCCACCATTTTAAGGATTTGAGCTTGGGGTGGTGGGGCAGGAGTAAGATGGTGGCTAGTGGTGGTTTTCCTAGGAGTGGCCTTACCTCTAGGCCCAACAGTATCCATCGGTCTGAGAGAAATGGTAGTCAGAGGAGAAGACATCAGTTGTTGTCTAGATTCGGTAGTGTGAAAGACCTCCTTGGAAGCTGGTGCCTGTGTTGTGGCTACGGACCCAACCAAGGTAGAGACAACCAAAGGCTCAGAAGATGAGGAAGATTTCTGTGGCATACCGGACTCCGAAAGGGTCTCAGTAGAGGCCTGCGAAGGTATCGAACAGGGCATCAGGGGCTGCTAAGGCAACTCACTGAATTCCTGAGAACTGATGACCTGCTTAGAGTTAGAGCCATCAGAAGGCTTAGCCTTGTGTGGTCTGTCTCTATCTTTATCTATTTTTTTTTGGAGTGTCTATGGATTGTTGGCCGACTGATGCCTTTTCAGCTACAAAAAGAGCTCTACGACGAATGGTTCTTGCATTAAAGAGGGCACAGAACTGGCAACGGGGGATGTCGTGGTCTAAACAAGTGACGCAATATGAATGGAAGTCTTGGTGTGGTATTTGCTTTCCACAGGCGAGACAATTGTTAACTTTTTTGGACATCGGTTAGTGCAAGAAAAAAGGATCCCCAGCAGGGTACTTAGCTGTAGATGTTTTCAGCTGTAATTCAAACTGTGATAGCGACTAACCAGCACACTTGCAACCTGCTTCTGCTATGGGCTCCACGGCAAGAAAGACTGATGTAATGACGTTGGCTGCCTTCCTTTATAGCACTGATGACCTGAAGTCAGACAGCAAGCTTCAGCAGCCGACGCAGAAAAACATTGACTCTGGTATTCGGGCCAGCCGAGGGCACAGGGATAACCCACAGGTGATGACTGCAACAGTGAAACATGAAGAACATCAAATGTTCCAAACTGACAGCCACACACACAAACTTGACATAACCTAATAGAACGGTTATCCATGCTAAGATGCAAGATACAGCCTGTGGTTCTATTAAGTGCTGTTGGGGTTGGTCTTATCTTTATAGCTCTCTCAGCTGGGAAAACAGTTGAATGCTTTCATTAAAAAAATTTAATCCGAGAAAGAACCAGTTGACCAACATGGGGAAATTTGCCCTTTTCCTCACTATGGTGCGATCTCGGAGTTGGTACATTTAGTTAGGAGTATGTGTGGTGGGTGCAGCCCCCCCCCCCACAGTGGGGAGTGTGGGGGGCCGTAGCCCCCCCACTCGGGTGGGTTTGAAATGCTTTGTGTGTTTGTTTTGTACTGTTGGACAGCTGGTTTCTTTCCTGGATTAAATTTCTAATGATGTGAAAGTTCATTAAAGTGAAGATTCGCCGTACTCATCTCAATCAAGTAAGTTTCAGTTTAATGGCTTTTTGGTCTACTCAAGTGGACCCCCTAGGGCAGATCCATTCAAAGATCTATATATGTAGAGATATTCCAAAGCCATTAAGTCTTATGACCATTCATGCTTTGCCAGTACATTCTCTCATGGCATACCTCAGAGTCCTTTCCCCAGGTAGGCCATACCAGTGAATCCCAGAGTAAATTTCTGGTTGTCCAAGTAGTAGTCTAGCTTACATTTAAAGGAAGATAGTGAGTCACACTGCCTAACACAAAAGGGAAGTTTATTCTAGAGGTTTTGGAGATGCTGGGTTATAAAACTGCCCCTACATTGTGCTTTACTTATCTGTTGGTAAATATTTAGGTTCTTGGTTCTAGTATTGGTGGAGATATTGGACATGTGGAGCTACAGGACGTCTGGGATAACTGGCTCTCTAATAGCATGGTGAACAGAAATCTCCTTTCTAAAGTTTATAAGACACTGAATAAAAGGATAGAGCTTCCAGACTCTTTTGGTAGCTCAGGGACTTTAGGACTGTAGTCTTTTTGGTTAGGAAACAGGGGCGTTTCAGATTTTTGATGTTTTTAGTGAGATACATCTCAAAGGGGTGCTGCACTTGTTAACTGGCCTGATCAGTGTTGAGTATGAGTGTGTGATTCCTTCTTTTGACCTTGATGATATTCCTTTGGCAATAATGGGCACTAAATAAAATAATTTCTTATGGCTATTGTCATGTGATGGTCAAAACAGAGGGAGTTTTCAACCAAAGTTCCTAGGCTCCTGACAGCATTTTCATTTTACAGTGGTGTTGTCTATACAGTATGTTGAAAATTGTCTACAGAATGTGATGATACTACACTTTAGCATTTAGTTTGAACCCATTTTTAGTATAGTAAGAGTTTACTAGGAAGAGTTAGCTCAACTGAATATGCAGAAATGTACACCACCACACTATACCATTATGTAAACAGCTGCATAGAAGCACCTGTACCCCACAGATACAAGTGCAGTGTAAACTCCAAAAATAAACTCACATGCTGGAACTATAATATCAACAAGCTTTATAATAAAAGGAAAAAAGTTGTGACCAAAAGTCAGAACAGCAATTTCCACAATGTTACAGCCCTTGTTGCTGAACTGAACAAACAACTCAAGAGCTTAATAAAATCCACCAAAGCCAAGTCTGAAGCTATAACAGCTACCCAAGCCAAAGACGATCACAAGGCATTTTTAGTTATGTTTGTAATCTCAAAAGCACAATGTAACAATGAGTTGAGCTGATTGTGAATTATGTTACCTATACTGAGGTTGAAGATAATAGAGAATCTACTGGCCAATAAACGTAGCTCAAGCTTTACTCCCCTCCGTCTGTCCCTCAAGATATACCTTAAACTAGCTTGCCTCCAGCTAAGACATAGCACAGGTCCTAAAAGTGCTATCAAAAGCTAAAAATAATGCATTGATGGTTCATGATAATATCCCTGGATGTACCTTGAATAGCATGAAGCATTTTTCAATCTCAGCCTCCACACAGGTTTTGTATCAAGTGAATGAAGTACAGCTACAGTCACTCCCCTGCATAAGTGAGTACCTTCCACAGACTCAAATGTCTGACTAGCCTCGCATGCAAAGTCATGGAAAGATTTACCATGGAAATAATCAGAAGATAAGAAGTCTCCAAACATTGGACCTGTCTCAGTTTGGATTTGGCAAGGGCAGGTCATGCTTACTCAACCTTGTGGATTTTTTTTAAAAGGTCACCAAACTAACGGAAGAAGGCAAAATGGTACACACTGCATAAAGTGACATGGCAAAGCTTTTGAAACAATTCTCCACTCAGGCCATACCTCCCAACCGTACCAAATTACTCTGTTTTTACCAAGTTTTGGGGTCCAAATAATGGGGTGCCACGATTCCAGAGTGGCACCCCTAATTTCTGAATTCCTGGCGCTTATTTTAAAATCTTATTTCGTGTTTTTTTTCACGATAACGCCAGCTCTGTGAAACAGCCTGCCAGCCTGTCAGAATTGAGCTGAAGCTCAAGTTGCATACATTTCCGGCTGTGGCAAGCTTCCTTAGCAGGAATACAGAAGCCATGTTTTCATTTGAATATGCTGTAGGGTCGTTTTTGCTGCTGGAAGAAGCCAATGAGATGCGAGGGCTATGTAGCAGGAATAAGCCATTTCATTTTGAATATGCCGCTGGAAGAAGCTGACATTTTCACTATGGAAGTGATAAAAGGTAGGAAGTGTGTATGTGTTTTGAAAACTTTACAGATTTATGCCTCATATTTGTCTTCTGCTCCTCATAAAATCTGTGGTTTTCTGGTCTGGATTTCAGTGAAGGACTGAATTCACTAAATAATGACAAGCATTTGAATTTCAGACTTCATATTCTTAAGAAAATAAATGGTAACACACAACCTTTTATTCTAGCAGTTTTTTAAGTTTATAAGAACAGTATTTGAAATGTGTCCATATTTTTGGGGCTGTATTTTCCCCCATTATTGGCTTTGTCCAGGTTTTATGGGTTAAGAGATTGAGAGCTATGGTGAGAAGTGAGAACTGAATTCTGTTCTCCCTTATTATTGGCTTTGTTCAGGTTTTTTGTGCTAAGACGTTGAGAGCTATGGTGAGAAGTGAAAACTGAAATGATAACCATTTAAGTTTCAGTCATTCTGTTGTTCAGGAAATTGCTGATATGGCATAGTGGTATGTCTCTCTGACTGTAGTGCACAGGGTCCTGGGTTCAAGTCTTGGGAGTGAAATGCATGGTAGTAACACAACATTTTATTCTAGTAACTTTCCAGAATTATACAAGCAATGTTTAAAATGTGTCCCTGGTTTTTGGCTTTGTTCTGCAAAGCAGACAGCTACAGTTGAGTGTCGAGTGGATTTTACAATTTTACAAGGAGCTGAGAGCTTCAGGGGAACAGAAGTTTAGTGTTGCTTATGCTGAGTCTGCTTGCATTGTTAATAGTATTACAGGTTAAATACTTGCTTTTGATGCAGAAGGTTATGGGTTCTACTCCCACAGTACGTATATGCATTGCTGATACTGCACTGTGTTTTGTACTTTTTAAAGGGGTGGCTCTAACAAGTCAAGGGTGTAGCTACAGTTATAACAGAAGTGAGAAAATTTCATGCACAAAGGCATTTGTGCCTCAGTGGAAAAAGCAAAAAATATCATTAACCCAAACTCAGGAACAGAAAATCATAATTATTATGTTCTATGCTGCATTACAAGAGAAATATTTTTAAACAATTATAGCACATTTTCCAGCATTCAAGATAAAAATGCATATTTTTCCACTGCAGACAGTGGAGAAGCAAGAGTGGCCAGTTAACAGCACCTGGATTACAATGATAGTTTTGGTGCTTCAGGATGAATGTAGGATAGGGTGTCAGTACTTGGACTAAAGATTGGAAGTCTTTAAACATGTGATTCACCTATTTATTTTGTTGTGCATTTACAGCTATTGAGTTGGTCTGATAACACAAATCAGAGTAAATCAAGCAAAAAAACTGAAATTGAAAATAAGTTTGAGAAGCTATGCAAGATGCCCATGACTTACACTACTGTCATTCTATACATGCGCACACACACACACACACACACATATATATATATATATATATATATATATATATATATATATATATATATAAGTATGTGTGGAAGTAGACCTTTATGGTAGAAATGTTCTGAACTGGGCAGTTTTGTCATTATTGGTTCATGGCATTTTGTTTCATTGCTTACTGCAAAAATGTTCAAACAATAAATTTAAAATTCACTCTAAATCTAACAAGTGTGCTGTATTATAAAATGAATATAATAAAGTCAGGAAGGTGTATCAAATAACGTGTATTTTTCTTATTTTGTGTGCAAGGGGCCTATGATATGAAAACAGCTCAAAGGTAATCTTTATCCACCACTGGCCAGCTGCATTTTCTTTGGATGTGGTGTGGGTTTCAATGCTGTTTCAATGAGTGTGAGTTTCAAGGGCAGATAATTTTAATGCTAAGTCTGTTTTCATTGTGAGACAGTATTGCTTTGTTTGGCAGATGTCTATTAGTGTTTGTGCATTGTGCTACAAAATGTAAACATAAAATCCACATAATCATTGTAGAAGTAAAGCAGTATGCACATTAGTGTTTATGGCAAATAAGACGAAATAGCCAGGTAATGGGACACTGGAATGGCTGCAGGGGGACTTTGGTGGCAAATTTTGGTTGTCTGTTCTTCAGTTTGCATTTGAAAGTTGGTATCCCACAATTCTATTGGAGTGGGTGGGGGTTACACAATTATGTATGCAAATTTTGTGTTAATCAGTTTACCGATTTGTACCTATTTTTCATGGGCCTTGTCCAGATTATTGATGTTTCCAGGTTGAGAGGTATGATTCAGGGACAGTAGAAAAGCTAAATAAACTGGGAATAAACCCCATGTTACCCACTGGACTGCCAAATGGCTCACAGAAAGGACACCTATAATCAAAATAGGGGACGTCACCCTCCACTAAGAGACTAGTTACCAGTGAGTCCCTCAGGGTTCTGTGCTGGGATCTCTCATGTTTGGCATCTACTCTTCTGAAGTAAAAGTCAGTACCAAAGGGCACTGATTGACTAAGACTGCAGACGAGTGCTAAGCTAAGAGCAATCACTGAATCCTCAGATGACCTGGCCATCCTGCAGGAAGGTTTGTCCCAAATAAATACCTGGTTCCAAAATCATGGACTGAAACTAAATGCCAAATAATGCATTACTGTATCCTTTGGGAAGTCCATCTACTCCAAGGAACTACCACATTGACAATACGTCCCTAAGAGTTGACCCAGATGTTCAGAATTTGGGAAATTATGTGGAAAGTATCCTAACTTTTGACCAAGATGTGTCCATGTTGTAAGAAAGTCCAAAGGGATCATGTCTAGATCTAGGGATGTTATTGTCCCCATTTACTCAGCCCTTACTAGGCCAATTATTGAATACAATTTCCCTTTGGCATACATCTGTCCAGATACATGCAATAACTAGAACGCCCACAGAGATACCTTACTAAAAGGATAAAAGGCCCAAGCAGCAAGTCCTACATGGACCAACTCAAAGCCCTGTCACTATATTTTGTAACCTCTAAAATGCTAAGAGGTGACCTGTGTCTGGCATACAAGGCATCCTCCAAACCACTACTGTTGGATTTACTGTACATCAGCAAGTTAAATGGCATCAGAAAAAAATTGTCTTGGGGATCTAAACCTCTTCTGCAACTCAACAGAATGGTTTGGAGGGACAGATATATCTTGCAGAGGATATCACTGCTCTGGAATAGAGTCCCCATCCACATAAAATGTTCATTCCTGTCCATATTCAAGCACAACTTAGAGCTATGGATGGGGATAGACAAATTTATCCCAAGGCAGTCCCTGTACTAGAAATAGACAGAGGCAGCTCCTAAATGCTTTATGCCATTCACGAGTCCCCTAAAATTATCTATGGTATGATCCCAGTTATTATCATTAGGGGTAATAATTATCAATTATGAGATAGGTACGTCTAATCTATAACCAAATAAGATGGGTTATTTTGAGCACAAAAAGGGAAATTGGCTAGGCTTAAAATGGCAGCTAGTCTAGTACTTGCCTATGAACCTATGACAGTTTATTCTGGACAGTGTGGGTGTCTCACAGGGTGATTTAAAAACAATCTCTAATTTGTATTCATATGCAATCTTTGTTAGTTAGCGGTTTTGGCTTCCTGTTTGGTGATCAGAGAAGTAAATGCCAAAAAGGGGTGGACACAATCCTGAACCCTGAGGGATGCCACTGGTCACCTTCACACTTTCTGATGAGGCACCTGCAACTTGCACTGTGTGGGTTCTGTCTTTCATCTAGTTTGCTATCCATCCTAACATATATGGATTGATTTTTAAAGCATTTAGCTTCTGTATGAAGCCAGCACAGGTAATGGTTATCAAAGGCCTTGGTCAGATGAACATACACCAAATGTACTGCATAGCCACCTGTCTATAACCTCCATAATCCTTTTGAAGACATTTACAAATTTATCAGATAGGATCTATCCTTCACAAAGCTAAACTGTTGAGTAGGGTCGAGTCTAGCAAGATTCTTCTTATAGTACATTCCATGTCGGTAATTACCCAAGTAAGCTGTAAGGCCAACAATATGGAGAGGCATCACCATGCAGTGCTACACTCATCAGAGTTTTAAAAAAAAAAAAACAGTAGTTAAACATAGGTCAAACAGTTTAGGGAGTATGTCCACAAGGGCATGTTTAATGCTACTAATTAAGCAACTAGGAAAAATATCGGGTTTCATGGAGGAAGTATATAATAAGGAGGAAGACATAATAAGGCTAAGGATGTGTTTAGTCTTTAAGGTCTACCTATTCCTTCTCTCTGTGCATGCACATACTTTACAAGAGGATGGCAAGCAATGGGTTTGAGGTATATTGTCCATGCCTCTGCACGTGACTCATCCACAGCAGTGGCCTCTTTGCAGACAACTTTATTTATTTATTTTTATTTATTTTTATTTTATTTTACATTTGTTAACCGGGCTAGTCCAACTGGATACAAGTCCATTTTCAGTGGAGGCCCGAGGAGAAAAGCTCCGCTATCTACTACATGGTAACAAAACAGTTCATACAAAAATTCACAATGGTTATAAGTCAAGTATGGATATAAATCACAAATAAGAAAGGCAGTAGCAACAATTTCAGGAAGTTAAAAAAAAGGGGATAGAGAGACAAGGAAATTATTTAAATAAAGATATGGTAAGAAAAGGGAGAGAAGAATTAAGTTCTTTAAAAAAGTTAAGAGTGTTACTAGAGAAGTAAAGTTATTTAGTTAAGATAGTCATATTTCAGGTCAAAGGAAAAAAAATAAATTGAAGAAATATATTTGGGAGAAAGTATGAGGGATAAAGGAGGAGAATAGGAGGTCAAAGGGGAGCTAGATCAACTGGGATTGATGCAAGAGCAAAGCCAGTGTTTAGCAAGAAAGAGTTTCAGTTTTGTCTTAAATAGTATAATGGAAGTCTGGGCTATAAGGTCAGGAGGAAGTTGGTTCCAGATTTTACCAACTGAGTTGGAAAATATGGAGTCACCTGCTGTATTCTTAGAAAGAGAAGTTTGAATCAGTATTTTATTAGAAGAGCGTAGGGCTTTTAAGTTGTTGTAGGGTTTTATAAGGGTGGAGAGCATGGGTATGTTTTCAGGGTGGTAAAGGGCTTTGTGGGCAATTGTAAGCTGATAGTACTGAATTAGGTGGGGTAATTCCAGCCATCCTAGTTTAGAGAGGTTCAGACAGTGATGTGTTTTATATGGGGAGGCAGTGGCAAATCTCGCAATGTTGTTGTAGGCTGTTGTGAGCTTATTAATGTTGTGCTTAGATAGGTTAGAATAAATGGGGGAAGCATATAGTAAAGTGGAGATAAGATGTGTTCTTGCGATGGTAGTTCTTGCTTCAGGGGTTAGGAAAGTTCTGATTCTATAGAGTGAACCTAGTTTTCTATTAGTTGCTTTTATACTTGAGTTGATGTGAAAATCAAATTTTAGTAGGTTGTCAATAGTAATACCCAATAGTTTGGTTGTTTGGTCAGGAGAGATAAGGGTGCCATTGTTAGAAGTAATTGTGAAATTAATAGGGGGAGACAGGTGTGTAGGTAAGAAGAGGAGAAGTTTAGTTTTCTTAGGGTTTAAGAGAAGACAGTGGTTGGAGAACCATTGCTCAATAGTAGTGAATGTCTTTTGGGTAAGGTAGTGAAGGTCAGCTTGGTTTGTGGCAGAGCAAATGATGGTGGTGTCGTCAGCATACTGAATACAAGTAGTTATGGGCGTGGCAAGATGCAAGTCATTAATAAAGATGGAAAATAAAAGAGGACCTAAGATGGAGCCTTGAGGGACCCCTAAGGTGGTGGGGAGAAGTTCAGAGAGATTGTTGTTCCATAAAACAGCTTGTTTACGGTTTTGAAGATAGGAAGTGAACCAAGTTAAGGCAAGATTATCGAGAGACAGCGATTTTAAGCGATGTAGAAGGAGTTGATGATTCACCATGTCAAAGGCTTTAGACAGGTCTACAAAGAATGCTGATGAAAGAAGACTGCTATTACGGTTAATATTAATGGAGTCAATAAAGGATAATAAGGCTGTGGTGGTGCTATGGTAAGGACGGAAGCCATGTTGGCAGTTAGCGAGGAGATTGTTAGAAAGGAGGTGATTTAGTAACTGTTTGTGGATGCATTTCTCCATTATTTTTGCAATAGGAGAGAGAAGTGCTATAGGGCGGTAGTTAGAGTATTCAAATGAATCGCCTCCTTTGAAGAGGGGGATGATGTGTGAGACTTTCCAGAGGGAAGGTATAGAACTTTCTGTTATGGTTCTGTTTATTAGTATAGAGATTGGATAGGCAACTGCTTTGGCACCTAGCTGGAGATATTCAGCTGGGAGTTTGTCAGCTGAGGGGGTAGAAGCTTTAAGTTTTTGAAGTAAATAGAGAATATAGGAGGTAGGTATGAGTTTAAGTTGCATATGTGGAGGAGTGAGGCTTGGGCTACCTAATAAAGAGGGGTCAGGGGTTTGTTGGTTGGCCAGGTTAAGTATTGTAGACGTAAAGAAGTTATTAAAAGCATTAGCTGTTTGTAAGGGAGAGTCAGGGCAGGAGCCAAGTGGATTGGGAGTTTCAACTTTTCCGGGGGAAAGAAGTGTGTTAATAGATCTCCAAAATTTGTGTGGATGATGGTGGGAGGATTGCTGTAGCTGGGTATAAAAGTTCTTTTTATCTTTTATGATCGCTAACTTTGTCATGTTCCTTTTTTGTTTGAAGCTAAGGTGATCAACGGGGTCTTTAGAGGTTCGCCACTGAGACCAGGCCTTGTTCCTATTAAGGATAAGTTGTTTTGTATTGGTTGTAAGCCATTGGGCTGTTTTATATTTCATGCGGATAGATCACATGGGTGCATGTTGGTCTAAAATAGTAAGAAAGGTTTTATTAAAGTGGTTAACAGCGTCGTCAATTGGGAGAGTTTTGGGAGGAGACCAGTTAACCAGGCTGAGGTCAATTTGAAACTGGTGAGGGTCAAAGTGTTTTTTGCTGCGAGATAAACGAATTAGGGGAGGTGATTTTAGTTGAGTTTTGTGCCTAATGATGTATGTGAGGGAGTGGTCACTAAGGTCATCTGGGAGGGTACCTGTTGAATACTTTTGTTGGGGACTATTTGTCAGGATCCAGTCAAGTATGGTATCTTTATTATTGCTCTTATTTGTTCTAGTGGTGGAGTTGATGGTTTGGTGGAATCCATGCAGGTTGATAAGGGTGGATGGATTAGTTTGGTTACAAACATTCCAATCAATATTGAAGTCACCTAGCAATATGGTTTCTTGAAGAAGATTGGTAGAAAACCAGTTAAGTAGGTTTTCTAATATGGGGGGGGTTGTTTCCTGGGGGAAGATAGGTGCAGATAATATTAATAGTTTTGCGTGGGTTAAGGGAGAGTTTTGAAATAATAAGTTCAGCGTTAGTGTCATGTGGAGGGGTTTGGGCTGATTTGTTTACATCCAGTCCAGATTTAAAGAGAATGGCTACACCACCACCTTTTTTATTAAGACGGTCCTGTCTTAAGATGTTGTAGCCAGGGGGGATGATTTCATTATCTTTTATTGAGGGTTTGAGCCAGGTTTCGGTAAGACAGAGAATGTCAAATTGTTGGACTTCTAGAAGGGCATGAAGAGCTGGAAGTTTGTTGCAAATGCTACGGATGTTAAGATGAGCTATTGTAAGAGATTTAGTAGGTTTAGAATCTGGTGTAGGAGTAGTTTTCATTTGTTGGGAGTTAGGGGATGTTGTTGAGGTGTTTGGGCCTGGGTTGGGGTGGATGTCCCCATCAAGTAATTGTAGACTATGAATAAGGTGAGTTAATTGTGAAGGCTTAAAGAAGTACAAGTGTTTTGTGTGTCTAAGAATAAGGTATTTGATATGTGAGAGACGATGATATTTAGAGTTAAGATATGTGTTGCAATATGTTAGACTAAGATGTGTTGTGAGTGTAGATGGGGGGGTAGTTTGGGTGTGTCTATGTGGAATGTTAACATTCGGATTTAATGGTTGTTCATAGTAGGTTATTAGGTAGGTGGAGGAAAGAAAAGTTAGAAGAGTTAGTAGTAGGAGAGGAAGGTGAGTGTTGTGCATGTTGAGAAGGGTAATAGACTATATAAAGTGGGCAAGTTTACAAGTAGAGAGGGTGTGAATGGGAGGGGATGACTATGGAGTAGGCGGAGAAGAGTACGTTCTGATTGGCTGCAGAATGTGGTGGGTGTGGTAAAGTGGGAATAAATGTAGAGGTGCTAGGGGCGGGTGAGATTTGGGGGCAGGGAGGGGAGCGGAGGGAGCCCGCAGGGCGAACGGAGCGGGTAGACACAGGAGAGTGGAGTTCAGCAGGAAACAATCAGAGAAAGGGAAAAACAAACAGGTAAGTCAGTAGTATAGAGTAAATGTACTAATGGGTAATCTAATGTGTAGAGATAGAAATATAGAGGAGCCAGAGTAGGAGGGTTAAAGGTAGAGTATGAGAGGTTATGTTAAGAAGCAGTTTAGGAAGACGCTACAGTTAGAGGACAGGTAAGAAAGGTTAGTGAAGGCCGAAGATAAGCAAAAGGGTGGGAGAAAGGGAAATCATAGGAGAACAGTAGTAGAGGTGCCACCTAGTGGCAAGATGTTAGGTTACAGGGACAGACAGTATAGTGGAGGGCTAAGTACAGGAGGGGAAGGGGGAAGGAGTGTGGTATGCTAACTCTAAGGATAGCTGAGGTAGGTAGAGATAGAAACGAAGTGGAGGTTTATAATGTGGATGGGGGAATATGTAGGCTGCTGGAAGTACAGGAGGGGTGCTTAACTCAAGATACACAAATACAGTAAGTCTGGTCAAGCAAGGAAATGTAGCATACTTAAATTCTCAAAGTGAATCGGTGCCTCTTGATAGTACAAGATATGGGCTCAGGTTTCAGGATTTTCTGTTCCCAGAAGGATGGTAGGCAGGAAGGAAGTTTTGCTTTAGTTACACAGTTGACCACTCTGTTAAAAGGTAACGAGGGAGAGAGATAGTGAGTGAATAGAGCTTAGGAGCTGGAAGTAAAATTAGTATCAGTGGATAAGCTTTTCTAAAACAACAGTAACATTGAAA